>NW_022196906.1:20867327-20907875 GCF_008632895.1 Mastomys coucha
TGTGAAGGTTCTGTGCCCCAGTGTAGGGGAATGCCAGGGCCAATAAGTGGGAGAGGGTGAGGTGGCAGACATGGGGAAGTGGGAAGGCAATAGGGGTTTGTTTCTTTGTTTTTTGGAGGGGAAACTGGGAAAGGAGAAATTTACATGTAAATAAAGAAAATATCTAATAAAAAAAAAATCTTCTTCTTAAAATGAGAACTCCTATGAATACCAGCTGAGTCTCTCTAGGGTGAACAAACACCAGTCTGAAAGCGTCTGCTTCCTTACCATGAGCCTTGAAAACCACCACTGCCTTCTCATCCCAGGAACAGTTCCACACAAGGGGAACTCTTTTTTCAACATTGGCTTTAATATTCAGAGCAATAGGTTTAAGCAAACTGTGAGACTGGATGGAGAAGAAACCATGCCCACACCAAAAGGTCTTTGCCCCTGCTGGAGGTGGCAAGTTAGGAAAGTCAAACTGTCATTTTAGCAAAGAGCAAGTACACGTATTTTCATTGCTACTTACTTGACCCAAAGTGGGAAGGACCCTTTCCTACCATTCTGATATACCTTATGCCAGTGCCATGCAGTCCTTTTCTCTGATTAAGAATGTCAAAATCTGGGCTGGAGAGATAGCTCAGCGGTTAAGAGCACTGACTGCTCTTCCAGAGGTCCTGAGTTCAATTCCCAGCAACCACATGGTAGCTCACAACCATCTGTAATGGGATCTGACACCCTCTTCTGGTGTGTCTGAAGACAGCTACAGTGTACTCATGTAAATGAAATAAATAAATTTAAAAAAAAAAAAAAAAGAATGTCAAAGTCCTAATAGAACTTTGGTTTCCTTCAGAGACTGGCTACCATGGTTCCATAAAAATCCCAGTGTCAACCCCATAATACCAGCACAGAGTAAGTCAGACACCTTACCTGTCTTGCACTGTGAGCTCCCTCCTAGGTAGCTTTGCTTCTCCACCTGTATGAGGCATGTGACTGCCTGTCCAGAGACACTTCCCAGATTCTAAAACCTTTACCACTAAAAGATGAAAGGGGCAACACCCAAAGAGTTTGGACACTCCAGGGTCTGTGACTCAGGACTCAAACAAAGTGCAGTCCTAAAGTACATAAAACTCAGTAACTTCATGAAACAGCAGGATGACAGATACAATTGTCCCCAGGTTACCTCTGGAAAGCACACTGATTTAAATTTAAATGTAACTACCATAGCTAAGCCATCCGCTTACCCACTTTTAGCAAGGAATAGTTTGAGAGGCAGACACCAGGGCCTAGAATCCAGATACTGGTGGTGCAGGAGCAGTGAGTGTCAATGAGCAAAGCAAAGTGAATACATCTTTAAGAAACTGGAGGCTGAGTAATATATTCATTCATTCATTTAATTCATTCGTTCTCTCTCTTCCCTCTCTCTCTTCCTCCTCCTCTCCCTTCCCCTCCTTCCCTGCCCCCCCATTTTAGCCAGATAAAAATCTAAGCCTAAGATATGCAGAACTGACTGAATCATTGCTCAGTGAAGTGAACTGAGGAAAAGGATCATAAAGAGACTGTGACCAGATCATATCAAATAGGTTTCCTTGTGTTCATCAAGTGGAAGGAAAACAAGAAACAAAAGCAACGAACTGTAAGCATAGCTCACAAGACAACACAGGCTACCACTTTTGAGGTAAATGGGGAGAAAGAAAAGAAAAGATGCAAGTCAAGAGAGAGCGCACACCTCAGATAACATGTAGGGGCACACACACACACACACACAAATAAAACCACCAGTGGTTACAGAGTCCTGCAGAAGGAGAAGTGGGAGGGAAACAATGGGGTACCAAAGAATTCAGGGAGAGAGAAGATGGCTATTTCTGACTTTTAATTGTAGTGGCATTTTTCCCACATTATCTACATCAAAGTTGATTGATTGACTGTATACACTTCACTGTATAACAAGTACAATTCTGTATATAAAGAAAGCTTTTAAGAAAAGGTATCGTTTGGCACAAAAAGAAAAAACACCAAATTGAATCAAATCTTCCCACAAAGTCATTTCTTAGCCCCCTTAAATGTTTTAGATATGATATAATCAAACAACTATAATTAACTGTGAATAAACTGTAGGAAGAAAAAAAAAGCAGTGCTTTTAAGCCAAACACCTAACCCCCAGAAACCTCAAAATACCTGCTGCGGGGATCCAGGAAAAGGACTGGTCCTGACAGCTGGGCTCCAGAGCAGTCTGAGGAGAGCAGCCAGTTTCCATGTGACCTATATTCCACTAGCCACACCAACATTCCCCAACAGCTGGGAGAGGCCCCCACCACCCACTCAGTTAATGACCTAGTCAAAGCTGGGGGAAGCCAGGAAGAGAGGGCCAGTTTGTTTTCCTTTGGCTCCATTGCTATAAAAGTAACTAACTCATACATGTTACTACAGAAGGAACCAGACCAGGTGCACCTATGGGGAAGATACAGCCAAAATGATACCAAAGAGACTTGTTCTCTCAAGGGATCCCAAAAGATGGCCCTGACCTTGGGTCAGTGCCTCTTTTAACTTCCTTGCCTGCTAAAAAAGAGAGTGTCATGAAGCAACTTACCATTTCAACCTGTTTCCAGGCTTGAGCCCAGCTATGAATGCTGACCCCTTCCACAGCCCCAGCCTGATTTCTGCTGTGGCCAGCTTGCCTGGGTAGGGGATCAGTTGCTCACCTATGAGAAGGGTAGGCATTTCTTCACAGTTCAGTCCCTTACCTTGACACCTCATCAGTGTCCTGCCAGGAGACAAATGTCCCGCCTCCTTCCCACACATTTTCCTGAGGACTATTAGAAAATGCTACCTGACCAGGCTCATCCCTTCAGGAGTCACCCTCACAGTCACCTCTCTGAGTCATCTGCAGGGACAGGTGTACTTCGATCAAAAACAAGCAAATATCTCTCTGGAGCTCCAGCTCCGTGGTTCCCTGCTCCAGGCAAGAGCTTGCGTTGCCTCAGCCCAGAGCAATACTTCCGGAGTTACATCAACCTTTGCCCCTGGGGAAAATTGAGCATTTGATAGAAGCCACGACCAAAATTCAAAGAAAGGGCAGTTCGAATAAATAAGAAAATGTTTGGAACAACTAAGTAAACAAAACGTCTTAGGAGTTTCCTGGACCCTAGAATGAGAAAAGATCTAGTTTCTTCTCCCATACAATATGGCATCCTCTCAGAAACAAAAGAGGTGTAAGTCTTGAAAAGTGTCCCTGTGAAATTTCCAAATGTGTTCTCGCGGCAGCAAAAAAGACTCAGAACTTAAAAAATAAAGTAAAATAAAATAATTTTAAAAAAACAAAAACATAAACAAACAAACAAACAAACAAACAAAACGGCCCTAGTTTCTGGTTCAGGTAAATGAAGAAAGGAACCAAAGACAAAACTGAGGGTGATGGCTACTACCAATTCCCAGGGCTGAGCCTTCACCTCAAATCTACTGGCAAAACATTCCATGTTGCTGCCAAGCTTCCCAGCAACACTGGAGATTTTGAATATGTAAAGTGCCAGGCATTGATTTGGAAGATCGTCAGGACGGTAGGCTCCTATAAATAGATATGCTTTGGAAACCTTCTGGAGTGGATCACCAGAAAACGTGTTCGTGGGCAGTGGGTAAACCTTTCTTTAATGAACACCACCGACTGGGATAAATAGCGTTCATTAAAAAGGGACCGTACAAAAGTGAAGGAGGAACGTGGACAGACATAAACAGCAGTGTGGTGCAAATTAATCAGGGCTGAGAGTCTGGGAGAAGCCCACGGATTCCACCTGCAAGGTGAACACCACAATACTAACTTTGCAGAAGAGAGACTTCCAGCTTGGGAGGAAATGTAGGGGTCTGAAAGAAAAGCCGTAGGGGCTAAATGAAGGAGTGATGGGGGTGTGTGGAGAGAAACGTGAAGGCCAGTTATATGGATCTTCCCACGGGACTGGACGTGACTACGAACAGCAGAGTTCAGCACCAAGTATGGAACACTGCGAAACTCAACACACTGACCCCTAGGGACTGACAGGGCAGTGCCTGCCTGGTGTTATACCCAGAGGCAGGGTAAGAACTACTAGAGGTTTGAAAGGACTCCAGGCTGTTGGAGCGTTCTAAGAGATTAGAGTCGCGGTTTCCCAGACTGGTGGCAGACCAGAACCTGAGGTGTTGTGCTGGGACCAAAGGAGTCCCATAGGTGCTGGGCGGAGCTCTCTCTCACCTGCGGAGCACCAGGAAGCTCAAGACCACCAGCAGCAGGAGTCCGAGTGTGCGGCCCGGCCTCCGCCGCAGGCTCCATTTGGGCATCTTGCGAACGCGGCTGGTAGACACCCGGGTTCCCACTCCAGCAACACTCAGCGGCGCGCCAAAGCCTTGGCCCGGAGGGGCGGGGCCGCTCACTGGTTACCTGGGCAACCATACTACGGCCAGCCCGGTCCGCTGGCACCCATTGGCTGAGATCTAGGGTCCCGCCTCCACTCCAGGGCTTTGCACAGACAAGGGACCTGGCCGGAGACCAGGACAGGGAGGGGCTGGGCGGGGCGGTCGAGGGGCGGGGCGGTCAAGAGCGAGGCGGTCTCAGCCCTGGCCCAAGCTTGTCTGCGTGTTATCCCGCTGAAGTTGCCTGCTAAAGGAGTTTAAATAGGAATCAAGTACCTAACAGTTAACAACTTTCCAGGTCAGCCTGGTTCCCACTCTGAATCACAGAGGCACTTAAGTTTAGGGTCTTTTCCTGAATATGAGTGCAGAAAGGTATAGAGAACTATTGGGACTGTATTGTTGCATCTTTGAATATTCAAACTAGGAGAAAGTCACTCCCCACAGCATTACATTATGAAGGAAGGATTAAGTGTGCCTGGCAGGAGAATGAAAAAAAAAAAAAAGTCTTTTAAAACTCAAAGTTTGAAAAGAAAAATGGTTTTGAAGTAATAACTCATGTTAAAAGCCAGGACATTGAATAATTTACTTAAGATTATTTGAGAGCTGAGTGTAGCTCAAGTTTCAGTCACACTAAATAAAGACCAAAATATTCTGCTCTTGGTTCTACAGATTTAGTTCAGGCCCCGACACCTAGCACATTCTACTCTTATTTTTAAAAGAGTCATAAATAAAAGTTTATATTTGAGCTGGAGAGGTGGTTCAGCCATTAACAGCAGAGGACCCGAATTCATTTCTTAGTGTCCACATCAGTGGCTCACACAGCCTTTAATTCCAGTTCCAGGAACTTCAGTGTCATTTTATGGCCTCCACTGACACCTATAATCACACATATTTGTGTGCACATACGCATACACACACACACTACACATAATAAAAAAAAAAACAAAAATAATTATTACATTTAAGGAAGGGCTGAATATAGTTACTCTGGCACAGAATCCTGCCCCAGCAACATCATCTGATATTTGGGTGACATTTAGTCCAGCATCAGGCAGCATTTCAAAGCATTGGTTTGCAGAGTATCTTTCCAGCTGCGGGTCTGAACTTTTATACAAATACATAAAGCTGACAAATAATGAGAAGTTTCAATTCCAAGAACAAAGACAAAAAGGTTGGCCAGAATGGCCCTTTTTTTTTCCTAGCATAGCTAAATACTTGGTAAAATAGCAAACTGGAGAGAGGGCAAATGTAAACAAGTAAACAGGAAGAAGGGAATACCGCGCCACAATAAGGAAAGGTAGACGGAAGCTTTGCATAGAATATTGTAGCCATAGGTCCAGGAGCATTGCTTTAGAGCCTCGGAGGGAAGTGGGGCCTCTGCATTCAGCAAGCAGGACTCCTACAATCCAAAGGTTTTCCACAGCGCTGCAGCAGAAGAGAGCATAGTGTTTGCTAAGGCCGTGATGGAAACTTTTGGGTTTAGCTTGGATTAAAAGCTAGTCTGTCAGTATCAGAGGTTGGCCCACATATTACTCTGCTCAGGTGAGCCATGTCCAGTTATGGTGGCAAGTGTCAGGACTCTTGGAGAATGAAATTAAGAATAGGAGGGAAATTCTGGAAATAAGTTAGGGCCAGGTCAATCACAGACAAAACAGGAGATCCTAAAATGAAATGTTTAGCCCTGGAAAAAAGAAAAGAAGTAAGTGGAAAGGCAAAAGGCCTCCAAAGTCCAGATAAGGTGGTGGTAGCAGCACAAGGGGCCAGTGTACCGCCAGGGGATGCTCAGGACGGTGTCTGTGGCCTTCACAGTCCAACACCATCATCCAAACTTCAGCCTTTGCAAAGCTGGGTGACCATGATCTGACTCTTTAAAAAAAAAAAATGCCAACAAAGGCTGTGGAAAGCTGATTAGGCCTCAGTTTTGCACAAAGAACCATAGGCAGCTAAAGCATGCCGAGAGTGGGAGAAATCGTTTTCCACAGGGACAAGAACACCAATTGGTTCTCCAATATTAAACAATCAGGCCTGAAAACACATGCATACACATACATTTTATGCACCATACGTTATGCAGACTGAGCAGGCTGTGTGTGTATAACAACAATGAGCAAAAGAGGCCATGATTTTGAAAGAGAACAAGAAGGGGTATATGAAAGGGTTTGGGCCAAGGAAAAGGAAGTGGGAAATGATAATTACATCATATAAACTCAGAAAAAATTAAATAGTAGGTGGCAGACTTTTAATAACCACTTCCTAAATGCTGAACACTGTTTCAGATACTTGCAGGTGCTTCAGACATTATCAGTAGACACAATAGGCAACGTTCTCATCTCTTTAAAAACTCATTACTCTGCCGGGCAATGGTGGTGGCGCATGCCTTTAATCCTAGGACTTGGGAGGCAGAGGCAGGTGAATTTCTGAGTTCGAGGCCAGCCTGGTCTACAGAGTGAGTTCCAGGACAGCCAAGTCTACACAGAGAAACCCTATCTTGGGGGTGGGGGGAACAACTCACTATTCTGTCTGACCAAAATTAGCATAGTAAAACAATATGTCGTAGAATACTCTCAAAAGTAATAAACCTCAAAACAAAATAAAAGTAGATAAGGGGGTTAGGCGTGGGTTCTGGAAGACTGCAGAGAAGAATGACTCCCTGTAAAAATGTTAACTGAGCAAAGACCTGAAGGAGGTGGGAGTTAGCAATTAGTTGAGGAAAGGCTGCCTAAGGAGGGAAAAAAAATATCAACCAGTACAAGGGCACTGGGGCAGGACCAGGACCAGGTGTTCTAGTTCAAAGAAAGTCAAGGAAGCCAACAAAAGAGAAGAATGCAGAAGATAAGGTCAGAGAAATGCAGAGGTCAGGCTAGAGAGGGCCAAGAGTGAAATGGTGTGGACATGCCATTGGTTATGATTTAAGAAGATCATTCTGGCCATTGTGCTTAAGAATCTCAGGAGCAGGAAAGACTAGGGGGAAAATTCGATGATTTGGGATATTGCAATAATCTGTGTATTGCTCAACCTTCTGTTACTATCACAAAACATCTTAGATAAATGATTTGTAAGACAGAACTCGAGTTCTCTGAAGAAGCCACATCTATATTCAAGTGCCACAGACTACCAGGCCCTTGACTGAGCAGAACAGCATGAACATAGAGAAATGGTTCTTTAAACATGAAAAGCCAACATTATCTTGGATTAGGTTTTAGCAGTCATTTTTATCAAACTTGCCTATCTGACCTAATACCCTATGACTTCCATGTAAATTCATGGAAACTGTTGTGTGTTGCTTGTCTGATCTCCATTCACCAAAAGGATGCAATTGCACCTCAGTGCTAAGTCTGAATGCTTTGCAGAGTTCATTATAGTTCATCTACCTGATACAGACCTCCCAATGGTATTATCATCAGAACTGGCACTGGATCAGAAGAGGAAGACAACAGTGGCTGCACTGAGATGTGCTGGATGTTTGAAAATGTTTGAGCAATAAGGGTATTTCTAAATCTATGCATTGTTTGTGAAATGAGAAATAAAGAGAAGACTGTCAATGATGCTAACATATTAAACTTGAGAAGCTGTAAGAACCAGAGTTGTCACTGCCTGAGACAGGGAGGCTATGAGGAGCAAGAATTTACCAGGGGGGTATCAGAGCTTTTGCTTACAGAGTTTAAACTGTGGGAGACATCCAAGTGGTGCCCAATGTAAAAGCAAGTATAGTGTTAAATGTAGATGAAAGAGTCTGGCATGAAGATACCAATTAAGAGTTTTACAGAATAATACTTGGATTTACATCACCAATGAACTAAGCATGACAGATAAAGAGGACCAAGTGCAAATTCTGGTCATGGGGCAGCAGCGCCCAGAATGTGTGGTGTCGGTCTGTGTTTCTGCCCCACTGGGGTGTCAGAATACTGATGATATGTCACTCAGGGAAGGCGAAAAGCAGTCGGGGAGGGAGGATGTTGGAGGGGGAGGGAGAAGATGGGGATGGTGGGGGTCCCACCCTGTGTTTCCTCAGATGAGAAACAGCGGAAGCTGGGATGCAGGCCATTGTTCTCAAACTCCTGTGTACCCAGTTGCTGCTGGGGACCCTGAGGACTTGGGAATAGGGGTCCACTGGCCTGCACTGAGCCTGAGACAGGGCAGAATCCGGCTTAGTTCCAAGTGAGTGCCAAAGTAGGGAGTAGCTGAAAGAGAGGCCCACTACAGGAGACTTAGGCACTGCTGTATGATGAAGCCCACCCCTGCCCACCCACCTACACCCAAGTCCTTGATGGAGACAATCCTTGCTTGTCCAAACTGTTTTATTCATGGCAGATGGGAATGCATATGTCTTACTCAGGGTGAACAAGAGATTAAATACCTTCTCCAGGAAGGGATATCCAGGAAGGGAAGTTTATTGGCTAAACACTAGCTAGATACCTCATTAGCATAGAGAACTCTAGACTTTCATGCTACTGTGGCCAGGACAAGAACCTGCTCAGGAGCTAGTTATAGCTCCTGCCCTTCTCAATTATCAGACTTACCAGGGTTCTGAGCTTGCTTCAACCTTGCCAGTTCTTCTGTCTGGTGGCACAGTTCCACTTGCCCCACAGTGGGGTGTCCTGAAAGGCACTAGAAAAAGTGTCCCAGATGGAGGTAGTGATAAACTATGACAGCTGCTGAGAATGGACAAAGTATGTGGAATGCATCAGATACTGGTAAGCTTAATTGTACTGGCTGGTTTTGTGTGTCAACTTGACACAGGCTGGAGTTATCACAGAGAAGGGAGCTTCAGTTGGGGAAGTGCCTCCATGAGATCCAGCTGTGGGGCATTTTCTCAATTAGTGATCAAGGGGGTAGGGTCCCTTGTAGGTGGTGCCATCCCTGGGCTGAAAGTCTTGGGTTCTATAAGACAGCAGGCTGAGCAAGCCAGGAAAAGCAAGCCAGTAAGAAACATCTCTCCATGACCTCTACATCAGCTCCTGCTTTCTGACCTGCTTGAGTTCCAGTCCTGACTTCCTTTGTGATAAACAGCAATGTGGAAGTAAGCCAAATAAACCCTTTCCTCCCCAACTTGCTTCTTGGTCATGATGTTTGTGCAGGAATAGAAACCCTGACTAAGACATTAACCAATCTGTCTTGATGCACAATGAATTCAAGGCCAGCATGGGTAGCTCAAAATAAAAACATCTAAAGAGTTTTGGAATCTAGTGTACTGGTAGAGAATCTGCCTAGAGAGGGCCCAAAGTTGAGCCTCAGCCCCATGCACACAAAACAAATAATAACAACAACAACAACAACCTTAAAATGATGTGACAGGGCTGGTTGTCAACTTGATAGCTGTGAGGGAATTTCTTGATGAGGTTAGTGCAGGATTATCTTGATTAGGTTCACTGAGGTGTGAAGCTCTACTCTGAAAGTAAAAGGCACCACTCTTTAGGCTGGGGTCCTAGACTGCATAAAAAAGAGTAAGGTCTCGAGTACCAGCATTTGTCACTCTTAGCTTCCTCACTGCAGATGTCATGTGACCAGACACCTCAAGTTCATGCTCCCTTGACTTCACTGCCATGATGGACTATGCCCTCAAACTGTGAGCCAGAGCAAACCATTTGTGCTCCAAGGCAGAGTATTTTATCGAAGCAACAGGGAAAAAAAAAAACAAAGACAGATGGCAAACATAGAGAACTTATTTAAGGATTTGGAAATGAATCAGATAAGGAAAAGGAATTGGATAAATGCTATGGTAGGTAAGGTAGGTAAGAGGGAGGGGAGTGGCTCAAGAGAAGCCTCTTGCTCCTGCTATCAAGCCTTCCTTTCCTGCTGCCATGTCTTTCCTGCCACAATAGACTTTATCCATTGTAGGCATAAATTTTTTGCAACCTACTTTTAATAAGAGTTCAACCTCGGCTCTAAACACCCACCCAGTAGAGGTAGTGCAAAGAAATTACAAATGTAGGTGTTTCACTCAGAATCTTCAACTCCATATTGCAACATGGCCTCCATATGGTTAAGGTAAATTTTTTCACCTAGAAAATACATAACATGGCACTGGAGAGATGGCTCAGCAGTTAAGAGCACTGACTGCTCTTTTGAAGGTACTGAGTTAAATCCAGCAACCACATGGTGGCTCACAACCATCCCTGATGAGATCTGATGCCTCTTCTGGAGTGTCTGAAGACAGCTACAGTGTACTTACATATAATAATAAATAAATCTTAAAAAAAGAAAAAGAAAAAGAAAAAGAAAATACAGGATCTGGAATCACTAGCAGACAACCTTATGAGTGTATCTCAGAAAATTTCTTGACTGGGTTAACTGGTATGGGAAAACCCACCCTAACTCTGGGTGACACGATTCCATGGGCTGGGATCCTGAACTGAATAGGAATAAGAAGAAGGAAGCAAGGTGAGAACCAACACTTACTCTCTCTCCTTCCCAACTATGGATGCAGCTTAGCCAGGTGCCTCATGCTCCTGCCAGCATGACGCATGCATCATGAGGGATGTCATCTTCGAACTGTGAAGCAAAATAAACCCTTTCCTTCTTAAACTGCTGTGCTCAGGTAGTTTGCCCCACAGATGAGAAAAACAACAAGTGAGATCATTATTTTTTAAATTATTTTACAACTTACAATTTTCAAAAGGGTTTGTACTTCATAAACCTATATATTAATCATATCACTATTTTTAAAGTAGTATAACATTTTCTCAATTTAAAACATTTCTATTGTTTATTTCCACCTAAGGGGCTAGAAATACATATATTTGGCAACTTTTTTTAGGAAATTGGTTTTAAAATTTTGTCATCAATTAAATTTTCCTCACTATTAGCAGCACTTCCCTGTGATTTATGTTTCTTCCTCAAAGAGACATAGTAGATTTTTGATTCCCAATGTAGTAAAGCATCGAGCTTTCAGGGTTGGGATATAGAGAAAATGAGGTGTAGCAGAAAGTGAGTCCTTAGGGTTGCTGCCCTCAGAAGGGACTAATCCAGTTCTCGGAGGACCACACTATTATTCTTGAAGTGAACCATTGCTTCAACAGCAAGCCCAGATCCTGAACCCCTCTTGCTTCCTGCCTCATGACCTGGCCTCTCCTTCTCTCCTGATTCCCACTGTACCATCAGATATGTTGAGTAAGTATTCATTCCATGCTCTAGAATTTCCAAAGTCTGAGACAGAGAAACCTATATTCTTTATGGAGTAACTAAGGCAGGATTTGTATTATAGAGGTAAAAGATAGCAGAAGACATCTCTATACTTTAAGCCTAAATCTATTGTTCCATACTAATGATTAATCCCACTGACTCAGTTAGACTTTCATGATAGTTTGGAAAAGCAATGCTAAATTCTACTCTATATTCTTCCAAATATGTGACAGAAAAAAAAAGGTGGGGTGGAATATGTAAATTGGACCTAATATTTGTTTTTGGTTTGGTTTGGCTGTTTTGTGTTTTTTTTTTCCAATAATTTACATTTTTATTCACTTTATATCCTGATCACAGTCCCCCTCCCTCTTTTCCTTCCAGTCCCACCCTTATGAATCTCTCCCCTATTGCGCCCTCCTCTTCTCTTAGAGAAAGGAAGAGCCTCCCCTTGGGTACCATCCCACCCTGGGACATCCAGTTCCAGTAGGACTAGATACATCCTCTTCCACTGAGGCCCAACCAGGCAATCCAGATAGGGGGAAGGGGATTCAATGGCAGGGAACCAAGACAGAGATAGCCCCTGCTCCACTTGTTAAAGGTCCAACATGAAAACCAAGCTGCACATTTGTTACAAATGTGTAGGGGGGCTGGATCCAGCCCCTGCATGCTCCCTGTTTAGTGGCCCAGTCTCTGTGAGCCCCCATGGGCCTGGGTTAGTTGGCTCTATGGGCCTTCTTGGGATTGGACCTAATATTTGTAATCACTATTCAATGTTTTGAGTCATGTCACTAAATCAGCTTCATAGCTACTAGGATTAAGGTCTTGAAAGAAAAGCATCCTTCTGTTTATCTATTTGGTTTAGTTGGCTGGTTTTGAAGTTTCAGATCTAGCTTGGAATAGCAATAATACATGACTTTACAGGAGGGAGCATGTTCACCTATGGAATCATGCTAGTTAATGTTGAAGAGGGAGTGTAGGACTGCTTGTCACCAGACTGAAAGCTAAATCTGACATGAGACATATGAAGTGTTTTAGGTTCCTCTGGGCCCTGATATTACACATAGTACCAAATCATCCAAATTCAATGGGATTTTCCCAGTATGCAAATAGCCCTGTAACATCTGAATTGTGCATTTGTAACTGTTCAGTGAAAAGGCATATTTATTGTTCTTTCATACTACTCAGACTTTGAAGGAGAAAAAACATGAAAGATAAAATGTAGTATTTGAAAGATAAAATGTAGTATTTAAAAGAAAACATGTGACCAATAAAGGATAAAATTGAAGAAACAGCCTTTTGAGAGATGGGATTCAGTTACACATGCATGAGATTCCTGTTATTGTGAATTGTGTCCATCTCTCTCCCCTATGCTACTCCATCAAGGTTCATATAAATGACTTCAAGCCTAAAACACTAGCTTCTTGGGCAATAGCGGCTGCTAGTGCTTTCTGCTCACCCACAGATGCTTCTTAGCATCTTACTTTGAAAGAATAGATGTGGAGATTAGAGACAGTAAAAGTATGTACTACTCTAGCACAGGACCAGAATTCCATCCCCTAGAACGCATGCAGGGCAGCTCAAAACCCCTGCAACAATAGCTCCAGGGGAATCCAGCATCCCTGTTCTCTAGGGATGTTTATATTCATATGTACATGTATACAAATACATACATACACACATTTTTTAAAAAAGAGAAGACTACTTGATTAGTGTCATTTTCTGTATTTCTTTTTATTGAAAGCAGATAAGAATTTAATGATCAAAAGTAGTATATGTAAAAGGATACGAGTATTCCTTCCTCAGACATCTTACTTAACTAACCATTATATTGCTTGAAGCCGATGGACACTATAATAAACAAGGTAAGAATGTCTTGTAAAGCATTAATTGTTAGAAGTTGGGCTATTATATTCTTAATATGAGAGACTGTGTTAGGCTTCAAATAGTGTGATTTGAGAAGATTTGTTGGATTTTTCATGTATGTGGGCTGATCTCACTGATCTCTGTCCACTATAAATAAGAGGCCCCACTATACCCCAAAAACCAAGAAGGAATAAACCCTAATGAACTCATTGCCAGACTTAGCTGTCAGATATATCTGAACCAAACCAAATTGCTATTTGATCTTTGATTGGATATCACCCAAGAGATCACCTTGAAGACAAACAGGATAGGGTAGTGCCTAAAGATGTTGATGGCTGAACTACGTTACCTCCTCCTCTAGCACATACACACACACACACACAGACACACACACACACACACACACACACACGCAAGACCATGCATTTACAAATCACTATTTCAATACTCTCTTTAGCAAATAAAGGCCAGCATGCTTAATTTCTCCTGTGCTAAAGAGAATTCTTTTCTTTATTTACTTATTTTTTTTATTTACTTATTCTTTATTTTTTTTTACAGAGCATGAGAAGGCAGAAGTTAAATTTGTTTTTATTTTGTTTCTTTCTAAAGGCATATCTTGACAGAGAATAAGAACCTACTAAGAATTAAGCATTTAAATAGATAAATTTGTTTATTAAAGGTTTTGAAGTTTATAGCCTAAAGATAGTAATTAAATGGAAAGTATGATATATGTAGCAATTTCCCTGGGTATTTTGGTCACTTTCATCTTTTTCTCCAAACAGTACTATGTTCAATATTCTTGGCAGTTGTCAACATCACCAGCAGCACCCCGCAGTGCAGGATCTGTTTTGTAGCACTTTTGCAGCTGGGGTTTCTTTCTTGTCTGGATGTAAAAACCCTTCTCTACCTTCTCAAACACGATGACCTGAGAGGAAAGAAAACTGGGAGTGAGAATCACCAGCTGAGCTATACAGGTTGAAGAAAGCACTGGAACTGGAGAATGAAGATCCATCTCACAGTTTATGATGCCTTGAGGCAGGGTTGGGTAACTCACCTCGTTGTCTTCTGGATGAAGCCAGGGACCAGGAAGGTACAGTGTACTCTGAGGTCCAATGTCCCAATATCTCCCAAGATTACGTCCATTGATGAACACAAACCCATAATGCCAGTTCTGAAAGGCATGGGGGAAGGAGGAGGTTGAGACATGGTAGCATAGAGTGAGAGCAGAGCATTGTGGAGCAAAAGCGAGATTAAGGATCCCAGTGGGATGAAAACAACTTAGAAGGAAAAACATCTAGAACTTCCTCCCACAGTCTGAGAATAAGAAAGAAGACAATGGAGCCAACCCTTGCCTGGAGATGCACTGTGTTCCTACTGACTGACATGTGTGTTACATTTTTAAAGCAGGGATTTTAATTTCCAAAATAAGAACAAGATAAATGGATGGATAGTGATTGGCAAAGCTACATGGCCTTTTTAAATTATGTTTATCTATTTTATTTGTATAGGTCTGAGTATTTTGCCTTAGTGTATGTGTGTGCCCCTTGCATGCCTGGTTCTGGATGAGGCCAGAAGAATGCATCTGATCATTTGGTACTGGAGTTAGACAGTTGTGAGCTACCCTGTGGGTACTAAGAACTGAACCCAGGTCTTCTGAAAGAGCAACCAGTGCTTTTAACTGCTATACCATCACTCCAGGCTAAACATAAGCTCTTCTAATCTACTGGAAATAAATCAAACAGTTACAGAAAAAAATATTTAGGACAAGAAAACAAAAAGACAAGGAGATTTCCTGGCAAATTTTTCCACTAAGAGGCATCTTACTCTCTGGGAGCAGCTGAGAACCTAAAAGGGCCTTTCCTGGCCTCACAAACAGTACAGTTATAGCTGTCAAGGAATCAAATAGTGTACTCTCTGGGTTTGGACTCTAAGGAACTATACACTTAAACAGGGTGAGATAAAAATAATTCACTCACCAGAAACCTTAATATGCTAGCAGCTAAGTGACAGGGCACTTAGGACCAAAGTTCTATTTGATTCCAAAGTTGTATTCATTGTAAAGCCTTCATAAAACCAGCTGAAAGACTGGTTTGTTTAAGCAAGAATAAACAAGATAATCAAAGCTTTGGTAAACCCAAGAGGCCACTAATGAATACTTCCATATAGTGTCTACCATATATAAATTAGTTATTTAGTTTAAATGCATATAAAAATACTAATTTGTCATTCCTGAGATTACATACATACAGATAACATATGGACTGAATAGGTTACATTTATGTATTTATAAATACATGAATTTGAGAGAAAACAAGGGAATGTTTGGGAGTAGATGGAGGGAGAAAAGAGAGGGAGGAAATCATGTAATTATATAATAATTTTAAAATATTGTTTTTCAAAGGTTAAGGCCTGCTGCTGGTGTTGATACAAATGGTGGTTCTTTAAGAATGATGGTAGCTTTTCAACAATTACATAGCCCTTTGGGGTTGGTTACCACGCTTAAGGGCAGTTGCTAAAGCTTCACTATTTACTGGTTACCTAAATGCTGATTACAGAGCAGGCATGAGTAGTCTGAACCCCATATTAGGTCTCTAGTGTTCTGGAAATAAAGCTGTCTCTGATGAGTAAGTGAATATAGATCACAGCACTATTCTTGGTCGACAGACTCATGTCCCATCCCATTTTGCTTTAAAATCGTGCCAGAACCTTGACCAAGTCATTCTGTTCCCTATTTCACAAGAGCCTCTAATGTGCGATTGCTCAGTGCTAATAACTAGCTATATCAAGCAGAAAAAAAGAAAGAAAGAAAAAGAAAAAGTCCAGACTGAGCTCTAGCCAAGTGAGGAAAAGAATGTAATTTGTAGACGAGGCATGATAGTGAATCTCAAGTTGGTTACGTTACAGTCTCCTTCCATGAGACCACTGAGGCAAAAACTCTTTGATACAAAAGTCTGAGAAATTGATCTTGATTCAAAAATAGAAGAAATAAAAAAAAAGGAGAAGAGCATTAACTTTATTTTGTAGGTTCAAGATATGCCTTCTCAGTTTTTATGTACATGGTACAATTTAGAAAGAGGGAGCTCTTTTATACACAAACAAAAAAGAAATTTAACCCAGAAAGAGGATGCACAGGCTGCTTCAGGCAGTAAATGCCTCTAAAGAAGTGGCAGTCTGTGGCAGAAGAGAACACTGGAGGAAAGAGCCAGACACTGTAAAAGAAAACTCCAGATAACACTGGAGCTAAGTGTGTGGTCTTGTCCAAACAGATTCTCTGCCTGCCTTTGGTTCCCGTCCTGCCTCTACACAGATCATTCCCTCCTCTGAGGCAGACAATTCTGTTTTTCTTTCTTTTTCTTTCTTTCTTTCTTTCTTTCTTTCTTTCTTTCTTTCTTTCTTTCTTTCTTTCTTTCTTTCTTTCTTTCTTTCTTTCTAATTCACTTTACATCCCACTCACTGACCCCTTTCTTGGTCACCCCTTCCTACAACCTTCCCCTCACCCCTCTCCATCTCCTCTGAGAGGTTGGGGCCCTCCCTCGATGTCTGCCTACTCTGGCATATCAAGTGTCTATGGGGCTTGGTCAGCCACAATCTCTCCCACTGAGGCCAGACAAGGCAGCCCAGCTAGAAGAACATATCCTACAGGACAGGCAACAGCTTTTGGGATAGCCCCTGCTCCAGTTGTTCAGGACCCACATGAAGACTAAGCTGCACATCTGCTACATCTACGTGAGGAGGCCTATGTCCAGTCTGTGTGTGCTCTTTGGTTGGTAGGTCAGTCTCTGAGATCCCCAAGGGTCTAGGGACTCTGAGACATTTCAAAACAAAACAACAGACATTCAGACATTTTCTATCTTTGTGGGCAAAGCCCTCCCAGGTCAGACTGAGGGAGTTGACAAAGCCTTCCAATGGTTCATGTACTAGTATTTCTGAATGATTAGCCAGTATATATAGCAACTATTAACCATAGCTTCCCAGATTATTGTAGCCTGAGACAATTCTCCCAGAGACAACCCTTATGCCAAGATTATTAAAGCCTGCTTCTTTATTCAGCTGTGTACCGCAAACCTATTTTCATAATTACTGTTCTATTGCTGTGAAGAGACACCATGAACTAGGACAGTTTAGAGAAGAATGCATTCAATTTGGGACTTGCTTACAGTTCCAGAAGGTTAGCCAAAAACAGCATGGCTGGGAGCAGACAACAGGTAGGCATGGTCCTGGAGTAGTAGTAGAGAGAAAAGGAGACTGGGTACAGTGTATTTGGCTTTAGAAACCTCAAAGCCCATCCACAGTGACACACCTTCTCCAATAGGTCATACCTCCTAGTCATTCCCTAACACTTCCACTAACTGGAGACCAAACATTCAAACATATGGACCAATAGGGACTATTCTCATCCAAACCACCACACCCATCTCTGTATCCAGCTATATACAATAAACCTACCTCCTCAATGCATATGCATAAAATAAAGCAGATTTTCCAACTTGTTGTTTTTGCTGGTGTGTCCTCTTTTTTTCTTTCTTTTAATATTTTTATTAGATATTTTCTTTATTTACATTTCAAGTGATATTTCCTTTCCCTCTTTCCCCTCTGGGAAAAAATCCTATTCCCTCTCCCCTCCCCTGCTCACCACCCCACCCTCTCCCACTTCCGGGCCCAGGCATTCCCCTACAAAGGGGCATAGAACCTTCAGAGGACCAAGGGCCTCTCTTCCCATTGATGACCAACAAGGCTGTATATGCAGCTGAAGCTATGAGTCCCACCATGTGTGCTCTTTGGCTGGTGGTTTAGTCCCTGAGAACTCTGAGGGTACTAGTTAGTTCATATTGTTGTTCGTCCTAAGGGGCTGCAAACCCTTCAGCTCCTTCGGTCCTTTCTCTAGCTCCTTCACTGGGGACCCTGTACTCAGTCCAATGGATGGCTGTGAGCCTCTACTTCTGTATTAGTCGGGCACTGACAGAGCCTCTCAGGAGACAGCTATATCAGGCTCCTGTCAGCCAGCACTTGCTGGCATCCACAATAGTATCTGGGTTTGGTTACTGAATATGGAAAGGATTCCTGGATGGGTCAGTCTCTGTATTGCCCTTCCTTCTGTCTCTGCTCCATAGTTTGTCTCTGCAACTCCTTCCATGGATACTTTGTTCCCCCTTCTAAGAAGAAAATAGTATCCACACTTTGGTCTTCCTTCTTCTTGAGTTTCTTACAGTTTATGGATTGTATCTTGGGTATTCTGAGCTTCTGGGCTAATATCCACTTATCAGTGAGTGCATACCATGTGTGTGCTTTTGTGATTGGGTTACCTCACTTAGAATGATATTCACCAGATCCATCCATCTCCCTAAGAATTTCATAAAATCATTGTTTTTAATAGCTGAGTAGTACTCTATTGTGTAAATGTACCACATTTTCTGTATCCATTACTCTGTTGAGGGACATCTGGGTTGTTTCCAGCTTCTGGCTATTATAAACAAGGCTGCTATGAACATAGTGGATCATGTGTCCTTATTACATGTTGGATCATCTTCTGGGTATATGTCTGGGAGTGGTATAGCTGGGTCCTCAGGTAGTACTATGTCCAATTTCCGGAGGAACCGCCAAACTGATTTCCAGACTGGTTGTACCAGCTTGCAATCTGGCCCACCTGACCCCAGCTTTTCTGTCCCCATGTCTTTCCTTTGTTCATTCCTTCATCATCCTAATCATGTTTCTAGAACAAAGCCATGCAGGACATGGCAATGTACTGCCAAAAGAACAGCATTCAACTAAGAACTGTTCTCTTATCTGGAAGAGCAGGACAAGCCATAGGCATGTTGCCAGGAGAGGACTTCCAAGTGGATTGTAAAGTCATATCAACTATCCCCGGAGGATTCCATTTTAATTTTCATGGATTCCTTGGCTTGGGAGGATAAATAGAAGCCTTCCATGACAGAGCAGAAAAAGCAGAAAAAAATTATTTGAAGATGTTTAGAAGAAATTATCTCTAAGTTTGGGTTATACCAGTCTATCCATAGTAACAATGGGCTCATATTTACTTCAAGGGTAGAAGATAGGATTTCTGAGAAGCTGGGAACATAATGAACAAGGCACCATGGCCACTCTAAACCCTCGCATGTCAATCATACTTAAGGTCACCTCAGCCAAACTTTGTCAGAAAGCTACTTTCACCCATTGCCCTGACTCACATTGGGGGAGGGGCTACTAAAGAAACTCAAGATCCCCTGTATGAAATGTTATATGAAAAATCCATCCTGAGAGGTATTAGTTTCAACAGACTCCTGCAGAAATTGAACTGCCAATAATCACACAACCCACCTAGGGCAAGCAATGTCCACCCTTGTTAATATATAGACCTAAAAGTATATTCTGATTCTAAGATTTCACCCTATCAACCAGAAGCATACACATTTCAAAACCTAGAAATCAGGATCTGTTTAAAAGTGGTATGGTGATTTGAATAAGAACTGCCCCCATAGGCTAATATATTTGGTTTTTTTTCCTTTTAATTATTTCCTTATTTCCTAAGATAACTATAAACACATCCAGATCCTTGCCCTCCTACTGAGTTACCTCACCTAGCCTTCATACAGGGCTGGGGGAGGGGGTGCCTAGTCTTACTGCATCTTGACATGCCATGTTTGGTTGTTATTCCTGGGAGGACTGCCCTTCTCTGAAGGGATATGGAGGAGTGTAGGCAGGGCACTGGGAAGAGAGAAAGGGTGGGAAACTGCAGTTGTGCTAGATATGATCTATGACAAAATAAATAAAAAATTAAAAAGATAAAACAAAAAGCCACATCTCTCTTCCTCTTTCAAGTTGTTGGTTGTCAGGTGTTTGGTTACAGCAACAAGAAAAATAAATAACAGATTCAATCACTTAAGCAATACATGTGTCCTATATATTTGAATGTAAAAATCAATTATTTTATTACTTAGAAACAAGAAAGTCATCTCTTAGAATTTTTTTATATATATAATGGTATCTCCTTATTTTAACAAAATTTGATCAGGCAAACCTTCACTAACCAAAATAATGGTAGGATGATTTTTTTTATGGGACACACAAAGTTATACATAGTTAAAAATTAATCTCTGATATATGCCCTAATAACTATAAACTTTGCATGTAAATACAGTTTTTTATGGCTTGGGAAGTATTTTCTTTTTTCTTAAGTTTTATTGCATTATAATGAGAAAAGTTACATGATTTTAATTTACCTGAATTTGTTAACATTTAAAAACATATTTTAAGTAAATAGAATTAAATTACATCCTTGTTTCCCTTTTGTACCCCAACTCCTCCCAGAGATTCCCCCTTCAATACCTACAATATCTTTTTTTGTCATATTCTTTAAAATTTATAAAATAATATAACAAAAACAATCAACTTAACAGTCTTATGTAGATGTTTGTCTACAGCAATACTGAAAATACATACGTTTTTCTCAGTATAAATTTCAAATAAATCCAAACATATTAACTGTATATTTCAAAATAACACATCACTACTAGTATTTTCTTAAATGAACATAAATATAGAAAGTATTTTCATTTGTTTGTTTGCTTTGTATTTAGTAGAGCTTAGAATCTTGGCTCTTACTGTGGTAACTTGATACAAGAGTTACAAACGTCAAGCAAAGCATTCAGTCTTACTCTTTGTTGTTCTCTTACAAACCCCCTACCAATTTAATTGTCTGCATTTCTTTTGGGTATATAAATACTTTTAAAATATGTAAGCTGTTCTGAAAACCATAGTATAGTGTGAAAACATGAAATAAACAATACTACTAATAGAGAGGCTGAGATAAGAGAAGCAAGATCTTAAGACCATTATGTTGTACACAGCAAGACACTGTCACAAACAAACAAGCTGTATACGGATTATATAATATTGGACCTATTTCTCCAATAACCAAATTAGAGAGACCATTGGATGACAGTCAATAAATTTCTAATTCTTCATATTTTTGGATTTCAATTGATAAGGATATGTTGGTAATATTAATTATCATATTAAGATTAAGAAAAAGTAATTGTTACTTCCTGTTAGTTTTGTTGTAAGAGGTGGAATTAGATTTGTGTGGGTTTGTTGAAAGATTATTTTCTTACTTCTTCTAGGGTGTAGTTTCACTCCTTATGTTGATGTTTTCCATCTATTATCCTTTGTAGGGCTGGATTTGTGGAAAGATATTGTGTAAATTTTGTTTTGTCATGGACTATCTTGTTTTTTCGATCTATGGTAATTGAGAGTTTTGCTGGGTATAGTAGACTGGGCTGGCATTTGTGTTCTTGTAGGGTCTATATGACATCTGCCCAGGATCTTCTAGCTTTCATAGTCTCTGGTGAGAAGTCTGGTGTAATTCTGATAGGCCCGCCTTTATATGTTACTTGATATTTTTCCCTTCCTGCTTTTAAAATTCTTTCCTTGTTTAGTGCATTTGGTGTTTTTATTATTATGTAAATGAAGGAATTTCTTTTCTGGTCCAGTCTATTGGGAGTTCTATAGGCTTCTTGTATGTTCATGGGCATCTCTTTCTTTAGGTTGGGAAGTTTTCTTCTATAATTTTGTTGAAGATATTTACCTTGGGAGTCTTCACTCTCTTCTATACCTATTATCGTTAGGTTTGACCTTCTCACGGCATCCTGGATTTCCTGGATGTTTTGGGTTAGGAGCTTTTTTGTTTTTTGCATTTTCTTTGATTGATGTGTCAATGTTTTCTATGTTATCTTCTGCACCTGAGATTCTCTCTTCTATTTCTTGTATTCTTTTGGTGATGCTTGCATCTATGACTCCTGATTTCTTTCCTAGCTTTTGTATCTCCAGGGTTGTCTCTCTTTCTGATTTCTTTATTGTTTCTATTTCCATTTTTAGATTCTGGGATGGTTTTGCTCATTTCCTTCACCTGTTTGACTGTATTTTCCTGTAGTTCTTTAAGGGATTTTTGTGTTTCCTCTTGAAGGCTTCTAGCTGTTTACCTGTGTTCTCCTGTATTTCTTTGAGGGTGCTATTTATGTCTTTCTTCAAGTCCTGTATCATCATCATGATAAGTGATTTTATATCTGAATCTTGCTTTTACAGTGTGATGTTGTTTCCAGAACTTGCAATGGTGGGAGTATTGGGTTCTGATGATGCCAAGTAACCTTAGTTTATGTTGCATATATTCTTACTCTTGCCCTGCATCATCTGGTTATCTTTAGTGCTACCTGCCCTTGCTAAATCTGACTGGAGCCTGTCCTTTCTGTGATCCTGGTTATGTCAGATCTCCTCAGAGTCAAGCTGTATCTGTGATCCTGTGATTCTGGGATCCTGTGACCCTGGGCTTATTAGAGCACCTGGGAGTGGAGCTTCCTCTGGGTGTTTTGGGAATGACTGCAGAGTTTGCACCCAAGGTCTGCTCAGGACATTGGCCAGCCCAGACAGACTGGAAGCAACCTGAACCACTGGGCTAGCAGAATTCCTGAGTGCCTGGGTCCTGCTGGTCCTAGTTACTCCTGGTGTTGGGGCAGATGTTGTATCCTCCTCACCTCTGATCCTGACTGTGTTAGAGTGCCTGGGAGTGGATCTTCCTCTGGGTGTTGTGGGACCAGAAGGAACCTGAGCCACTGGTCTGGCAGAGTGCCTGGTCCTTCTGGTGTTCAGGCTCATATATTTGAATGGTAGTCATCAGGGAGTAGTACAACTTGAAAAGAATTAAGAGGTGTAGCCTTGTTGGAGGAAGTAGATCATTGGGGGTGAGCTTTGAGGTTTCAAAAACCTACAACAGACTTTCTTCTTAATGCCTGTGGATCCAGAAGTAGAACTATCTCAACTATTTTTCCAACAACATGTATGCCTGTGTGTAACTATGCTCATCACCATGATGATAATAAACTGATCTTCTGGAACTATAAGCCAGATTCAATTAAATGCTTTTTAAATAAGAGTTGCTGTGGTCATGGTATCTCTTCACAGCACTAGAACAACAACTAACACAAGTAGATTAACCCAATGTGGGCAAGACTTTTGTCTTAATCATTGCTCTATTGCTGGAAAGAGACACCATTACCATAGCAACTCATATAATTCAAAACATTTTACTAGGGGTTTGCTTACAGTTCTGGAGATCTATTGCATTATCATCAAGGCAAGGAACATGGTGGCAGGCATGGCAGTGCTAGAGAAAGAGTTGACAGTTACATCCTGATCCATAAGCAAAGGGGGGTCGGGGGGGAAGGGAGAGTTTGGACCTGGTGTGGGTTTTTGAAACCTCAAAGCTTTTTCCAACAATGTCACACCTCCTAAACCTTTTCAAATAGTGCCACTCCATGATTACTACGCATTCAAATACATTAGGTCATGGGAGCCATTTGTATTCAAAGTATCACAGCCTTATTGAATACTTGTTCAAGTATAGCCCCCTGGATTTACTATACCAGATTTGATGTGGGTTTGTATGTACCGTGTGTGTGTGTGTGTGTGTGTGTGTGTGTGTGTGTGTGTGTGCGCGCGCTTAGAGATCTGGAAAGTTTGGAAAACTTCTTTGTTGAAGCATCTGATGACAGTTCTATCTACCATCTCAAGGAAGTAAACATTGACTCAGCTCACCAACATTGTTCTTGAGAATTAAGAAGGCCCTCTGAGTATTTGCCTGAGAACTAGAAAGGTTGATTCTGGGATACATATTATAGAATATTTTTGCCCTAGTTGGGGCTCATGAACACATGATTTAGTACTCTAAGGAAAATACCTAATAATACAGCCTGGGTATTTCTGCTCAATAGTGAAGGATAGATTCCTTGGCCAAAGTAGTGCCCAATAATCTGTTAGGGTGGTGAGGCAAGAGTGGGTAGGTAGGGGTCAGGGGCAGCACTCTCATAGAAGCAGGGTAAGGGGTATGGGGTAGGGGATTGCAGAGGGGAAACCAGGAAAGGGAATAACATTTGAAATGTAAATTTAAAAAGATATTCTGAAGGAAAAAAAATCACTAAATGACTTCAGACTATATCTGGCTCAGCAAGGACAGATACATGCTATCATAACTAACTGCCTCTTCTGCTTTTTATTCCCACTTTTTCTAAACTTAAATTTTATTTTTAAAAGATTACAAGACATGCATCCTGGATTTTAGAAAATCCCCCAAAGAACCAGAATAAGGGACATTGTCTAGATTGTTCTGGAGACTTCAGTTAGGAAGCATAGGCATATTTGTATGGTTACCATGTTTAAAGAAAACACATTCATGAACAAGCTCAGTTTAAGATGTATGTTAAAGAACATGTTCAGTTTAATGTCACAATTCAATAAGAAAGGATGGTGGACACATTCCTAGGCATGATCCCAAGGTCATAGGGCTCATGTTTGAAATGTTAATAGGAACACTTTAAGGCATACTTAGCTTATGTCTTTAAGATGGGAGATAAGAGTACTTCTGGTCATGATGAGTTTCTTTATCTAAAAAGGTTTTCTGTTCACCCCTCAAGGGCTCTTGTCTCATTTAGCTTTTGACAAATTTGCTATTCTTGCCCACTATGCCAAGATATGTCATTCCTCACTTTAGTGGGTAGATTCATCACCACTACCACCACCACCATCATCATCATCCTAAAGTAAGCCAGTAAGCCTTAGGATCCTGAGGACCTCCCATAACATTATAATTTGTTTCCTTTGAATTTTTTTACTACCACATCTAAAAGCATACATTTTTATGACACAAACCACAGAATTTGACATTATTTTTAAGAAGAGACAAACAGGAATCTTGGAGCCAAAGATGTTAAAAAAATGTAAATAAGAAACACAATTAAAAGCATCAACAACAGAACTGATCAAATTGAAGAATTTCAGAACAAATAGGCATAGAAACTACTTGGTAAACTACTTTACCTACTTGGTAAAACAATAGTAAAAACTTCCCAATTATTGGGAAATATCCAGATAACCAGGAAACTGGAAGAATCTCAATTATCATCCACCAAGAAGGTTTCCTTTGAAGCACATTATTATCAAACCAACAAAACTTCAAAGAGAATTCAATACTGGTAAGAGGATAACATCCAGCTACAGAGAAGGGAAACTTCAATAAAGTAGCTGTCCATTTCTCAGAAGAAAACTTACAGTCAGAAGTAAATGAGATGATACATTTAAAGTCCAGAAAGAAAATATGCCAACCAAGAATACTATATCTAAGAAATCTGTCCTTCAGAAATGAAAGAGAAGTGAAGCCACCCATCCCAAGACAATCGAAAACTGAGGGATTACAACAGTCCCAGAAAGGAACAAGATATGTTTGAATTCTTCCTCTAAAAAAAAAAGTATATACGACAACTAAAATCAGAAAAGCTGTTGGAATGCAGGATTCTCTGAAACAGTAAAATACACAGAAGAAAAAGATGAAAAGCCCAAACCTAATTTTAAAAAAGAAAGAAAGAAAGAAAGAAAGAGAAAAGAAACTGAAAAGCTCAGTGTGGCAGTTTATGTTTGTTGGGGACTGGTTCTAATGTTCTGATTTAATCAGGAATCTGTGTATCCAAACACTGACAGCCCTTGTCCCCAATTGGTTTTTGATTGATTAATAAATATGCCAGTTGCTAATGGCTGGACAAAGGCAGATGGGGCAGAACCTTTAGGTTTGCATGGGCTAGGAACTGAAAAAAAAGGAGACAAAGAATTGCCATGACTTTGGGGAGAAGGATGGGATGTAGGAACTGCAGGTGAGAAAGCCATCTAGCCATGTGAGAATTCTGGTGGGGGGCCACTGGCCACTTCCTCAATTGGGGATGGGGTAGCAGGGGAAAAGTTTAGGAGTGCACAGCCTTTGAGATAGCCAAGGTATTTTAAAATTAACTGGTGCGTGTGTGTGTGTGTGTGTGTGTGTGTGTGTGTGTCTTCCATTTGTGAGTCCAGATAGCCCATGGGTAGTGGACACAAGTGACCCCCTCCCAGAAGCCAAAGCAGTGTAGCTAAACTCACCACTACACATGTCTATATTCCCAGCACCCAGAAGACTGAGCCAGGCACATTACCACAATCCAAGCCAGTGGGAAAGAAAAAACAAAAAGTGAATAAAACATGCCATACAGATTTTAAAAAACAATATAAATTATTAATAGAACTACCATTTGACTTTTTGAAAAGTCAAAACTCAAGCCTTGATTAGAAAACTGATCAAGAAGAAATTTTATGTGCTGCATATTTAAGCACATTTAAATATAAATATATAGTTTTGGCAAACACAAGTATAAAGTGAGATGTAATAAAATTTTAAAGAGGGTCTGCTATTTGTTCTGCAGATGTTATACCTGCTTGAATTTTTCAGTTGTATTCTTATATACCTTATACATAATGATAAATTAGGGTGATTGAGAGAGATCATACAGTTTATTAGACATAAGGAAGAAAGGAGAAAGGCAAGTCTTCCTTCAGGTATGTCATGGCTTTGATTAAGTTTTATTTGCTTTAGGTTACTTTGTATATTTTTATTTTCATTATATATGTATGTATTTATTTTATTATATTTTATTCCATTATATATAATATAATATATATTTATAATTTTATTTGTGTGTGTGTGTGTGTGTGTATGTGTTCTCTGAGAATTTTGTATACATTTTGGCGACATTCAACCTCCCTTCCCCAACTTCTTCAACGCCTCCCTTCTATTAAACTTTGATTTGTTTTTCACCTATATCAGTGCCAATTTATACCTCCCCACTATCCGTGGACATATCTCCTTCTACTGGATTATGGTAGAATTATCAACAACTCTCAATAGCTAAGAGTTACCAGAAGCTCCTCAGCAGGAGGTCATGGCCAAGCTCCCTCACCATGCTGGCTGGGATTGCTTCACATGTCCACCTGCTCTGACGGATCCAGAGACATCATTTCCTTGTAGTCCTCTGAGCCTCTGGCTCTTGAACTCTTTCTGCTACCTCTTCTACAACATCCTAGGAGTGGCTAAGAACACATGCCACTCTTATAGAAGACCAGTACCAGTCACCAGTTCCTGTGTCAGGCAGCTCTCAACTGCTTCTCACTCCAGCTCCAGAGAATCTGACTTCCTCTCCTGGCCTCCAGGAGAGGCCACACACATCCACATATATGCCTATAAACATGCATACATATAAACGCTTTTTAAAATAGGCTAAATATTTAAAAGAAAATACATATTTAGAACATCAGAGAAGATGAGTCTTGCTTACTGGTAGGTGCAGGAAGGTGTCTGTGGGAGAAGAGCCGACATTCAAGATTCCCCAGTAGAAGGCAGGGCCTTTATAAGTCTTTGGGGCAAGCTTCCAGGATGCAGAGCGGAGCCTGGAGACAAGAGCAAAAGATGAGGCTGAGAAAATTCTTCCCAGCTCTCCTTCCAATGCTGACTCAGCCTTCTCTCACAGAGATCAGGACTCCATTGACATATTGAACTGGCAGTATTACCATGGCAATCAGGATACCTATTCTGTCCTAGTGCTGAAGTAAAACATCAGATAATTGGATATACTCCTTCAGGTATCTGAATTTTGGGCCTTTCACCAACAAAGGAAGAACTCATAACCTCTCAGACCTCGGTATGTGTTCTGGGTCAGGAGGAGCATACCTCTTGAAGAAACTCATCTTCATGTCCAGAGAATAGATGGTGAAATTCCTCAGCAAAGTGCCATTGATGCTTACCTCTTTATTTAATCCTGTAGATGGGAAGCAGAGAAGAGTCTAGCAACAAGTACTGGATATTCTCCAAAGTTTGGGACAGAGAAATACAGCTTTATATATATGCTTCCTTTCAAGGAATACAGCCAAGAGAGCAAATACTAAACTGACCTATTGTCATTTTAGTTTTCTTGTTGTATGCTTCCACAGGACTAAAAGCTTTCCCCACTTAGTATAGGGATTTTTCCTGAAAGAAGACTGAGTCCTGATCTAAGATGGGCTAGCATCCAACCTAACTATTCTGCTTTCCTTCCATGGATAAAAAGAAAAGTCAGAACAAAGGAGAGGGCACAAAGTAACATCACTGCTCATAGAATCAAATAGTCCACTTTTCAGGGGGTCATTTCCATCCTCCCAACCCCCAAAATCCATAGCTATAAGCTTCAAGTAAATGAAGAGAAGTTACATTGTTTCTCAGGACCAAAGCCTACCTTTCTGCTCATTTTGAATTCTCCAAGAGAAATTGATTCTGCCTTGATTCTCAACCAGGATCCTCAGAAGCTGACAGCCCTGCTTAGGGGAACAAAGTTGTGGAAACAAAATAGCCATCAAGAGTTCATATTCAAGAACACATTATTTTTTCAAGTCCCTAGAAACTGGGTAAAGGAGGTTTAGAGACCAGCAGTCCCCAGTTCACACCCCTCCCAGCCTCTCTCTCTCCCTCTCTCCCTCTCCCTCTCCCTCTCCCTCTCTCTCTCTCTCTCTCTCTCTCTCTCTCTCTCTCTCTCTCTCTCTCTCTCTCTCTCTCTCTCTCTCTGTGTGTGTGTGTATGTGTGTGAGAGAGACACAGAGAGAGAGAGAGACAGAGACAGAGATCCCAGCTCATATCCCATACTTAATCTACTTTTTCCTTTTTGCTGAACCTGTTAGGATGGGCAAAAATAACCTTTTATTCTCCTTTAGATCCAAACAGGAGCCAGGGGTTGAATCAGACCTAAAGAGAACTTCTACTCTCACTAAATAATTCATCCTGTAGGTAGGCTACCAAAGCTTAGAAGATGTCTTAAGATTATGGCCCTATACACTTTCTGCTACAAATCCTATATGAGAAAAAATAACATAGTGGGAGAAAGTGGTAGGCAAGCCAATCACCACGCTGCCTATGAAGGGACAATCAACAGTATCCCCTGGGCTGTGGGATTACTTACCTGGATTTTAGGGATTTGTAGAAACTCATTATTCTCATCCAGAATTCCTATACTTCTGTCATTCAAAAACACCTACAAAAAGAGACACAGTGTCAGATTGATCAATAGGCTTACCTGAAGAACAGAGGTTTAGGTAGAAAGTGGAAGAGAAAGACAGGTACTAACTTCAGTGCTCAGACAACTATAGGGTAAACAGGACTCCCCAGTAGACTGAGTTACAGCAAAACGAACAATAAAAGTCTATTTGATTTGACTCTATGTTTCCTATGATTCTACCATAATGGCAAAATAAATAGTATCATATAGTGAAGTGAATCTGTAACTACACTGCTCAACATTGGTGGTAGGCTACACACCACCAGAGATGCATGCTGATGCCTACCTGTGCTGAATCGTGAACTGAAGCAAAGAGACTGCCTCCAAAACAGATGGAAGTCTCATAAAGGACCAATCCAAATGGCTGACCACTGCCACTGTTTATTGGAAGATTCTCCATGGTGACTGGAGTGTGTAACATGACAGGCTATGATGGAGACAGGGCAGGAACAGAAGACAAAATGAGGAGAAACCATGATCCTTCTCCTAAGACTCTTGTTACTATTTGTTGGACCACACAATGGTCCTCACAGATTCCATGAATGAAAACAATCACAAATAGATGCGATGACAATGCTTCTATGGTAATATATTCACAGTCCAAGAAATTTGGAGTAATATGGCATTGGGAAGACCACATAACCACTATAATCACAAAAACTAATCAGCAGAACAAACAAACATTGCAAATAACTGAAGACAAAAACTCTGAACTCAGCAAACATTTTTAGTTATGTGGACAATTTACTGTCACTGCTTCTTGTCTAAAATAGTAACAGTGGAAGTAAAGCCAATATAAGCCAGGAGTTTGGTATCTACAACTAGGGCAGGTTTCTCATTTAGAGGGAGAGAAAAGAAATAATTTAAAAATAAAGCCGTAGTTAATGAAGAAAATTACATGCATGGGTCCTTAGCCAGTGATTTTCCATTGTGGGTCCTATAATAGCATTCAGCAAGTGAGTCCATCTAAGCTGGAAGTAGGATTCTCTAAGATAGGATACCCTGCAGTGCCTGCCTTCTCATTCTTGTTGCTAATTCTTTTGAGTTATTTATCATCTTCTCCAAAGCAACAGGTGGTTCCTGACCAATAATTCCAGGTGTAGATACAATACCAAGGAGTAAATTTCAAACTCTCCCATTGAACGGGTTCCTTGATAAGATTATTTCTCCAGGGACCCACATCCTTTGCCCCTACCTCTCCATGGGAGACCCACATGCTTCTCCCCTTCTTCTCCATGGTCTCACCCTTCATCCCATTGCTGATGCCCAAGCAGTACTCACCTCATTTAAGTATGGTAGAATATCAAACAGTGGCAGGTAGAATGAGAGATTCACAGAGGGATAGACAGCCTTGGGAATGAGAGGAGGCAATGGAGGCAGAGGATGTGCTGCAATGAGAATGGCATTGGAGCACAGGGCAAAGTGGCTAAAAGAACCATTCCTCTCTCTAAGCATTTGCCATTACTATCAGTGACCATTGTATCCAGAGACAAAAAAAGAAAAAAGGAGGGGGGTGTTATCCTAGGACATAGATGTACTTCTCCAAGAGAGATAATAGGGGCCATTTTGCATCCACACGCATCTGGTAGAGATACATATCTAGGAAGCATTGATTCCTGGTAGACAACATACCTAGTAAACACATAGTAAGCATGTGTACCTGGTGAAAACATAGAGAGAAGAGCAGTAGAAAGCTCCGTGTTACATCTGGCAATGCTGGCTCGTAGCTCTGTTATAACCCTCACTAGACAGCAAAATGGATGCACTTAATTAAAGTTAAAATAGTATGTTACCTTTCTGCATATGTTATTACTATGTACCATACAATACTAATTTTACAAATAAGAGATTACTCTTCATCATCACATAACACACCGGTATCATGGTTTTTATTTCAGCAAAGAAGGTTAAAGGTTTCTAAATTGGATGTACAATCCATCTAGCTTTTAAGTGGGAAACCTGAAAGTTGATGTAAGATTGTCCTTGCTCTCGAAAGCTTCATAAGATGTTACCCACCCCATAAAAGACATTTCCCCTTTTCCCTCTTCCACAATTTATGGATAGCCCATGAGAATGCTATCCTCCTACTAAGGTGATAAGTACCTGAACCAGATGCAAAGAGTTTCCGAAGCATGAAATACTTTTCTGTGTAATCGCCAGCCTCAGACAGCACAGCATCATAGTCTACAAGACAGGGGTTCCTGTTTGGGACTTGCAGTCCTCCACAGCAGGCCCTGCCTCAAGCACAGGGATGTGTGGAAACCCAGTTCCACCAAAGATGAGACAGAAGGAAGACACATCTTCTGTATCTTGCTGGGATATGGATGTAAATGTCAACCTGGAAATCTACCCCCAAATCCTATCTGGAAACCTAGGAGTTCCTTCCCTTTTGCTATCTCACAGACACTCCTGTCCCTTCAACCCAGGACCCTAGTTCCTGCTGAGCTAGATCCGAGAGCACTGGGGTCAAAGCACAAGAGTGAAGCAGAACATTAGTGCTCAGAAACCTGCCTGCTAGAATGGCAGCTGGTTGTGCAGCATAAATGTCAAAGAATAAAGGAAAGCAGATGAAAAGCCTCAATTCTCAGAACAGATTGCTTCTTAGGACCTCGTGATGCAAGAGTGTGATTCTGGAGTCTCCCCAGACCCAAAGCTGTAGGCCCACCCACCCAGGGAAGTGACCACACCATCACCACTTGCCATAGCTAGTCACAACATGGATGTGCTTCTCTTCATAGTGGCCTCCATTTATGAAACCAAAGTTGGTTCCACCGTGGAACATATACATGTTGAAGGAGAGTCCATAGCGGATGAATTTATATACCGTGTGTTGAATTTCTATTAGAAAAGGAGAGGTTAAAAGCAAAAGGGAGACTGAGAACTCAGGTGAAAACTATCATTTCAAGCTCTGTCCAGCACAGTCAATCTTGTCATCTTTTTCACCATTAAGTAGGTAGAACCATCCAGAACCACTCTTGCAACTTTTTAAATTTTCTTTTCTGTTCTGTTCTTTTAATTTCTTCCTTTTCTTTTCATTTTTTCCACTATCACTTTGCTACAAATTGACCCCCAAACTATATGTATTAAATGATAGTCTAAAACACTTGTATTATAAATAACTAAATTTTTAAAGTATTTACAAATCACAAGTATGCTCTCATTCCTACCTTCCCAGGACAATGTCTCTAAGAAGTGTTGAGTTAAAAGCACTGCATTACTGTACTATGCCTGTGGTATTTATAAGAAACTTATACTTCCAGCATATTTAACAATGAACTCCTCTTCCCTCTGACTGTCATGGAAACTGGAAGATGGCGGTTCAGCATGGGCCTTGGCTTTGGCTGTGCTCTTTACTGTTTGTAAGACCACATATGCCTTATTTTCTCTCTCTGCTTCTGCTTTGCTACCAATCAAATGAAGGTTTTAATTCCCACACCATCACAGGAATGATGAGTCAATCAACTAGTGAAAACTATAACAATCAAGACACTGTGCCCCAGATACAAGAGATCACATATCTGTGGCTTGGTGGCATTATGGCTGGTGATGGTGGCCAGGTTTTGGGGTGATGCTGGTGTTGTTCTTATAAGATCTTTAATGGTTGGGCTAGTCATGCTTTCATGGCTTTGCTAGATGTTGTCTTTTTCTCAGACACCAATACTTAGGCAATTCTCCCATTTCAGGACAAGCGAGCTTTTCATATAGCTGTAACAACACAGCTTCATGACAGCACACTTTTGCTAAGTAGATGGAAATTGCCAGGCATTGTTCTGCGTGGCAGCATTAAAACTTTTCAACAATCCTAGACTTCCCACACTCTTCACTTTTGAGCAAAGGATTTTTTTAATATCATATTTTACTGAGATGTAATCTTTGTATGCTTTTATGGGTGACTTCGTGGTAATTTGACATCTGTGTACAAAGCACAATAACCAAACTGGGATAAGGAGTGTGTCTGTATCATTAACCATTGATCATTTTAGGCTGGGTCTTTACAGTCACTTTTCTTAGTCATTGTGAATGTATCACAGATTGTTTTAACAAGTATTTGTCTCACTAAGCTACAGAAAACCTCACCTAATGTCTCCCTTCTGGCTGAATTTTGGGGTCCCTCACTGGGCTTCTTCCCTTCTCTCTACATCCTTCTCAGTCTCTACTAACTACAATTCCACTGTGCTCTCCTACAAGATCAACATTTATTTTTAATTTCCATAAATACAGGAGAAATAGAACTTGTCATCCTCTAGCTGGGTGACCTCACTTAGCACAGAGAACTCCAGTTCCAAGACTGTTGCCACAGATGGCAGGGTTTCCTTCTTGTTGAATAATACTCCATTGTGCATATTTACCACATTCTTTGTATCCATTCATCCACTGATGAGTATTCAAGCTAAATAATCTCCATTTTGGGAAGAGATAGACATTTTGACTCAGAAGTAAAAGAAATCTGCCTCAAGTCGCAAAGCTACTGCTGAAGCCTTGAGATTTAAGTCTTGTTCTCAGAGCCCAGACTCCAAGTTCTCATCTCTCACTGCCTGTGGGCTTCTAGTAACTACTACCATTTTGTTGACAATGCCATAGAGTCATCTTTCCTAGGGATGAGTATGGCATCATGCAAATGCTCCAGAAGCATTTGTAGGAATGTCAGACTCTCTGAGAACTATTTCCTATCCTGGATCTCTGACTGCACCTGTTTCCCTGCAGCACACAGCCTGAGAAACATGGACTGTATAGTGATGTTTTAATTTCTAACAATCTGCTTGTTTTGTTTAATTGTAAGATTGCTATAGGATAGATGTCATACTATTTGTGCACACAAGCATGGTCAGTGCTTGTAATTAGCAAAGGTTAGATGGATATTCATGTCTGCACAGGAATTTCAATAAGCAGGGAGCTATGTAAATGATCTGTGGCATAGGGCCTTTCTGACTCTGAGTTAAAAACAATGGTTCACTTACCATTTGCACTTTTCTCAATGTGTTTACTCCCCCATGAGTCATACCAGCCAGTCCAGAATTCCATAATCATAATGGGTTTATCATTCTATAAACAAAGCAAGTCAAACATTCAGTGTAACAAAGGAAAATAGAGCAGAACAAAAGGACCCTGCAAGGGAGAATGCCAGCAATGTTTTCTACCTTTTGCCCAATTCAGAGATTCTCCTGTTTTGATACACTCTTATATTCATATAATTTTTATTTCTAACAGCATTTATTTTATATTTTGCTAATAAATTATTATGTAAAGATTTTAAATTTTTATATCTTTAAGAATTATACCTTTTATGGTAATAAAGTAATTATAAACATATCAAAATGACTAGTAATTATTGAACTTTTACTATCATGAGGCACAGAGTAAAGAATTATATTTAAGCTGGGCAATGTTGGCACACGCCTTTAATCCCAGCACTTGGGAGGCAGAGGCAGGTGGATTTCTGAGTTCAAGACCAGCCTGGTCTACAGAGTGAGTTCCAGGACAGCCAGGGCTACACAGATAAAACCTGTCTCGAGAAAAAAAAAAAGGAAAAAAATTATTTAAGTAGTGCTATTTAACAGACCCACAGTGATAAATTACTTCTCTCACTGTACAAATGGAAAAGTGTAGGTTACTACAAACATAGGTTACTGTACAACTTAGCTCAGTTCGAAAATGCTTTAGCTGGGATTTGAACTAGCAAATGTGTAGTTCCTGCAGCCACAATCCTAACCATTGCACTGTGCTATGGATGTGATCACCAATGACTCATTAGCACAGACTATACAGAAATAAATCAAAGTCATATATTCCCCAACTCTCCAGAATTCATTTTTACCTAAAATGTGGGCATTCCTTTTAAAATGTATCCCATGGCTGCTTAAACCCTTGATCAAACATACTTTCAAGTTAATAACTATATTCACACCACTTCCAAAAGCATTCTCAAGTATGTTGAACAATGAAGGCTCTTGTTCAAAAAGTAATATCTTAATAGCAAGCCCTGAGGTTGGGCCAAATGTGTTAAAATTTTGTCTGCACACCAATTCTCATTCCCCCTCTCTCTCTTACACACTCACACACACACATACACACACACACACACACAAATACACACACACATACACATATTAAATGTAAAATAAAAACTTAGGAATAACTGGAAAATCCCTAAGATTCAGAAATTTAACAACATATTTTAAACATGGAATAAAGAAAAGTTTTAAAAGCCTTTTTTTAATGTTTTGGATTCAATGTAAATATAATATACCATGATTAGTATGATGTAAGTATAAGAAAATTGATACTAATAAGGATTTCTATGAAGAGAAAATAATCAACACAAATAATGTATACTTTTTAACCAGGAAAAAAAAACAATGTAGATAAATAAAAGCAAATTCAATCCAGATATTCAGGGAACAAAAACTATTTTTTCAGAAAACCTCAGGACAGATATTAATCTAATTTTAAAAATTGGAGTGAAAAGATGTCAAAAAGATAATTAGCTGGGGTGTCCCATATGCTTTTCTTCATAAAAACTAAAATTAAAATAAACAAGAAAGATCATGACCGTATCTTGCTGGAATGCTTGAGAAAAGGCACGGGTGGCATCTGACAGAGACACCATGGAATGTTATTGCCTATGGCCCTGTCCCAGGTGTCTTCCTTTGGCTTGAGCAATAGCAGCACTTTGCATGTGACTTTTGACTCCGTGATAATTGTTGAGTGGACTCCAGTTGAATCTAGTTGAATCAGCAGCACTGGAATGTAACTATCAAATACCAGCTCTGTGCATGGATTTCTACATCCCTTCATGTCCTGATTTCCTTTTAAAGCAGAGACAGTAACAGTACTTACCACAGTTCCCTGGGAGATTTGGAAAATAATAAACAGCCAGTATAGTGCCTGGCACACAGGAGTGCTTAGCAAATGTTAGCTACTCTCCAAGTTTGAATATGAAATGCCCCTCTCATGTTTATATGTTCCATCTGGGAGCACTGTTCTGAGAGTTTCTGGAAACCTTTGGAGGTGGGCACACAAAGAGATGGAAGTCACTTTGGGAGGGCACTTTGGAGTATTTTTCCCTTTGCTACATCTTATCTACTTTCTGTATCTTGTCTGGTGCTCTGCCCAAGCATGTGAAGCCAAGCAAGCCAGGAATAAACCTTCTGACTCCATAAGAAAACAAAATCCAACAACAATGACAAAAAAACCCAAACCTTTCTTCCTCAAGTTGCTTATTAACTGATGTACAGAGACTATATGAGGGAAAAGAAAGCAATCCAAATGCAGTTTTGTCAGGAAGCATGGCTGAGCTTCCTTTCGGATCTCTTTTGGTATGCTATGTTAACAGAGTAGCAGGATCCGGGGACTCACTCACTGCCCCCGCCCTTCTCACAGCATTTCAGTGGCCCATGCTTGTGTATGTATGTGACCTCTAGGTCAGGTTCAGCTGTGATTTTGAAGAAAAGGAGTTGTTGCTTTCAGGAGATGAGCCCTGCCCAGCATGACTCTCAAAGGAAAGATGACAGGAAACTGTACTCTGAAAAGGACTCTACCTGGCCATGAATGTTCTACCCTCTGTTTCATAAAATCCCACGGTGCCTAGTGTCTCTCCCTGAAGACAAGCATCTGAAGGAAAAGTGTTCCATTTTCCTCAAGCCAACAGCTGAACCAACTCATTTCCTTCGCTCCTCTCCATCTCCTGGCTCTCCAGTAGAGCATGGCGCAGTAAAAACCTCACCCTCTGGGAATGTTTTGATGGAGCCAACTGAGAGAAAGATCTCAAAGCCACAAGACTCCTCTCCACTCCCACCAAGGGACCAGAAACCATTAGGGAAGAAGAGACTTAACTGTTCACAGACAGCCCTGTGGCTGAAATTCTGGGATATCCTAGCAGCTCCTGGAAGACATATTATGTCCCAGGACTCTCCTTTCTTTCTAGCTCCTAGTTTTGGCTGTCAATAAATAACTCATTGGTAGAAGGAAGAGGGTTTGGGCTTTTGACAGCCAGGGAGGGCTCTAGCTTGAACCTTAGCTGTTTGGTACCTCCTCATCTGTTTCATTTTCTTGAAAAATATTTATTTGCTTGATTTTGTATTTAAAGTACTCCATTCATTTGGTTGTCTGGCTTTCCTTAGAAGCTGATGCATGTAGCCTGGGTACAACCACACTGGGGCTCTTTACTTCCATGTTTGAGGCTTAAACCACGACCTGATCTTGCTTAGGTCACTCTGCAGCATGAGCTGGCACAAAGTAAGTCATTTCTATTTTATGATGTTTGGGCAGTAGTTCTAGATGCTTGAGGGTGCACTGTTAGTACAAGCTAAAAACCAGAGGGTGCCAAGTTCCAGGAAAAATTGTTTCTCTGAAAACGACTTGTGTTTGAATTAGCTACTTGTCTTTTTCTTCTTATAACTTGTTTCCTAGGATGTATGGTGCAGTTACACTACCAGCTGAAAATACTTATAGTTCCCACTAACACTGGGAACTATAAACACGCTGTAAAATATATTCATTCCACCATGTAAAACTTTCAATGACTGTTATTCTGGGAAATAATGGATAATTGTCAATTTTGTTCCTTCAGGATTGTTCAGAGATTTGGAGGTTTGTTTGTTTGTTTTGTGGGTGTATTTGGTGAGCTGGTTTTAGTTTTATTTAGTTTGGGTTTTGTTGTTTGAAGGGGCACTTTTATTTTTTTACTTTAGTTCTGGTCTTTTATTTATTTTTACAACCCACCTGAAGACAAAGCCAGAAGACTGTTATTTGCTTTTGAATACAAAAATACAACATCAAAAGCCTCTTTCTCCTATGATATATCATTTCAAAGTTTTAAAATTTTTGTTTGTTTGCCTGCACAAGACCTGCCAGTTGATAATCGAACATGAGGGCAGAGAGGCCATGAGTCCCCAGATGGGAGGCTTACTATTGATGACTACTGGGAAAGAGAGGATCCTGTTTCTTTAAGAGTGTGGCCCTGGAATGTTAACCAATCACCAGTGATGGCCCAACTACCCATCACTGAGTATATGAGCTTCACAAATTAGACTCCATAGTTTATTTAAAAAAAGAAGAAGAAGACATAAAGTTAGGAGCAAGTGAGCTGGAGTAGGCCTGAGAAGAGTGGAGGTAGGAGTGGGAGAGGCAAAGTTCATCATGTATCCATGCCTGAAATTTTCCAATAAATAATAAAAAATATTATATTTTTGGTTGTGAGCATAAGCCTTTAACAACTGAGCCATCTCTCCAGCCCATGCTTGCAGAAAACCATCAGACTGAGCACAGGGTCCCCAATGGAGGAGTTAGGGAAAGGACTGAAGGAACTGAAGGGATTTGCAACCCCATAGGAAGAACAATAATATCAGCTAACCAGATCCCTCAGAGCTCCCAGGGACTGAACCACTAACCAAAGAGTACACATGGAGGGACCCATGGCTCCAGCTGTATATGTAGCAGAGGATTGCCTTACCTTACACCAATGGGAGGGGAGACCCCTGGTCCTGTAAAGGCTTGATGCTTCAGCATAGGGGGATGCTAGAATAGTGAGGCAGGAGTGGAGGTGGGAGCACCCTCATAGAGGCAGGAGGAGGGAAAATGGGATAGATGGTTTGCATGAAGGAAACCAGGAAGGAGGTAATTGAAATGTAAATAAATAAAATAACAAATAAAAATAAAAATATGTACATACAATAAATAAATAGATAAATAAATAAATAAATAAATACTCTTGTGCTATCTTTGGTGAGATTTTAGCTGAAGACTTGGGAAGTCTCAGAGACTGTCTGCTGTGCTGCTGTGGGGCTTCTTTCCTACCAGGTATCGATACAGTTGAAAGGAAAAAGAAGATACTAGTTGACAACAAACAAATGGGAAAAGACCAGGTTTCAGGCTGATGGGAGAGCCTTCTAGAACTGAGGCTACAGTCATGGTAACTAAATCTTGCTCAAGGATGTTCCTTTCAAGTTTGAAGTCCCAAGCTCTACTCAAGATAGCAAAGAGCAAGCCTCTGTTTCTAAAGTCGCTTAGATGGTGAGTAAAGACTTCTAAACGACCTAAACATTACACTCATCATGGGCATCCTGAGTCTCAGTGCTGTCCATTCCATCAAATGCTGTTTGTACAGACTATATTTAGGAGCAATGGAAAAGATGAACCATCTGCCTACTAAGACACTGGTGGGGCTGGAGAGATGGCACCACAGTTAAGAGCACTACCTGCTCTTGCAGAGGACTAGAGTTTTGTTTCTTAGCACCCACATGGCATCCCACAACCATTCCAGTTCCTACAGATCTGCCACCCAATTCTGGTCTCTGGAGCCACCACACATAGATAGTTCACTACAACAGCAAAAATAGTCAAGTGTAAGATAAAGACAAATAGAACTTTAGGTAAAGAAAAAGACACTGGCTGATCTTTTCAAAATAGCCACTAGGCTTTATTTATGGTTCAGCTCTGGATGAGTATGGCACCTCAAAGCAGACCTAAGTTGTTTTAAAGTTGTGTATAAAAGAAAAAGACTTTCTAGTCTCTATGATAATTGTTCCACTTGTTAAGTTACCATAAGAAGCTGGGATTAAAGAAGATGTATACAATTAATTCAGATACTGAGCTCTTCTCATTAGTCTGCAGTCTATGGGTTTTCTCATCCAAAGGATGGACCATTCCACACTTTGACACACAAGAAAAGATGCTGATAGAAACCTGGAAAGTCCAAAGGACTAACAAACAGCTGGCTGAAAAAAATGAACAGGGGACCAGGGAGATGGCTCAGTGGGTAAAAGGACTTGTCACACAAGCCTAATGACTTTGGTTTCATCTCCAGAACCCAGGCAAAGGCAAAAGGAAAAAAATTCATCCCACAAAGATGACTTCTTACCTCCACACATGTGCTGTGATACACTATCTCTGTCTCTGTCTATCTCTGTCTCTCTGTCTCTCTTTCTCTCTCTCTTTTTCTCTGTCTCTCTGTCTCTCTCTCACACACACACACACGTTTTCTAAAAAGGGAAAATAGAAAGGACTTTACATGTAACTCTGTATTATACTACTAAGTACTAGTCCCTTGTTGACATTCTCACAAATAAAATCTAAAGTTCTAGATTCATCACTACAGAATAAAGTAAACCCCATCAAAGGAAGACAATTTAACCTCTCCTCAGATCCTTCCTGGAACTGCACACTGAAGGAAGTGCATGTGAATTTATTTCAAAGACAAGATAACTAATATATGTTATCTCCATCATGCTCAGCTAACATAAATGGCAGAGAGAGAGAGAGAGAGAGAGAGAGAGAGAGAGAG
>NW_022196906.1:20907885-20914839 GCF_008632895.1 Mastomys coucha
GAGAGAGAGAGAGAGAATAAAAATAAAAGAAGGCAGAGAAAAGAACACTTTTTATCTAAAGTGAAAAATGGAGGAGCCTACCCTTGGGAGGTCCTGATCAACTTTGACTTTCAGAGCAAAATGAAAGGGACCATATTCAGAATAAAAAGTTACACTCAATATCACCTTCAAAGAAAGAAGAAAGATATACATTAAGATTCCACCTACTGCAGAATTTTTCTACCTAGCATTTCACAAAAGTTTTTAACATCTATCTAACCTTGTATGTTAGCTAGTCTTATATCAACTTGACACAAGCTAGATTTATCTGAAAAGAGAAAAGCCTTACTTGAGAGAATGACTCCATAAAATCCAGCTTTAAGGCATTTTCTTAATTAGTGATTGATAGGGGAGGGCCCAGACAATTGTGGGTGGTGCCATCCCTGGGCTGGTAATCCTAGGTTCTCTAAGAAAACAGGCTGAGTGAGCCATGGAGAGCAAGCCAGTAAGCAGCATCCCTCCATGATCTCTGCATCAGCTCCTGCCTCCAGGTTCCTGCTTTGAGTTCTTGCCTTGCCTTCCCTAAGTGATGGACTGTCATCTGGCAGTGTGAGCTGAAATACATCCTTTCCTCCCCAAGTTGCCTTGGTCATGGTGTTTCACCACAGCAACAGAAACTCCAACTAAGGCACCTTGCTCCTCCAAACTGAAGGTTTGAGACAGAAAAGTCTACATTCTTCAAGATTGGTTTTAGATACACCCATTTCCTTCCAATTTGTGAATATACCCATGATCCACCAATATCTCTTCTGGATTTTCAGAATGGCACCAAGCACAGAATCCCAACATTCTAGTAAAAGCACCAACAGATGAGGATGAGCTTCCACTGGCCGATTCCCTGTGTCCTCTGGAAGGAAGGATGCCATTTGCTCCCTTTGATATATTCATTTCTCGTCTGGCACAAGCCCCTTGTGCTTTTCAGAGTAATCTTCCTGACATAACCCATCAGTGGAGATGATGGAAGAAAGTTTCTTTTCACCATTTCTCACCAAGTAGCTTTGAACTCCACCAAGGTTCAGGGTCAAGTGGTTATATCTGTATCATACCTCCTGTGTTCTTTAACATCAATTTCATAGATAACAAGATCTTGAGAAAGACAGGTAAAACTCTATGTTGCTTAAAATCTTACCTGCATTTGATGAAGCTTAATAAAGGAATCCTCGATAAATGAATGCATATTGATAGTAGTCAAAGCTGTAGAGAAGGAGAGGAAGCATTGTGACAAAGATCATCAGGAACTTGGGGTGCGGGCAGAGATAGGATGAGTCCAAGTAGTAACAAGATACTGTTTTTAACCCATTTTGGAAAACATAAAGGACTGTCATAACTATTGCCAAATCATACAAGCAGGAACACTATCTTTTTTTAATTGAACCACACTTTGTGCAAATAAGTGGACCAAGGCAAGGCCAACTAACATAACAATGCCTAGAAACTGAAGGAAAGTTTCTGATCTCAGGCTCAACACTTTCCAGGGTATAGCAATAGGATCAGAGCTATTCCCCCTCAAAAAATAAAATGATAGCAGTTCATAATAGCTACCAATACACACTAAAGATCACCTCATGATGTTCCATGAACCGAAACACATATCTTGGCATTTTCCCATACTATTATCATTTGGGGGGTTCAACTAAATTCTTTGGAGTCTGCTAAGTGTCTACCTTGAGTAGACTAAGATTTGTGATGGCAGAATTGAAAATTTAGCTGTAGTGTGTGTTATTTACATCCATCCTATTGTTTCCTGTGTGACTACCCATGATGATGGGATGTCACCAGGACCATGCCCTACACCGGCCTAGATCCCTACCTATGGAAATAATGATAAAAATTGAAAGATGTACTCAGATTGAAGAGCTCCATCAATGCTCTGTTTGAAGAGGGGGGAAATGACACATGTAGTATTTGAACTCTTAGTTTTAATGTTGAACCCATTTTGCATCATATCAAATTTCTGGGATTCATCCAATTGACATGAGAAAGAGGATCGTATATATATCTGGTTCTCTTTGGTACTTGTTTACAGTTTCTATTGGTTGACTACAAGCCTTGGTTGCCCTATAAAATGACTATAAACCAGTACCTCCATCAACAGAGCCAGTCTGAATTCCATCCTTATCATCTGAGGTCAAGAGGAGCTCTACAATCCCTCTCTTCAGCAGAGCCTGTTAAAAAAATGAATGTTATGAACCCACTTTTCTTTCTCTCATGGAAAAGAACAGATATTGTAAGATTAGATAACACTGACAGTTTGGTTCAGATGGAGATAGTGTAAACTACAAAACAGGTATATGCAATGTCTCCCAAATGTGCATACAGAAAAAAAGATTGGTACTCATCATGATGTTTGTGGGAGATGGTAGATACTTCAGAAAGTAGAGAGGCTTTTGGGCCATGGGAGGTATGTTCTGAAAGGAGACTGGTGGTGATCCAATTTCTTTCTCTTTCCTTGCACTACCAAATCAGGGAGTAAGTGGTTTGATTCTGCCTAGACTCATGTGGTGATATATATTGTCTTTAATACAAATCCCACTAGAGATAACCAATCATGGGCTGGAAATACAAAGCTATGAGTCAACATAAGTGTATTCTGCTTATAGGTTAATTATTTCAGGTATTCATTAGTTTTTGGTTGGCATATATTTATTATACAGGCTAGTAGGTTTCATCATGTCTTTTCATACATGCATATGACTACTTGAATTGTATGTAAGGTATCTGTTGGAGCAGTGGGAAATTGACTAACACAGATAAGCTTGAATGTAGAATGACCATCTACAACTTAGGCAATAAAGAAATTGTTGTGTTAGGCCAGCTTGATGTAGTTCCAGTTTTTGCACTAAAGCAGTGGAGGTCTATGGGCCCTGACATCCATGGTAAATGAAAGCTGAGTTTCTCAATAGCCATAAAATGGAAGTATGTAAATTACAACAAAGAGAGAAAAAAGATGGGAGACATTTGGTGCTATTATAGTAGTTAAAAACTAGCGCCATTTTAAAATGTTTCAAACTAATATGTTAGAAAGAAAGAAAGAGAGAGAGAGGGGAAGGAAGAGAAAAGAAAAAAGAAGAAAAGAAAGGGAAGAGAAAAGAAAAGAAAAGAAAAGAAAGAAGAAGAACCTAGGAGTCAGCAGGGTCTTATTCTTAGCCTTATGATTGTTGACCACAGGATGTCTAGAGCATGGCCATGAAGTCAGCTCTGTCAACAGGCAAGTTCTGACAGCAATCTAACGAAGAGACTGGTCTCAGAGCCACTCGGTTTGCTTCCTAAAATTATTCTCCCTTCCCCTTATTGTGTTATTGTTATCCTACAATATTAACTACATCATTCTGCTTCTATAATCTCACTTAACCACTGCTTGCTTAGGAAAAGAATAAAACAAAAAACATAATACCAGCAGGCAGTAGTGGTGCACGCCTTTAATCCCAGCACTTGGGAGGCAGAGGCAGGTAGATTTCTGAGTTTGAGCCAGCCTGGTCTACAGAGTGAATTCCAGGACAGCCAGGGCTACACGGAGAAACCCTGTTTCAAAAAACAAAAAACAAAACAAAAAAAAAATTTAAAAAATTAAAAAAAAAACAACATAATACCTCATATAACCCAAAATCCAGAGTTGAGTCAATTGTGATTTGTGCCTTTAAAAACTCCATCACCTGTCTTCTACTTTTGTAGGAGCTCTCAGATTTGCAAAGAAGGCCACAACATTGCTGTAAATAAACTTGTATTTTATCTTTTAAATTATTATGTCTGGTGATCTCAGATTCTGAATTGCTATCAGGGAAAGGCTAACCCTGTTAGGTCGTAAGAGGACCAATCTACTTCACAAAGCTTGAACTCTGTGTGGATTCTATTAACAGAAACAAGAAATGCTACTATATCTGTAGCAAGGGAGAGCTATATTCTTAAAACTCTGCTTGGACCATACAGCCTGGAAATCAGACAGATGGCTCAGAAAGCAAGGGGTCTTCCCTGTGTACCTATTATGTTCACATAGGCACAAACAATCATAGACATGAAGTTAAGTGGTAACTATTAGTGTTGCTATTGTCGTTTAAGATGAGGCTTCCTATAGCATAAGCTGCCCCTGAACTTGTTCTGTAGCTGAGGATGCTCTTGAGCTCTTGATCCTCCTGCCTCTGCTTCCCAAGTGCTGAGATTATAGGTGTACATGACCACACCCAGCTTTTTAAACAATCAAGAAAAAATAATATTAGCTGAAAAACTATGACTGAGTTCAGGCCCTTCATTCCCAATTTCTGTATTGGAAGTAAACAAAACTTACATGGATCAGAAAGCTCCTGAAACAGGAGATCCCCAAGGCTCCTCCCCAAGGTTACACAAGCAGTAACAACAGCTGTGGAGGGGAGACTACAACAGGTCAAATTACCTGCAAGTGACAAGTTCCAAAGATAGCACAGTCTTGCTTTCCAGTGATGCATCTATCTTTGACCCTCTAATACTCCTGTAAGAAACTCCAATAAACTCACTGATTCATTAAGCTAGCCTTGGGTGGAATCATTTCTTCATTCTGTCATCAGTATTTTAATGAGTCTGTTCCCATCGCTCCAAGAAAAGTCACATATGCTGTACAAGGCTGTCAATCACATATGCATTTTAGAAAGGCATGAAATTAAGAAGACATAAAAGTAAAAATGCAGAGCAACTATCCTTACCTTCTTCATGTAATCCATGTACTTCCTATCCTTCTTAAATGAACCATATTCATTTTCTACTTGGACAGCAATAACAGGACCACCATGGCGGTACTGAGAAGCAAACACATGACAGTTGAAGAACAATCTTTCTATTGGAGCAAAAGCCTGGAGTCCAGGATGCTAATAAAGACACCAGAACTGACATGGTGCTTTCTCTCAGATCTGCTGGAGGCAGGCACCTTCATTCATCTTTAGGCACATAAGCTCCTGAAGGTATTTTACCTTTCACAAGGTTTTATGGTTATAGGAGCAAGAGTTTAACTTCTATTTCTCATATTCATTAGCTATGAGCTCTCAAACCTGCAAACTCACTTTGGTATCTCACTACCCACCTTCCTACCTAATCCATTACATAGGCTTCCTATCTACTCTCAACAACCCCTGTGAGTAGGTACTTCATACAGCTCCCTCTCTTTTATTTACCTTCCTCTTTTCCTTTTAAGCAAGCTGATTTCCATTTTACCATCACCATGGAAGCTGCACAGTCTGTGCTCAGTAAAAACTAAGTGAATGCTATCAATATCCAGGAAAAAGACAGTTGGCTTCTTAAGTCATCAGCATTTCATCCTCAGCTTCAAGGATGACATTTTGAAATACCTTTTTGGAAAATTCCTGAGAATTGATTATCTTTCCTGTCTCAGGCTATATCAAGAAGTTTATTATTGGTTCCCTGAGCAGACCTTGGGCAGAAATTTTGCAGCCAGTCCCACAACACGTAGAGGAAGCTCCACTCCCAGGTGCTCTAATGGACTGAAAATCACAGGATCCCAGAATCACAAGATCACAGAGACAGCTTGACTCTGAGGAGTTCTGACACAACCAGGTTCACAGGTAGGACAGACTCCAATCAGATTTAGCCAGAGCAGGTAGCACTAGAGATAACCAGATGGCCAGAGGCAAGCATAAGAACATAAGCAACAGAAACCAAGGTTACTTGGCATCATCAAAACCCAATTCTCCTACCATAGAAAGTCCCGGTCATACCATCACACTGGACAAACAAGATTCAGATCTAAAATCACTTCTTACCATGCTGATACAGGAATTTAAGGAAGACATAAATAACTCCCTCAAAGAAATACAGGAGAACACAGGTAAACAGCTAGAAGCCCTTAAAGAGGAAACACAAAAAGCCCTTAAAGAACTACAGGAAAACACAACCAAACAGGTAAGGGAAGTGAGCAAAACCATCCAGGATCTAAAAATGGAAATAGAAACAATAAAGAAATCACAAAGGGAGACAATCCTGGAGTTAGAAAACCTAGGAAAGAGATCAGGAGTCATAGATGCAAGCATCACTAACAGAATACAAGAGATAGAAGAGAGAATCTCAGGGGCAGAAGACACCATAGAAAACATTGACACAACAGTCAAAGAAAATGCAAAAAGCAAAAAGCTCCTAACCCAAAACATCCAGGAAATCCAGGACACAATGAGAAGACCAAGCCTAAGGATAATAGGTATAGAAGAGTGTGAACACAGCCAGGCAGGGTGGCACAAGCCTTTAATCCCAGCACTTGGGAGGCAGAGGCAGGTGGATTTCTGAGTTTGAAGCCAGCCTGGTCTATAAAGTGAGTTCCAGGACAGCTAGGGCTACAGGGAGAAACCATGTCTCAAAAAAACAAAAACAACACAAAAAAAAAAAATGTGAACACTCCCAACTTAAAGGGCCAATAAATATCTTCAACAAAAACTTCCCTAACCTAAAGAAAGAGATGCCCATGAACATACAAGAAGCCTATAGAAATCCAAATAGACTGGACCAGAGAAGAAATTCCTCTGGCCACATAATAGTCAAAACACCAAATGCACAAAACAAAGAAATAATACTAAAAGCAGTAAGGGAAAAAGGTCAAGTAACATATAAAGGCAGGCCTATCAGAATTACACCAGACTTCTCACCAGAGACTATGAAAGCTAGAAGATCTTGGGCAGATGTTTGTCATACAGACCCTACAAGAATACAAATGCCAGCCCAGGCTACTATACCCAGCAAAACTCTCAATTACCATAGATGGAGAATACAAGACATTTCAGGACACAACCAAATTTACATAATATTTTTCCACAAATCCAGCCCTACAAAGGATAATAGATGGAAAACTTCAATATAAGGAACAAAACTACACCCTAGAAGAAGCAAGAAAGAAATCTTTCAACAAACCCACACTGTACTGGCTGGTTTTGTGTGCCAACTTGA
>NW_022196906.1:20914849-20930724 GCF_008632895.1 Mastomys coucha
AGCCAGGGAAAGCAAGCCAGTAAGGAACATCACTCCAAGGCCTCTGCAGAAAGCTCCTGCTTCCTGATCTGCTTGAGTTCCAGTCCTGACTTCCTCTGGTGATCACCAGCAATGTGGAAGTGTAAGCTGAATAAACCCTTTCCTCCCCAACTTGCTTCTTGATCATGGTGTTTGTGCAGGAATAGAAACCCTGACTAAGACACACACAAACCTAATTCTACCTCTTACAACAAAAACAACAGGAAGTAACAATTACTTTTTCTTAATATCTTAATATGAAAATTAATACTACCAATATATTCTAATTGATTGAAATCCAAAAATAGGAGGAATTAGAAATTTGTTGACTGTAATCGAATGGTCTCTCTAATTTGGCAATTGGAGAAATAGGTCCAATATTGTACAATGCATATAAACTTTCTGCTTGTTTGTATGTGACAATGTCTTGCCATGTACCACATAATGGTCTTGAAACCTTGCTTCTCTTATCTCAGCCTCTCTATTAGTAGTATTGTTTATTTTCATGTTTTTGCACTATACTATGGTTTTCAGAACAGCTTACATATTTCAAACGTATTTATACAGCCAAAAGAAACATAGACAATTAACTTGGGAGGTAGCTTTTAAGAGAACAACAAAGAGTGAGACTGAATGGGCTTGCTTGAGGTTTGTAACTATTGTATAAAGTTTGAAGAAGAGGACTTTGTAAGTTACTCTTTTTCTGACATGAATGCTTTTCCAAATTATCTCAGCCAATGAATTAGATTCTTACCCTCACCTAATGTCTATGCCACCTTCCAAGCAGAACCATTGTTCATTGATACAGTTGGTGAATGACTTTATGGATAGACCATTTTACTACACACACCATTTCTTAAATGAATGTAACCTGTTCTCTGTGGGCTGAGAATAAAGTCACTCACTCAAGTCAAATAACTTTGATCATAGCAGAAAGTCTGTATCCAAAAATCGAGCCTAAAATTCATTCCTTGGCTCAGCAGAACTGTCAACTCTCAGCTTAGCTACGATGGAAGTAAAATCCTTTGATGATGTGAGGGTCATTGAAGTACAGCCTTATTACAATGAAATCCAATATCCAAAAATTGTTCTTATTTTGGGTTTGTACCACCGTAAGAGCCAAGATTTTAAGCTCTACTAAATGTAAAACAAACAAACAAAAAGACTTTATATATTTATGTTCATTTAAGAAAATACTAGAGGGAGTGCTTTAACCCAGGGACTCAGGTGAGATGTGCCATTTTCTCTTCGGTGACTTTCTAAGGTGGGACCAGCCAGGAGGCACAGACCTCACAAGTCATACAGGGAGGCAGGGACAGGATCCTCTCAGCCTCCAAGTAATAGCAGTGAATCTGCAACCCTCTCTACTCTTCCCTGCAGAGAGCCTGCCTGCAAGGAATGCTTTAACCCAGGGACTCAAGAATGACAGTGGTGGATACACAACCCTCTCTGACCCTTCCCTGCAAGCAGAGAGCCTGCCTTCAGGGAGTGCTTTAAACCAGGAACCCAGGTGAGATCAGCCATTTTTCTCCCTGGTAACTTTCTAAGGCAGGACCAGCCGGGAGGCACAGGTGTCACAACTCCCAGGGCAGCCTGGTCAGGATCATTTCTACCTCAGACCACACTTAGGAGGGACAACAGGTGCACAGCCCTCTCTGCACCTTTCCCGAAAGTGGAGATCCTGTCTCCAGGGTATGCTCCGACTCCAGGACTCAGGTCTGATCCACAGCCATCTGCTCCCAGGATTTACCAGAGGAGAGCTGATCTCCAAGAATTACTGACACAGGCTTACAGACCCACAAGAAGAACAAGCTCTAGTCAGATAGCAAGAACATCTAACACCAGAGATAAACAGATAGCAAAAGGCAAACACAAGAATCCTACCAACAGAAACCAAGAATACTTGGCTTCATCAGAACCTAGTACTCCGACCACAGCAAGTCCTGGATATCCAAAACACTGGAAAAGCAAGATTTGGATCTAAAATCATATCTCACGATGGTGCTAGAGGAATTTAAGAAGGACATGAATAACTCCCTTAAAGAAACACAGGAGAACACAGGTAAAGAGGTACAGGCCCTTAAAGAGGAAACAAAAAAATCCCATAAAGAATTACAGGAAATCATGAGTAAACAAGTAGAAGCCCTTAAAAAGAAAACACAAAAATCCCTTAAGGAATTACAGGAAAGCACAACCAAACAGGTGAAGGAATTGAGCAAAACCATCAAGGACCTAAAAATGGAAGTAGAAACAATTAAGAAATCACAAAGAGAGACAACTCTGGAGTGAGAAATCTTTGGAAAGAAGTCAGGAAACATAGATGCAAGCATCACCAACAGAATACAACAAGAGATAGAAGAGAGAATCTCAGGGGCAGAAGTTACCATAGAAAACATTGATGCAACAGTCAAAGAAAATGCAAAATACAAAAAGTTCCTAACCCAAAACATCCAGGAAATCCAGGACACAATGAGAAGACCAAACCTAAGGATAATAGGTATAGAAGAGAGTGAAGACCTCCAACTTAAAGGGCCAGTAAATATCTTCAACAAAATTATAAAAGAAAACTTCCCTAACCTAAAAAAAGAGATGCCCATGAACATACAAGAAGCCTATAGAAATCCAAATAGACTGGACCAGAAAAGAAATTACTCCTGCCACATAATAGTCAAAACACCAAATGCACAAAACAAAAAAGAATACTAAAAGCAGTAAGGGAAAAAGGTCAAGTAACATATAAAGGCAGGCCTATCAGAATTACACCAGACTTCTCACCAGAGACTATGAAGGCTAGAAGATCCTGGGCAGATGTCATACAGACCCTAAGAGAACACAAATGCCAGCCCAGACTACTATACCCAGGAAAACTCTCAATCACCGTAGATGGAGAAACCAAAGTATTCCATGATAAAACCAGATTCACACAATATATTTCCACAAATCCAGCCCTTCAAAGGGTAATAAATGGAAAACTCCAACACAAGAAGGGGAACCTGGAAACAACCCAGATGTCCCTCAACAGAGGAGTGGATACAGAAATTGTGGCACATCTACACAATGGAGTACTACTCAGCTATTAAAAACAATGAATTTATGAAATTCTTAGGGAAATGGATGGATCTGGAAAATATCATCCTGAGTGAAGTAACCCAATCACAAAAGAACACACATGGTATGCACTCTCTGATAAGTGGATATTAGCCCAGAAGTTTTGAATACAGAAAGAACAACCCACAAACCACAAGAAACTCAAGAAGGAAGACCAAAATGTGGACATTTCATTCGTTCTTAAAAGAGGGAACAAAATACCCACGGAAGGAGTTGCGGAGACTAACTATGGAGCAGAGACTGAAGGAAGGACAAGCCATCCTGATATAGCTGTCTCCTGAGAGGCTCTGACAGTACCTGACTAATACAGAAATAGAGGCTCACAGCTATCCATTGGACTGAATACAGGGTCCTCAATGAAGGAGTTAGAGAAAGGACCAAAGTAGTTGAAGGGTTTGCAGCCCCTTAGGATGAACAACAATATGAACTAAATAGTACCCTCAGAGCTCCCAAGTACTCAACCACCAACCAAGGAGTATACCTGTTGGGATTGATTGTTCTGGCAGCATGTGTATAGTAGAGGATTGAAAAATCAATCATCAATGGGAGGAGAGGCCCTTGGCCCTGTGAAGGTTCTGTGCCCCAATGTAGGGGAATGCCAGGGCCAGTAAGTGGGAGAGGGTGGGGTGGCAAGCAGGGAGAGGGGAGGCAACAGGGGTTTGTTCTTGGTGGGTTTTTTGTTTGTTTATTTTTTATTTTTGGAGGGGCAACTAGGAAAGGAGAACTCATATGACATGTAAATAAAGAAAATATCTAATAAAAAATAAATTAAAATATTAAAAAAAGAAAATACTAGTAATGATGTATTATTTTGAAATATACAGTTAATGTTTGGAGTTATTTAAAATTTATATTGAGAAAAATATATGTATTTTCAGTATTGCTGTAGACAAGCATCTACATAAGACTGTTAAATTGATTGTTGTTTTATATCAAACTTTTATAATACTCATTTTATTGTTATAATATTTTATAAATTTTAAAGAATATGACAAAAAAGCTATTGTAGGTATTGAAGGGGGTCTCTGGGAGGAGTTGGGGTATAAAAGTGAAACAAGAAATTTATTTAATTCTATTTACTTAAAATATGTTTTTAAATGTTTATAAATTCAGATAAATTGAAATTATGTATCCTTTCTCATCATAATGCAATAAAACAAATCAATTTTTTTAAAAAAAGGAAAAAAATCCCTGCCAAAAAAGTATATTATTTAATGCACAGTCATACTTTTAATAGATATTTATATTTTACTTATCAAACCAAAGACTATTACAAAAACTGAACAACTGGTCTCTTACAAATTGTATGGGATTATGTAAGGACAGTCCTTCCATGCCTCAGTCTGTGCTGTAGGCTGACAATTGAAAATGAAAGACATCATTTTCTCCAAGCATCAGGTATCATGTTAAGATGGAAGTGCACAGTGTCTGTAGTTTTCCCACTGGGAGATACCAAACCAGAAACAGTAATCACATAGACACAAACTGATGCACAAAATCAACCATGTCATGTATTACAGCGTAAAACTGAACACTTCCAATATCTGTGAATAGGACAGAAGCATGTAGTCTATTCTACTGTGCAACATTCTGCAGTGACTAAGAAGAGTAGCGATTTTCAGATACAGTTTCTCAACTGACAAGAAAGTGCCTACAGGTAGTTCTGTGCTTTTTGTTAAAAGAACATGCAATTTTTGGGGGGGTTGTATAAAAATATGGTTAGGAAAAATGCTTGTCTCCTAAAAAGACAAATAAATTAGTGTGGGGCATGAGAAGACATGTGTAAAATAAAACACACACACAGACACACACACATATACACATTGCATTTTCCCCAGAATTTACCAGTTAAAGTAACAGGAGTAATTTAGAGTAGCCAAATTATGAGTGAGCTGATTAGTAAACGTAGCAGGTAACATACAGACACCTGGAGCAAGCTTTTGTATTATCCCTGTCTCATGTGATACCTTTTTAGAAGATCTGGGCCAAAGCCACAAGGATGATTCCATGTTTAACTAGGAATCTTGGGCCTAGATCTAACTTGTAAGAAAATCCATTTGGTAGCCTAGAGTAACTGGGAATTGCCTCCTCGATGGTAAGCAACAAGTATTTCTTCAAAGTGAATACTGTTAAATCACAAATCTTCTAGCAGACCCCCCCATCCATCAGAAATCAGGCTCTTTTGCACTCTCTGAGACAGAGAATAAAATATGTAGTGGCAGTCTAAATTACAATCTTACTTTAGTATTTTCCTGCCTTGTGACTCTTGACATACAGGCTAGGTCAAGCTGGTCACTTAGTATGGAGCTCGCCTGACTCCTCCAAACACAAAACAATAAAGCTTATAATAGTTGTTATAAACTCCCCTGTCCTTTAGAATTGGAAGTTCTCCCTCTAACATGCTATCTTGCTGCCTGTGACACAATGTTAATGCTCTGCTAACTTCAGTATATGATTTTTCTATTATTATTATTATTATTATTATTATTATTATTATTATTATCATTATTATTATTAGATGTTTTCTTTATTTACAATATCTTCTTTCCCAGGTTCTCCTCCAAAAGAAAAACAGAAAAAGAAAATAAGAAAATAAAATAAAATAAAATAAAAAAACAAAAACTAAAACAATCCCGTTTCCTCCTCCCACCCCCTGCTCACCACCCCCTTAGCACAAACAACAATATGAACTATCCAGTACCCTCGGAGCTCCCAGGGACTAAAACTCCAACCAAAGAGCACACATGGGGGGACTCATGGTTCCAGCAGCGTGTGTATAGTATATGATTTTTCTAACCCTGCTAATAAAGTACTTTCATTTTCTAAAACACTCCCTCGCCTGCTTTTTTTTGTTTTGTTTTGTTTTTGTTTTTTTTGTTTTTTTAATTTAGAAGGGACATTTTCACCTGGAGAGGAAGTATTTTGGGAATCAGATGATCAAAATACTTGTCCACAGCGTCAATAAAGCCCTCGTTGGTTGTTCTCAGTTCTGCCACGGGATCTCGCAGAAGCCAGCTAGGGACAAGAGGCAAAACATTAGTATGTGAAGCAGGAAGCAGGAGAGAGGATGAGTCTGGCCAGCTGAGCACAACGAATGTCTCTGCTCAGAGCCACCTATAGCTTGGATGTCTCTTTGTCCACCCAATGACCATAGCACCAGAATATTCAAACTGTTCAGGGAATCTGTATCATATGGGCTTTTCCCAGTGTCCTCAAAGACTCCAGAGATGTGTGAGGCAAACCAGGAAACAGGCCCTCCCCATCTCAATGCACTTTAGGTCTTCCTAGCTCTAAGAAGTCAGGCTGAAAGACTGACTCTGGCAATACTTCCAAGTCTTGGTGTTTTTCCATGCTTCCCTTCAGTTCTTTAGAATATGGTCCTTAGCCCTTCAAATAGTCTCTACTCTTCAGGCACAGGGTCATGTTTTCCTAGAATACCTAAGATTTCAGGTAAATAGTAGTTCACAGGCCAATGAACTGGGGAGGGAAGGATCAGGATCCTGAAGGCATTCAGACAGGAACTGGCTTCCCCCATACCCCTGCAATTTAAGCTCATGATTTTTCTCTGCATCACCTAGTTGTAGCAGAGTCTTATCTTAAAGAAAAGCTTTGTTTTATTTTCTGACCTTAGGAGCAATGAGACTCACCTAAAATCAGAACCTAGAAGGACTGAGAAGGATGACAGAAGAGGACCCTGAGTCTCTTATCTACTGGGTGTGGAGTAGGTGTCATGATAAAAGAATAAGCTAGAAAAGCAAAACTACAGAGAAGGAGTGGAGATCTCAGTGTGTGTAAAAGGACACCTGCCTTCAGGCAGAGACACATCTGAGGTCTCTAGTAGAGGCAGAGTAGTTGTCATCTTATTTCTCTAGAGCCTTGAGTTTCTTTCAGCTCATGAAAAGAATGCAAATGTGCATTACACCTTTTCTGTGGAACAACAGGATGTCGAGCCCTATATTGCTACATCTGTCTTTGTAGCGGTCTTAATCATCACATATTCAATGCACCAAGACCCACACCACAAGTATGCTTCTGAAAACCAGGGTGGCAGAGGCATCCAAACCTCCCCCCACCCCACTACTGTAGACATCATTCCACTGTCAGGACAGGAAGTACAGAGTTCAATCCAGAACAACTAGTGACAGTGACAACCATACTCACTGGCTTGAAAAATTACTGATTGCAAAGTAAAACACCTTTCTAAGTCACAACAGGGACTCTAGAATAGCTCACCTAGGTAATCCACCCAGATCAACCTCAGCACAGATGTATGGCCCTGGTCGAAGAATCACCCACAGCCCAAGAGTCTCAGCAAGCAAAACATAGGCCCTAGAAAGAAAAACAAAGTCAGCCCCTTTTTGGATGGTCCTAAGAGGCTGGGTATAGAGGGAGCCCACAGGCACAACAGGGTGTAGAGATGTCCTCCATCTTCCTTTCCTTTCTCTCTCAACCAGAGCTGAGGTTGGGGTGGCTTCTCCTCAGACATTATAGCCATAATGTTATTGTGCACTGTGTAAAGATTATCCTTGTATTATTCAAATGCTGATTTCTGTGCCCCCATATCTTGTCACAGTGCTTATTCTGAGAATCTTCTGTCTCAATGTTGTGTAAATATAGCTCCCAAATTATTGTCTGATTGGTCAAAAAAGCTAGCTGCTTAGCCAATGACTGAGTAGGGTAGATAATAGGGCTGGACTTCCTCCCAGCCAGGGTTTGGGGGTAAGGGGAGGAGAGAAGAGTGGAAGAAGTGAGGATTATTCACTGGGAGAAAGTCCAGGAGACAGGATAAGAAAACACCTGGAGCCCAGAGAACAAGGTCAGTACTAAAATTCAAGTATCACAGGGATTTTGATTGGGTGGTAGCCAGATTAGTATAGAGGGTTAAAAAAGAGCAATACTGTTCAGTTGTTGTACCCTTAAAGCTGTAGAAATAAATCTAGTCTCAGTCTCTCAATTATTTGGCAGCTAGCTAGGTTAAGAAGGAAACTGCATAACACACTTTATTAAAAGACCATTAATAGAACACAGCTGGGACATCACTGCAACAGGTAGGAGGTCAGAGAGCCTGTGAGCTGGGTCTGCACTAGGTTCAGGCATCGCAACCATTCCCAGAGCCCTACTGGAGGGATTGCACTGGGTACAGGGGTTCTGTCTCTAGCATCAGCCTTTCTAAGATGAATCAGCCCCAATCCCAACTCAATTGTATTGGTTCCTCCATAGTCTGGTAACATCTGGTGTCTTAGATCCCTAGCTTCAGTGAAATGGGGGATCAGGAGCTGCAAGATGAAAAGCCACAGCTACGGAATATCCAAATTCTGGGTTGCAGACCCTGTGAACAACACGACATACTCAGGTCCTCTCTGTTCTCAAAGCAGAACTGAGACATACTGAGGGCTTCTCTTCAATCTCAAGTATCTGCATCCCCCAGGACTATCCTTCTTGGGTCAGCTCACAGAGGCAGAAAGACCACATACTCCAGGTCCAGGATCTCAGAGAAGTCAAATTTCCCCCTCTCTTGCTCATGGAGGTTCCATGGGATGTAGCTAGAAGAGAGGACAGAGAAGTACAATAAGCATCATATTTCCCCCTATTCCATACAGTGACCAGATCAAGCTCCACTCTGTCTCTATGTTGCAGTGAGTTGAAGTTTCCAATGAAAATTAACCTCTGTTATACAGACAGATCCATGTTTTCCCTATTATCCAACTATGTTTCAATATGCCAATTATCCTAGGTTTCTATAGGTTTATATATTTTTCTCTCACAGATCTACTCTTTAAAATAACTATCATTCATATAAAGAGAATGGGAAAACACAATTAAAAATGTATACAGCTCTTAATTATTTCTAAGAATGAATTAAAAATAAGAATAGTCAAATAGTGTCTACAAGCCAATAGGATAAAAGACAGTACAGCTTTTCAACCTCAACAAGGAGAGAGCCAGCCAGGGCCAGCACCCATAGGACTAGGTATACCCCACATCAAAGGACATGCTTAAGATTTGTTCTTACTATGTGACTCTGTGTGTATCAATGACACAGTTTGGAGTGTAGTGCACCTAACCTAATTTCCCAAAAGCTCTGATTTTTATACACAGGGTTTTTGTGCAGTGGGAGAATTGGAGTGATAAAAGTGTTTATCGTGACTGACTGAACTTAAGGTGGAGGAATGAAAAGGTTGGTCTGTTGAAAATAATACCCATTTATAGTTGTAAACTTGTGAGAACACAGTGAAAATGATAAATGCTACTTATATGTGACTAAGGAAAGTGTCTGGGAAAAGTTTTTAAATGTAGATAAGATAAAATTGTTCCTTCAACTAATAGCAAGCAAATATATTCTGAATTTGCAAATATATATGCAAATGGAGAGAAAAGATTTATCCAGCAAATACACTATTGTGACTTTCTATCCTCTTAATAACATAGCATTGAGTAAAGAAGAGAAGAGATGTCTGAGAGAAAAGATGGATGAACCAGCTTCACAGCCGAAGTTAGAGAAATAAAATACCTAAGAACCAAAGACAACAAACAGCAAGGAAATGATAAGGATATAGATTTAAACAGACAACTAGACATCAGGATCTGTGTGGAGATGGCAGGGGGAGCAAGTGCCTGTCCCACAAGTGTGAGGACCAGAGTGTAAATTTCTAGAAGCCATGAATATAAAACCCATATGTGTATCTCAAGCATCATTAATCACTATGGTCCTACGGAGGAGGGGGAGGGACAGGAAAATGCAACTAAAAACTATCAACAGAGACTATCAAAGTAAATTTCATTACATTCCAAAAGTTCCATAGTGTAACAAAATTAGAAGATGACAGCTATAAAAAGCTAAAGATGAGTAGCTAATGGGTCAAGAAGAAACATACAATAAAATTTATAAAATATTTGAAAGAAAATGTCTTTTAAAGAAACATATTCGGGCTGGCGAGATGGCTCAGTGGGTTAAGAGCACTGTCTGCTCTTCCAAAGGTCCTGAGTTCAAATCCCACCAACCACATGGTAGCTCACAACCATCTGTAATGAGATCTGACATCCTGCTCTGGTGCATCTGAAGACAGCTACAGTGTACTTACATATAATAAATAAATCTTAAAAAAAAAAAAAAACTTTAAAAAAAAAAAGAAACATATTCAACTCAGAAGAAAAGAAGGTATAAGGAGAAGACATATATTAAGTCAAATGACAAAGACATGAGGATTTATGCATAACTCAGAAACTGTGAAACATAAAAACTAATAGACAGAAATGATCATCAAGGCTGCAAACTACTTGTTTAAGAAGACTAAAAGGCACAAAATGAGATTTAAAAAGGAAAAATGGCCCAATTATACAATACAATGTGTAACTTCTGGTAAGTATAGGACAGAAAAATGGAAAATGTTTAGTCTGAGTAAATCCAAAATAGAACAGAAATGGAAAGACATAGACAAATGGGATACACTTAGGCAAAAGAGAAGACATGATTTCATAATTACTGATGGTCTCTGAATCATCACCTCATAGCCATAGATTACATCACAGGATCTTACAGGTAAATGTTAATGAGCACTCACTGTAAAAGTAAGCCTGCATAAATCATTTTCAAAGAGTAGAAAAAGATTCACTCTGTGACCTTATTTATAAGACTGAGATGAAATATGTATAAGGGCACACATAAATTTAAATCAATTTCAGTTATAGCTATAGATGAACATACTTATAATACACCTCTACTAAACCGAGTCTACTAGTAAATGGATGCATGTAAACCTGTGTTTGTCTTATAACTGGAGTTTATTTAAGGACTCTAGGTGACTAAATATCAGCAAAATTGTAAATGTAAATCATCACTTCAAGAGAAGAGTGGAAAAAATTACATGATGCCACTAATAGCTCTTAGGAAAACTCAATAATTACAGGCTGGGAATGCAACCTGGCAGTAGATTGCTTGCTAGTATGTGCAAGGTTTTTGTCACCTGCATTGCAAAATGTAGAGAAACTCAATTGTCTCTGACTAAATCATTGGCGCATTAAGTGAGCCACTCATCAGTTTGCTGCTTCTCAGCTTCACATTTTCTTTGGTTGGTTTCAATAAATAGGTGTTAAGCTTTGCCATCAAAGCATGGTGGAGGACACACAAGAGGAAGGGTCTTTGATGCTCAAGCCATATTGTTTTGCTCTGGTCCTGTGGAATGGATGGATGAACAATGTATAGATATATGAGGTCAACTAAAGAGGAGGCTTTCTTTTTTTAAAATGCTCAATATACTATAATCCATGATGACCAATCAAGAATTAAAAAGGCAATATGAAGTTAAATATTCTCACATTCACATCATTAATATTTATTATAGATGCAAAACATCATATACTACATGGCATTTTGTTGACAATGCTTGCACTCTTTTTCTTTCCATACATTAGAGATTGAGTTTCACACAACTGAATTTATGTTTTTATTGATGTTTCTTAATAGAACTTCATGAGTTGATCACACAAATAACAGGCTTCTCTAATTAATCCAAAATATAATAAAGAAGTAGAAAACCTATGAGGAAGAGGAAAAAGAGGAAGAAAAGGAACAAAGGGAAGAAGGGAGAGAAGAAGAGAAAAGAAAGGGAGAGAGAGCAAGGAAGGAAGGAGAGAGGGAAAGAGGGAAGGAGGGAGGAACAGAGGGAAGGGAGGAAGAAACTCATTAGCAGTCTTATCTATGAAACCTACAAGCTCTAATATTACCAGCCTGGCAAAATGTGTCCATTGACTCAATAATGGCATGAATGTTAATTAAGTAACCCACTGATCTTTTACTGGACTTGAAGCCAACTCTATAGGAGGTACCTCATGCTTACTACTATAAACCTGGGCAAATAGCTGGAAAAATCATAGGCTACAGGGAGGAAACTAGTACTATCAGTTTGCTAGATAGAAATATGGTCTACACTGCTTTGTTTGGGCAGTTTTTGGTTTTTTTCCTTTTATTGAAAATAGATTCTCCTCACATAATATATCCTAATTACAGTTTTCCCTCTCTCTACTCCTCCCATTTGCTTCCCATTTTCCATCTGGATTCACTCCCTTTCTGTCTCTCATTAGAAAAGAAAGGGCTTTTAAGAGATAATAAAATATAACAATATAAAATATAATAAAAAGAAAACAAAAAATTGGACAAGACAAACAAACTGAAGGAAAGGAACCCAAGAGAAGACACACAAGTCAAGAACTGTTCATTTGTACATTCAAAAAATCCAACCAAAAAAAACCCAAAAAACAAAAGAAACCTAACCTGCAAGCCATAGTATAAATATAATAAAGTTAACTTCTAAATACTCATGTCTATATCCATAGATTAATGCTGCTCCCAGCTTTCATTGAAGAATTTCTAACTACAGCAGCTGGTCAAAGTGCTAAGAATAGGGAATGCTGTAGAGCTCAGCTCTTAAAGGTTTGCCGGTATCACCCCTCCAAGGCTCAGGAAACATCACTAGGGAGGAGGTAGAATAAACAGAAGAGTCAAAGATTGAGCAGGTGTGTGGCAAATGACTTTTTTTCCATACAACATGGTCATTGCACCCAGGAGCTCATAGAGCTGTGATCACCTGCATGAGACCGGCACAAAATTGGACCTGTCCTCATTTTATCACAGAAGAAGGAAAGCTGTATGGACATGGCAGGAACTATAGACCATTAAAGGTGGCTAGGGAAAGGGCCATCACTTCCTTTAGTGCTGTAGCCACTTATAAGTTACCCATGTCCCAGGAAATAACCTCCCATTCATGCTCATGCAAGGAACCCTAACTAAACTGAGTCTGTCACACTTGAAGACATGAAAGTAGAAACAGTAGTTGTTGGAAAGAAGGGTTTCAGTGGGAAGTTGGGGTTTAAGAATGTAATGGAAGGTGAAAATGACCAAAAGTCACTATATAAAAGTATGAGATTGTCAGAGAATAAAAACAAAAACAAATAATATGTAGCACTTCTAGAAGTTTCTGATTAAGATCTTTTTTGTTTGCAGCACTAAAAATAAGAATATTAAAATGTGTATCTGTAAGTAAAATGTGTTTACATGCACACACACTCATAAGTGATCCAATGGCATTTGCTGAAAAAGTACCCATCCTCTTATCATTTTTATCCAAAGCTTTGATGGAAGAGCAAACTAAGTATGCTATTTAAGCGGCAACTGGACACAAATGTAAAAGGACCTGCTGGAAATGGCTACTCTAGAGCTAAGGCTTCATATCGTGCTCTCAAAAACAGAACCCCAATTTTGCCAGTCTGCAGCTGTCTGTCAGAACACATACCAGTGAAGGCAGAAGTGGGGTACTCACGTAGTGACAGTGTTGAATCCACAGGCCTGCAGCTTCAACAAGCGGTCCTTCCAATATTCCCTGGGCACCCGGAAGTAGTGTATGGAGCCTCCAACTATCATGAACTTGTGACCTTCCAGGGTGAAGTATGCTTTGCCCTGGGCATTGGTTTTAGTGCTAAGTCCTTCAGACCTGTTCTTCAGCTTGGAGGGGCTCAGATGAGACCAGCTGAACCTAGATTGGAGGGGAAAAAGAAAAAGGGCATGCAGAAACTGCTGCAAAGCTCTGCGGCAGCGAGGCTCCTGTTATCAGGACACACTAGACTGCTTGCACTCTTATTTTCCCCAGGAAAAGGGGCGAAGCTTCCCGCTCCCTACCCGTACCAACCTGGCAGGAGACTTAAACATCCCCTGCGAGCGAGGAGCAAAACCAGATAGGACAAGTGGCAGGAAGAATATGGCCATGATTCTCTTCCAGGAATGCTGCTTGCTGTAAGGAAAAGACAATGACAAGGGAGACATGGTGGGCCCTTGAGTCACAAGGACTAGAAAGTTGCTTCAGAACCTTCTAGAGGCCCGTGGCAAAGGACACCCATCACAGGCATTCTCCCAGAGAACCTTGGATAAGGGAGGCTGTAGCTCTACCTGGTTCTACCCAAGCCCCCAATTCCAGGACTCTCACAAATCCTCCCCCCATAGGACACATCACGACAGAACAAAGTTGGGCACTGGGCAGGGAGAGATTCCAGAAAGGATGAACAGGGTACAGGGAAGCTGGGAGGATACAACCAAAGCACCTCCTCCCCATCCTCACTTCCCTGTCATGCCCAGAGTCAATGTACAGACCCTCAGAAGGGTAGGGTACAGAAGAATCTGCAGAGGGAAGAGCTGGGTCTGAGAGACTTGAATAGAAAATCCTGGGTACTAGCACCACAAATCCATGTACATGACTGACTGGCTCAATACTGTATGGGACGTTTAGAGGCCTCCAGGTGAGTATACACAGGATAATGGGGTTAGGGGAGTTCAGGAGGGGAATGTGCCTCAAAGAGCTGGCAAGGCCAGGGTCTCAGACTCTAGCAGCTTCAGGGGAAGCAGAAAGGGTCACCTGAGGTATGCCATCACTGGAAGCCAGGGAGCGAAGGTCCTTGCAGCTCCTGCTCTCTCCGGTGCCTCAAACACACAACCTCCAGTCAGGACTTATATCTGCCAGGCCCTATGCAGTGCCAATGGCTGGATGAAAATACGTCAGGAGTTGGGTTGGGGAGGTAGGGAGGTGGTGTCCCACAACCTTGATACCACAAGGCTACACCAGGCTTGCAGCCAGCATCTAGATCCAGGGTCTTCACAAACAGTGTCCACAAGAAGCTATTGTCTCTGGACCCTGTACAGCAGAGCCTACAAGGTGTCCCAGCCTCCCTTTGTTCCCAAATGCCTCTCAGCACTGGGAATAAAAAGGGAGGATCATCAGGGTTATCTCAGCCTTGGCTTTCTTAAACTGCAGCCAACTGGCTCACAACACAAAGACCAGAGAGAGGAAGGAGCAAGACCAGAAGACCCCAGGAAATTCATACATCTGATAAGTACTTGAGCAAAGTAACAGTTTACAAAATCTGCATCCTTCCTCTATACCAAAGACAGATTGAGAAAGAAATCAGGGAAACAAGCCCACTCCCAATAGCCTTTTTAAGAACTAGCTTGGAGTAAACCTAGTCAAAGGAGTGAACGACTTACTATTGTGTTAAGTACTCTTTTAACCCACTCCTTTCCCTTCGCTCTCACCACCCAATGATATGAACGTTAGGTCTTCTGTCATTTCCCATGGGCTTCTGTGTTTCTGGACTTCTATTTGTTTATTTCCACTGTGTTTTCAGGATTTTGTGAATTCTTTTGCTCTTTTTAGCACGTACAGGCTTTCTTCTATCCACTCCAGACGACATGCTACAAGTTATAACAAGTGCAGAAAATAACCCAAAAATAATTGATATTTTTAAAAGGTCCAGCACCCAAACAAAACTATCCAATAAGAAAAAACAAAAACAAACAAACAAAAGAAAACCAAGCAGGAGCGCCTTAACCCAGAGACTCGGGTGAGAGCAGCCATTTTCTCTCCTGTGAGTCCCAGGGGAGTGGCAGGGCTGCAGGGACAGGATCCTCTCAGCTTCCAAGTGACAGAGGTGGATCAGCGTCCTTCTCTGCCCCTTCCCTGCAAGTGGAGGGCCTACCTCTGGGGAGCACCTTAACCCAGAGACTCAGGTGAGAGCTACCATTTTCTCTCTGGTGAGTTTCTAAGACAGGAGCAGCCAGCCGGGAGGCACAGGCCCCACGAGTTGCAGGGGGCTTACAGGGCAGCAGGGACAGGACAAGCTCTAGTCAGAGACACTAATAACATCTAATACCAAAAATCAAGAGATGGCGAAAGGCAAACGCAAGAATCCTACCAACAGAAACCAAG
>NW_022196906.1:20931486-20931894 GCF_008632895.1 Mastomys coucha
AAAGGGCCAGTAAATATCTTCAACAAAATTATAAAAGAAAACTTCCCTAACCTAAAGAAAGAGATGCCAATGATCGTACAAGAAGCCTAGAAAACCCCAAATCGACTGGACCAGAAAAGAAATTCTTCCGGCCACATAACAGTCAAAGCACCAAATGCACAAAACAAAGAAAGAATACTAAAAGCAGTAAGGGGAAAAGGTCAAGTAACGTATAAAGGCAGGCCTATCAGAATTACACCAGACTTTTCACCAGAGACTATGAAAGCTAGAAGATCCTGGACAGATGTCATACAGACCAGACCCTAAGAAAACACAAATGCCAGCCCAGACTACTATACCAAGCAAAACTCTCAATCACCATAGATGGAGAAATCAAAGTATTCCATGACAAAACCAAATTCACACAAT
>NW_022196906.1:20934590-20937703 GCF_008632895.1 Mastomys coucha
GAAAGAAAGAAAGAAAGAAAGAAAGAAAGAAAGAAAGAAAACCAGCAAGGCCACACACACATTTAATACCTGTAGGTGGGATGAGTTACAAAGCCAGAAACCAGACTCTGGAGGAAAAACACCTAACTTTCAAAACAAGAAATAATACAAAAGAGCACAATACACAGCGGGAAGGCAGGTGATATACAGCTGGAAGGCAGGTGATACCCAGCTGTGCACTCAGGCTTCTCTATACTACCAAGACCCCACCAGCTGTCCCTATGCCTTGCACATGCTCACAAGGGCAGAGTTCTCTTGAATGGCTCATGTTTCTATCCTCACAGCACCCTGTCTAAAGACCATGATAATCTAAACAGAAACAAGCATGTTCTTCCATAGCCAATGCCTTGCATATTTCCTTCATAGCATGTATCTAGTGTTAAAAATGCTTACTCAGTTGTCTACTCAATCCTTGGGGTTTTGTTTGGCTCATTGGTTTCGTTACTTCCTACCACAGGTTTAAATAAACAAGTTCACTTTGCATTAAAAAAAAAAAGCATTTACTGAACTTAGAATTTAACAGTAGAGTGTACGTTTAATATATATGAGGCCCTGAATTCAATGCTCAGCACGACAAAAAGTATAGAAATTTCTTTCTCAGACATCACAAAGATTTTAATAATTCCAGGACAATTCCATAAAGTCAAAACAAAGAATCTATTGCCTTATGACTGGCAAGGGACTCATTCCTTTATAGAATGGAAACACAATAGACCATGGTTAGAGAGGCCATGGATTGTCACAGTCTTTGAAAACAAATATAGTGAAGAGAGTATACTTCCCCACAACAATCACATAAAGTTCCATCCAGGAATGGACTGTAACTTTCTTTTACACACTTGGTTAGCATGTCCATGGTTCCATGCTCAACTCTAAGTACCTCAGATATAAAGATTAAAGGAAAAATTCTACTTTGGAGAGGGAAAAAAATCATAATTTTTTAAAACTGATGCAGTCTCAAACAGGAAAGCTTCTTGACTTCCTCAACAAATATGCCAAAAATTAATTATGACAAGATACAGGAATTGTCCCTTAGTAACTTCAGCAACATCACTACCCTGCTCCCACTGTGGGTGGTGCTCTGCACTCTGTATCTTTTTGAGAATTAACTGAGCATGGCCAGTTCTTTCTCCTTTATCTCGACAGAAAAAGGAAACATTAGCCTAGAACTTTTCATTCTCAAGGGCATTTATGTTGACCTCAATAGCACTGTGAATTGTGAGCCTGTGTCCATACTCCTATCCCCACTCCTGTGAACACTCTGCTGATGAGCCACACTCCAAGCACCATGTAAGATCGATTTTAACTCTTCAGCAAAATTGAACAAAGAATTGGGATTTTATAATATCCCATTCCTATAAACCTGCACTTTGGAGAAAGCAGAGACTATGAACGTTTAATTCATTTTTGGATCCCAATATTTCATAACTGGCAGGCATACAACATGCCCTCAAGAAATGTCTACTGATTAAACAAATAATTTAGACAGCTGCAGGGAAAGGGCTGCATCCTCCCCAAAGTGATTGCCCCATGACATGTGAAATAGAGGGCTTGGAGTGGGAACTCCAAGTTTTAAGAGAGGAGTTTGGCAACAAAAATCCAAGCACTCAGGACTGGTTACCCTGAGATAGCAAAAGCTGAGAGCCAGTGATCTTTGTGAATCTCTGTGAAATCTATATAGATCTCCTTTTAGGCTGAGACAGAACATACCTGGTTCAGTGCAAATGTTATTGGACTTCAAAGAGAAAATTTCCACAAACCTAGTTTCCTGGATCCTTTATGTGTTTGCATGTACACATATCTGTGTTCATGTAGGGGTGAATACAAGCACAAGTGGAGGCTAAGGACCAGTCTCGGGTATTAAGCCTCAGGTGCTCTACAGCTTGATATCTGATGTAGGATCTCACAACAGGCCTGGAACTCACTACAAAGGTTAAGCTGGCTGGCCTGGGAACTCTAGGAGTGATGGCTTCTCTCCACTTCAAGCAAATTCTCATGGTGACCTAACTGACTAAGCTAGCTCCCCAACCTATTTTCATAGACCTTTAATTGCCTTTGCTATTTCTCATTCGAGCAACAATGTAGACCCAAAATGGATCAGAATGTCTAATCCCACCATATAAGCAAGGTATGTTGGTTGGGAGCCTTTTGCCTGTTTCTCTGAAGCAAAGAGAGAGAGAGAAAAAAGAAAAGTCTGCCTGCCAGGCAGAATTAGAAGATGTTCGACCTGTAATGGCAGGCTTCGGCATTGGTAGTGCTCCTCAGGGATCCTCTGAGAATTTGGGGATCAAGTGGTAGCCACCACAGAAAAAGTGAGCCCTGGCAAAAGGTAAAAAGTATGGTATTTCTTGGGAGTAATAGACAGAGGAAAACACAGATAAGGCAATTCAGAAAAAGTAAAGGAGCTTGGAAAAGCTAAAAGTCGAAAAGAAAGAGAAAATGGGGAAAGGGAAAAAGAGAAAAAAGAAAGAACAAAAGGGAAATGGAAACACATGCTTTTTATGCAGATGCTTAGGAGTGTGTTTCAAGCTCAAGGGGCTAAAAGAAAAAGAGAGCAAGTAGGTTTGTCTTGCTCACAGGCTTTATATTAAATGACTGCTCTGAATAATAAACTGCTTACATCTCATAGTAAATTATTGGAGAGAAAAAATAGAAAATTTAAACTTTATTTAAGGCCTAAGAAAAATGTTTATGGAAAATTTGAGATGGATAAATGCAACTAATAAAGGCTAGAGGATGTAAAATAAATTGAATGATGATAATTTAGGAGCCAAGATTTTAAACTCTACTAAAAACAAAACAAACAAAAAGACTTTATCTATTTATGTTCATTAAAAAAAAAAACTAGTAGTGATGTACTATTTTAAAATATACAGCGAATATGTTTGGAGTTATTTAAAATTTATATTAAGAAAAATGTGTGAATTTTCAGTATTGCTGCAGACAAGCATCTACATAAGACTGTTTAATTGATTCTTTTATATCAAACAAATTTTATACTACTCGTTTTTATTGTTACAATATTTTATAAATTTTAAAGAATATGACAAAATAAAAAAAGGTATTGCAGGTAT
>NW_022196906.1:20937868-20938059 GCF_008632895.1 Mastomys coucha
TCTATTTACTTAAAATATGTTTTTAAATGTTAACAAATTCAGATAAACTGAAATTATGTATCTTTTCTGATCATAATGAAATAAAACTTAAATCAATTAAAAAGAGAAATAAGAAAATGCTTCTCAGCCTAAATATTGCTATCTCCTGAGAGGCTCTGACAGTATCTTACTGACACAGATGTAGAGGCTCA
>NW_022196906.1:20938141-20944402 GCF_008632895.1 Mastomys coucha
AAAAAAAAAAAAAAAAAAAAAAAAAAGAAAATGCTTCAGATGAAAGATGTTTAAACGTTCAATTCCCAACAACCACATGGTGGCTTACAACCATCTGTAGTCGAATCTGATGCCCTCTTCTGGTGTGTCTGAAGAGAGCAATGGTATACTCCTACACATAAAATAAATAAATCTTTAACAATGAAAAAAAGAAAGATGTTTAAAGCTTGTAAATGCAAGTAAAGATGTTTTAAGTTGATAAATGCAAGTTATATATGTTGGAGTGTCTAAAAAGATGTTTTAAGGTATATAAATGCAATTTACAGGGATGTAAGAAATGATTTAAGATATCAAAACTGGGAAATGTTTCATATTTCTTCCACATGCTATTGTTATTTCAAAGTTCAAATTTTCAACATTAATCAATGGATTTCTAATAAGCTAGTGGATTATTGACAGCTTATCATTCAGTCACAAACTCAAGATTCTAATTTCCCTTTGGAAGATTTCTAAATATGAACTTAAAAATGCTCCTCATCATGCTAAAAACATCTGTTCAATCTGTATATCTAGACCTCTGGATTGAGGAAAGAATGTTCTGTGCATCTTAACACAAATGTATAGATTTTACTAGGTCTGAAAAGCATGAGTCTACTCCTGTTGTCTAACAGACACCTGTTAACTATATTTCTAAAATACGGATTTTAATACAATGGTAAATACTAATGTACATCCTTTTGTAAACTGAAGTTCACATAAGCTTGAAGGAATCATGAATACTAAGACTTGGATCTGCCTCCCACAGATCAAATGGACTCCAGATAAGTACACCTGCCTGTTCTTGAAAATGGAATTTCTCTTTGATCTTGGGATTTCTAACTTTCCTGGGTTGCTTGGTAGACAATTTTAGTTTCTGTTCCTAGTCTATATTTTTCTCAGCAGATTTTCACCTGGCTGACAGACTCCATCCAGGAATCACCTGTGGAGCTGCTGAACTCTGGACTTGCTGAAAGCTGATGTTAACAAGTTCAGCCAATATGATTGCTCCCTATCTTTCATCTGGATCAGCTAATCACACACTTTTGATAAATGCCCCCATTGCCCAGCCTTTGACTAGCATTTCTGCTAGTCAATCCTAGACTTCTTTGTGATGTCCTAATGCCAGCAGACACAGAAGAGAGAAACAACATCCATTGTCCCACTCTACAAGCTAAAATGCTAGGTCCAAAAGGAACCCTCCTGAAAACACTCTGAAAACAACCCCATGTTTCTTGTGAGGTTTTGTAATGACTTGTGTATCCCTGAGTCAAATGTTAATGATTGGGCAAATGAATGATGACAAGGAATGTTCTTCTGCACTTGTATTAATGACTGCAGTCTCACAGTTGGGAAAGAAAAACATAGAGGGATTCCATCACAATCCCTACCTCCACCCCCAACCCATCTAAACAGGAAGCCATCAAAGAGAACTCTTTAAAATTGAGATAAGGATGCTGAAGTATAGCTCTCAGTATAAATGACTACTGGCAAGGTGGGAATGGGAAGGATTCCCTTGTCTTACGAAGATGCACACTGGCAGTTTGATCATGCTTGAGTGGACATCACAAACTGGACTCTTTGGGAAGGATGCCACAAGAATGAGAGAGCAGAGAACCCAGGTTCAGTTACAACACTGTCTTAGTCAGGGTTTCTATTCCTGCACAAACATCGTGACCAAGAAGCAAGTTGGGAAGGAAAGGGTTTATTCAGCTTACTACCATATTGTTGTTGATCATCAGAGGAAGCCAGGACTGGAACTCAAGCAGGTCAGGAAGCAGGAGCTGATGCAGAGGCCATGGAGAGATGTTTCTTACCGGCTTGCTTTCTCTGTCTTGCTAAGTCTGCTCTCTTATAGAACCCAAGACTTCCAGCCCAGGGATGGCACCACCCACAAGGGGCCCTACCCCCTTGATCACTAATTGAGAAAATGCCCCACAGCTAGGTCTCATGGAGGCACTTCCCCAACTGAAGCTCCCTTCTGTGATAACTCCAGCCTGTGTCAAGTTGACACAGAAAACCAGCCAGTACAAACACCTACATCAGGTGGATCACAACCACCTTTAACTTCAGCTCCAAAGGCAGGTGACACCTCTGGCAATCTTGGCACTGGTACTCACAGGCACATACCCACACAGAGACCCACAAATATATAGTCAAAAATAATAAAAATAAGTTGATTTTTTAAACTTCCCAACTATAAACAATCCAGGGCCAGATATGTTCAGTACAGAATTCTAACAAGTCTTCAAAGAAGAACTAACAACAATACTCCTTAAGCTAGTCTAAAAAATACAAAATGAAAGAATATCTCAAAATTCTTCTTGCAAAGATAGTATTACCTGATATTAAAACCAGAAAAGACAACAAAAAATAATATTGACTAATAGTTCTGATGATCATGGATACAAAAATTCTCAATGACAATACTTGCAAACTGAATGCAAGAACACAGCAAAAATATTAACCACCATAATTGAATCAGTTTTATGCCAGATATGCAGGGATAGTTCAACATGCATAAATGAAGAAACTGTTATGCCCAGATCACAAGGTTCCCCTCAGACCACCAGAGACTACCAGGAGTCCAACTCATACGCAAAAGCAAAGAGTCTTTACTCAAGCTCAAGCATGAACCCTCCAAACTCTCCGGCACAGTGAATGGTATGGAAGATCCTGAGCTGGCAGTTACATGATAGGTTGACATTTGCTTGGCACATTTCTATTGGCTAGTAATGATTTCAGCTTGTTATGAATAATGGTTGCTAGATTAATCGATCTACTTTAGGTATTAGATACTTTCCCCTTGAGAACTGATTGGTTGTTGCTAGGGGTAGAGTAGATAATTGCTCAGGGGAATTGTGATTATTACCAGGGTGACATCGTTCCTGGAACAAGTTGGGGTTTTTCCAGTAGTTGAGTTCATTCAGAGGGCAAGTTCATCATAAAATGGAGTCTAAAAGCAAAATGGAGTTTGTAATGTTAAGCTGGGCCCTTCAAAACATAATCCAGTAGATAAATATACTCAAATACAGAAAAGATATTAGATGTAGAAAAGGCCTTTGACAAAAATCCTAAATCCATTCATGATAAAAAGTCCTACTAGATCTAGAAATCTCAATATAAGGACAATAGGCATCAAGCCTATTGGTAATATATTGCTAAACTGAGAAAAACTCAAAGAATTTCACTAAAATCAGGAACAAAATAAAGTTCTTCACCCTTCATGCCTCCCACACACTACAGCTGGTTCAACAGTTTTCAAGACTTAGCTAGAGCAATAAGACAAGTGAAGGTAATAAAGGGAGTACAAATTGGAAAGAAGTCAAAATATCTTCATTTGCTTATTTTATACTTAAATCCCTGAAAATTCTACCAGGAAATTTCTACAACAGATGGACACATTCATCAAAATAGCAGTACACATGCTGACAGACAAAAAGAATCAGTAGCCTTCTTATACAGAAATGAAAAAATAAGGAAAAAAGGGGGTGACAATATCAGCCACCAATAGCCTCAAAATGACTTAGAATAAATCTAACCAAGATAGTGAAGGATTTATATAATCAAAACTTTAAGAGTATTGAAGAGGAAATTGAACATGGTACTAGAAGATGGAAAGAGCTCCTATACTCAGGAGTAAGAAGGAAATTGTGAAAAGAACTGAAAGTACTCTACAGACTCAATGCAATCACCATTAAAATTCCAACACAACTCTTCATGGAAATTTAAAATATAATCTTTTTAAAAATCACACAAAAGACCCATGATAGTGCTAGGCATGGTGGCTCACACCTTTAATCCCAGCACTCAGGATACAGAAGCAGGAAATCTCTGAACTCTTGAACAACCTGGCCTACAAAATGAGTTTCAGGACAGCCAGGACTGTTACACAAAGAAACAAGAGGGGTTAGGGGGTACAGAGGGAAAGGGAGGGAGAGAACTGTCTTGAACATTAAAAATGTTGCTAGAGATATCACTATCTGAGATTTCAAATTATACTATAGAACTATTGTAATAAAAACACCACGGTAGTGGCATAAAAATAGATCCATTGATCAACAGACCAGAATGGAAGATGACTCAAGCACAGCCCAAAAAAGGCTAGGTCCTACCATACCAATCATTCATCAAGAAAGTGTCCACAGGCTTACTTACAGGTCAATCTACTGGGGGAATTTTCTTAATCAAGGTTTCCTCTTCCCAGATGACTTAGCTTGTGTGAGGTTGATAAGAAGGATAAGCAGGAGAAAGGACCCAAGGAGCTGAAGGGTTTGCAGTCCCTTAGAAGGAACAACAATATGAACTAATTAGTACCCTCAGAGCTCCCAGAGACTAAATCACCAACCAAAGAGAACACATGGTGGGACTCACGGCTCCAGCAGCATATGTATAGCAGAGGATGGCCAAGTCGGTCATCAATGGGAGGAAAGGCCCTTGGCCCTGTGAAGGTTCTATGGCCCAGTGTAGAGGAATGCCAGGGCCAGTAAGCAGGAGAGGGTGGGGTAGTGAGCAGGGGGATTGGTGAGGGGTGAGGGGGGCAGGAACAGGAGTTTGTTCTTGTTATTTTTTGTTTTTGTTTTTGTTTTGGAGGGGAAACTGGGAAAGGAGTCAGTTTCCTTTAAGAGTCACACCCTTGGGTAGTAGACCATACTCAGGAAGAAGGCTACACATCTGAGAATATATGACCAGGACACAGTGGATCTATTGGGTAAAATAAAAGGAAGATTAAAAAGTTGGGTGGAGAAGGGGATTATATCTGGGAGAAGTTGGGGAAGGGGTGACTATGGTCAAGACACATTGGACAAAATTCTCACAGAACTCATTTAAACAATTTTATGACAAACAAGAAAAAGAAAAAAACCTGGGGTAAGATTCTTGCACAAATCTACATGTAGTCTTGTCAATCATTTAATGAATATATCTCTAATGCTGCTCAAATTCCTCTTAAGACTGAAGACACAGAAAGAAGTAATTAATTTCCAAAGATTCTACAGTCAACAGATTGTGCTGTCCTAGGTACTGCCCTAAGCCTGCAAGGGTCAGTAGCCTTGTAAAGAGAAGGTACCAGCCTCATGCAGAAGCAATCATCTCATAGGAAACTTTTTGCCCCTCAATGGATAGGGCTTCAAGGGATTGCCCTTCACAGCTCTAGGACTAATCACCAAATCCAGTGTAGTCAACACTACAGAATATGCAGTATTTGACTACTTCACTGTGTGATCTCCATGCTCATATCAGAACCCCCAACACAAGGCTAACCACTTGATCTCCATTATCTTCCCAATATAACCCACCCAGTGGGTTTAAGCACACTTACTAAGAAGGCTGTGGACCTGCATCCACCTGACGGATCAATCTTTCAGGCAGCCACTGTGCCCCATCTTCCTTCTGAGAAAAAATACACACGGACCCTCTGCCCCAAATCAAAACAAGATCTGGGCCATGCCAGGTATTGGTGAGTGGATCTCTCCATCTTACTATGGCATACAAGCTTGAAGTGTTAGGATGCCAGTGTTGGTCCACAGCGGACTGACCTTTGATGTCAGTCTGCAAGAAGTTCAAAACAAATAATACAAAGGCAAGGTGTGCCTTCGGAGATCTCGGAGGATACAGATCCCCTCCTTTAGTTTTCAAAAGCCAATTTTTAAGAGTGTGGTGTGCATAACCAATTCCTTGGAGATGAGTAATTGTCTCAGACAAAGCCCAGGTTGAGGGCCAGTCTTGTCCTCTAATGATAGTCACATCAGCTCCAGTATCTATTAAACCTTCAAAACTTTTTCCTTCAGTAATTAATTTAAGACTAGGTCTTTTGCTAGTGATAGATTGTATCCAGTATACATCAGAAGAACCAAAACAACTTTGTCCTCTCTCCTTTTTAACAAAATTAGAAGGCATTGGATATAGAGGAATTAAGATATGCTAAGCAATTCTCTGATTAGCAGGTACTGTAATAACACCACGAGGTGAAGCAGCCATAATCTTAATTTCCCCCTGGTAATTGCAGTCAATAACACCTGGATAAATCTGCAATCCATTCACAATTGAACTACTTCTACCAATAAGAAATTCCCAAGTCTCTATGGGCAAAGGCCCAAAAACTCCAGTAGACAGAATTTGAACTCCCATTTTTGGCATTAATACTGTGTGGCAGGTGGAACACAGGTCCAATCCTGCTCTTCCTGGGGTTGCCCTGAAAAGTTCAAAGACAGATTTCCTTGGCTGGGTGGCAGCCTCATGGCCCCA
>NW_022196906.1:20944654-20946289 GCF_008632895.1 Mastomys coucha
AAAAAAAAAAAAAAAAAAATCTACAGTCTCTGGCCCAATGCTTCCCTCTCCTACAACAAGGACAGATTCTCAGGCCAGCGCCTGACTGCTGCCTGTTTGTGGCCCCTGATTTTTTAGGGCAATCATATTTAAAATGATTCATACTTCCACATTTAAAACATCCTTTATTCTCCTGTCTTTGCGCTAGGATCTCTTGAACCATAGTTCCCTGCAATGCAGCTTGATTTCAAACTCCAATTTACTTAATTGTAAATCTCTCTGAGCCTTCTCTCCTATCATAGTAGACCTAGAAATAGCGGATGATGTGTATGAAAGCCACTCCTCTCCATGAGACCTAGTAGATCTGCTTTCTGAGCAAGTATTTTGACTCTCCTCTCTTTCTGTATCTGAACTCTCCGATTCCTGTGAGGTCAATTCGCTTTCTGACACTCTATCTCTCTCCTCTCTAATCTCCTTCACGAGTGCCCAAAGGCAAAGAGTAAATCTTTCTGCCTGATTATTCCTCAGAGCTCTTCCAATTTTTTTCCATGTTCTTTTATTTAAATTACTTACTTCTTGAATCCATGGGCAACAAGATTCTATCTCATCTGAGAGATCTTTCAATGCATTTTTTTCCACCTTGATTCCCCTTGCCTGAAGCAATTTATGTAATTATACTCTGTATCACTGCTTTTGACTCATTCAAACCATTTTCACTGTCATACCCCCTAGGTGAGTTTTAACGCTGGGTCAGCACCAACCTAACCTAGCCCCATACCCTTTTTACACGGCAATACTTCTACAATATGAAAATAAGACTACAATATGAAAATAGCACTAGCATCAAAATTGCCTACCGTGCAGAATGGTGTACGACCTTTTATCCTTACCTTCTGAATCTTTAGGCAGAGCTCTGCTTTTGACAGTGTGACCTTTATAAATCCTCCATGTCTGAGTCCACAAGTTCGGTGACACCTGAAACTGTCCCGCAATTTCACAAACTGGGTTCTCTCAGCCAGGAGGGAACAAAGGACCTGAAATAGAGGGTTCGAAATGTAAAGAGAAATCACGAAGCCAAGTTGTGTCCCAATCAAGGCTTCACTTTACTTAGAATAAGCCAGGTTTTTTATAGTCACAGGAGAAACCAAAACCAAATCTCTAGATTACATGATATTTGCATACTGCAAAAAAGGTTCAGGTGCCAAGGTCCCCAGGTTCGGAAGATCTTCAGGCAGTGGGCATACTCAGGTGGTGGGCGTGCTCAGGCGGCTTTTTCAAAGACAAACTGACAGTCTGCATCTGTCCCAGCTCCCCAGGTGATAGCCGCCAGGCAAAGACTGCCAGAAGTCTGATGTCTGAGGGGAAGGGGGAGGTAACAGCTCATGAAAAACTTTTTCCTGATAAAAATACACTTTGAAGCCAAGCATGGTAGCACACACTGTTAGCTCGAGTTAACAAGCAGAGGTTGGACAACCATTGCAAGTTCAAAGATGGCCTGGTTTATGTAGCAAGACTCTGTTTAAAAAGAAAGAAGAAAGATGATGATGATGAAAGAGGAGGAGAAGGAGGAGGAAGAGGAGAAGGAGGAGGAGGAGGAAAAGGAGGAGGAAGAGGAGAGGGAGGAGGAGAAGGAGGAGGAGGAGGACGAGGAGGAGG
>NW_022196906.1:20946509-20975012 GCF_008632895.1 Mastomys coucha
GTGTGTGTGTGTGTACCATTTTTGTGCCTGATGCCTACCGAGGTCAGAAGAGGGTATTGTATCCTCTGAAACTGGACTTTGGTTGTGAACTACCATGTGGGAGCTGGAAATTAAACACTGGGTCCTCTACAAGAGCAACACCACTTAGCCATCTCTCCAGCCTCAGCTAATATATTTTATGCACATATAAAATATATCCTGACCCTGTACATTCCCCACTACCTCCTCCTCACTTCCCCAAACACCTCCCAACATGACTCCTTCCTACTTCCAACTCTTCCATGATATGCTGATTTAGAGAACCAACATGAGGGCAGCTAACTGGAACTCCTGATTGAGGCTCTGGACAGATGAGAGTATATTTTTGGACAAGGTAAAAGAATAGTAAGCTGCAGATGTATTTAAAAAAAAAAAAACCTTACCAAATTAAACACTTATAGCATCCAGTAGTCCAGCAAAAATGACTGAGGAAGCCCTGATGAAAGTCATGCTGGGGCTCCTGGCTGAAAAACTTTAAGCTAGGGCCAATTGTTCCTTCCATACATGAGCTTCTGGTTCTTGTTCTCATGGAGGCATGTCACACCATGGAAAACCAATAGTGGCCTCTTGAAAATGGCTGCCCCTTCTCTCAAGAGCCCATAGCTGCTCTCTGTTGTTATTCTTCCTTCCTGTTTCAGAATCAGGGAGTGTGCTTGCACCCAGGACAAGGAGTCTTGGAGCACCCTTGAAATAAACATGCTTGAACCTGAGACAAATGAGTCTTTCTTGCTCCTGGAATCCACTTTTAGCAAACGTAAGCAGCTTAAAACAATTTCCCAGTAATAATCCATATTACCTGCTATATACATGAGAGAAGCCCAGCAAGAGTTCCTTCTCTTTCTTTTTTTAATTAAAAAATTATTGATTCTTTGTGAATTTCACATCATGCATCCCAATCACACTCATCTCCCTATCTTTTTATCTACTCTTCTCCCTTGCAAAAGAAAACAAAAAACATCATAAAAATAAAACTCAAAAAATTAAAAACATCTTACCGTGGAAGCTGCAGTGCACCATGGTGTATCACACAGAATACCCTTTTGTTCTTACAGCTTTATGTGCAAACATTCATTGCAATGAGTCATCTGTCTGGTTCAAGACCTCTAGCTTCTGCTTCATTATCAATACTGGATCCTCACTGGGACTCCTCTCGGAGATCCTGTGGTTGTCCTGTATTTTAGAGATCCTGCAGCATTGGTTCTGTAGGAGCAGCCCCTTCACTCTCTATACAAGATCATAAATGGGGTAGAAGTTGGGGTGGTGTTGGAGGCCAGCCCCAGTTGTCTTCTTTCTTCTTGTGGGTTCCTCTTGAGGCAACAGAGGGGAAAGAGGTCAGCAGGGGTCTTAAGAGATATTTAGGGTTGCTGTATAATAATAAACTAATTAGAATATTAAAATAATAAAAGTCTAAGTCACTTTGCTTCAGTAGCTGACCTGCTTGAGTTCCACTGAGGCCAGAAGCTCGAGTCTTTGGTGTTTAACACTTCATAGTAATGCAGAGGGTGCTGGGGGAGGGGATATTAAGTAAAGTAGCCTTTGTTCTATCTCAGCAGGAAGTGCACACTTCTAATGTGCAGTCTGCTAGTTGAAGTCACAGGAAGAAAAAGGAACACGTTGAAAAGTGGTTTTAGCTTTTATTTGTAAGTTCTTAGTTCTCCAAAAAGTTTCTATAAAAGTTCTCTCTTGTTCCCTAAAAAGTTCTGCTCTTCTCCTAATCTTGCTCTTTCCTCCCGCTCTCTTATAACAATAATGCTCTCATTTTCGATGTCTTTCTCCACAATACTACGCTCTTATTTCTAGGTTCTTCTTGAGTTCAGTTCTGTCTAAAAACAAATTATTCTTGAGTCCTGCTTTTTCTATTTGTCCTCAGCACTTGAACATCTTTTAGAATACATGATCACATGGTAAAAAGTACACTACAAGTTTACACATAGATTCAAATCATAAATCAAATAAGAAGTTTACATGCATATCCATTAGGAGTAATTAGCTGGCTAAACATTCATCATCTGTCACCAGCTCTACAGGTTCACAGAGTTAAAAAAAACATAACTTTTATAACTATTAGTGAAGTTTTGTATAGATAAACACAGTCAATATTTTATCTTCTGTCCTTGTACCTATAGTAAATCAGTAGTTCCCTTTTTATGACATTTGGATAATTGTTTTACAACCTCATGGAATATACTCTAAGTTGTAGATGTCTGTTTGCTGTCTTAGAAGCAATTAACTCATGACACTTGAAGAATAGCAGTGTTCTCATTGCAGTTTTGATTATCAGAAAGGACTTCCTAACAGTCCTATTATTAAAGAGTTTAATAATTATATAATTTCAGAAATTCTTGTAGGATCATCATTAAGAATTAAGGAGTCATCTATTTGTCTATATAGCACTACTACAAGACAGTACATCTTCATTGTTCTGCAGAAATCTGCTCAACATATTAATAATAACAGGAAAAGCATATTAATAGCAGAAATCTTTCCTAAAATGAAATTCTCTTCAGCCTTACCTAAAAGAGCAAATCCATCATAGATTTTAATCCATGGCAGAACCATCTCAAGAAGATTACCTGTTAGTTTTTAGCTTCCAGATGGCTCCTGGCAGGGTGGGCCAAGTGAGAGTCCTGGATCTAGGCCAGGGTGGAAACTGAGTTGGTCAGTCCCCTAGCTCTCCTATGTCCCTAACAATGGAGCCAGCTCTACTGTGCTGCCCAAGCAAGATGGGTGTGCTATAGCCAGTGAGGGACACAAAAAGCTCACCTGCCACACATAGAGAATGGGGAGGGGGGACGCCTTCTCTTTCTTAGTAAGTATATTTGCTGATCTTAAGGTGGTTGAGATGGAACCTGGGAGAATAGGGCCTAAAATGAGATGGACTAAAGTCTCATGCAATAGCCGACTTGATTTAGAGAATCAGACAAGTTATGAAGAATCACATAAGTAAAATATACAATCATGAAGATAAGCCACACATAGCAAAAACATGTTTTTTCCATAGAGGCATATAAATAAATAACAATATCCTGTTGTGATGAGTAATCCACATTAAACTCACTCCTATCATTATACCTGGAAGGAGCACAGTAGCACATTCCAAGAAAAAGGTTGTGTTTGGAAAGAAACTGAAGTCACACAACTCTGGTCTTGTTTCCTGGGAGTTTCCTCACAAGCACTCAGAATTGCTCCCACACAAATCTGTTCTTTGACTATATTCCTACATCTCATTTCACCAGCCAATCTACTTCTTCCTTCTTTCGTCCCACCTTTGGGTTTTCCCTGGAACACTTAGAACTAGTGGTCAACCTCCATTTTAGGGAGAGCAATCATCCATTCCAACATCCTTCAAGGCTTACCATCCCACATACTCAGGAGAGTAGGGGTAGGGTTTAGGATGCACTCAGATCCTTGTATGAGAAGGACTTCTTATAAAGTTATGGTAGGAAATCAAAGGCGATGGCAATTGTCTGTATAATTCTAAAAGCCTCAGTGCACTCCCTGACCAGCAGCACTCCTGGCACCAGGGCTTTTGTTTAATAACCTATGGCTCCTAAGAAATGCTGCCTCTTTAACCTACACTGTGAGTTCAGACCTTGTGAAGGCCTGTCCATTAATACAATTCTGTATTAGCATTCTCCTCTTGTCTTTAAATCTGGTTTTACATGAAAATAGAATTAGCAACATCCTTCTGCTACAGGGGACTTATCTATGCACTTCAGTAAACTCCAAGACTCAAAGATTCAGCCAGAGACCTCACTGATACTTCATGATTCCACTCACACACACTCCTCCAAATGACCATGTTGGTTATGGGGATCTCATTTTGGTCCACCTACTCTTTCTCTTTCCCTGGTTCCTGGAAATGTCCCCTCAGTTCCAGGCAGAAGCCACTTAGCTGTCAGTTGAATTGCTCTTCCTCTAGCTTATGGGAGCTTTTGCTTTTCCTTCAATAATCTGTTTCTGCTTAAAGTATTCAGTATCGCCAGGCAGTGGTGGTGCATGCCTTTAACCCCAGCACTTGGGAGGCAGAGGCAGGAAGATTTCTGAGTTTGAGGCCAGCCTGGTCTACAGAGTAAGTTCCAGGACAGCCAAGGCTACACAGAGAAACCCTGTCTCGAAAAAAAAAAAAAAAAAAAAAAAAGAAAGAAAGAAAGAAAAAAGAAAAAAAAGTATTCAGTATCTATATTTGAATTCTTTCAATGATAAGACCAAGAACCATGGGGACCATCAGGTCCAGTGGCAGTCAGATGCAGGAAAACATGTTGAGCAATGTGTTCCATCTTCTTCCTTGTGGCCTCTAAAATTCCTTTTGGTGGTTCACTTTTAGCAATTTCTCCCACCCCCGTACCACTGGAATCCAAATATCTGTTCTTTCCTACAGTTATGGAAATAGGCCTCTATGTTTTGTTACTGCTTTTATTATTTCAGTATTCTCTCTGTCCCTCTTGCAGCAGGTAGAGTCCATTTACAAATGGATCTCTTTACTTGCCTAGTATGCTTGAGGCCCTGGATTAGATCTTAGCATCAGAAGAATTGAGAAATTGTTGTGTGATCAAGCAATACAACTTCTCTTTGAAGCCTGCAGTGGCTTTTGTCCTAATTTTGCTTTTTTTTTTCATATTCTATAACTGAAAGGCTTTATTTGTTCTGCTGGTTTGATATTTTTTAATTAGATATTTTCTTTATTTACATTTCAAATAATATCCCCTTTCCCAGTTTCCCTTCAGGAAAAAACAAACAAACAAAAAAAACACTATTCCTTCCCCCCTCTACCTGCTTACCAACCCACCCTCCTCTCCCGATTCCTGGCCCTGGCATTCCCCTACACTGGGGCATAGAACCTTCACAGGACCAAGAGCCTCTCCTCCCACTGACGACCAACTAGGCCATCCTCTGCTACATATGCAGCTGGAGCCATGAGTCCCACCATGTGTGCTCTTTGGTTGGAGGTTTAGTCCCTAGGAGCTCTGAGAGTACTAATTAGTTCATATTGTTGTTCATCCTAAGGGGCTGCAAACCCTTCAGCTCCTTCGGTCCTTTCTCTAACTCCTTCATTGGGGACCTTGCTTTCTATCACTGTAATAAACACCATGACTAAAAGCAATAAGGAGAAAAGGATTTGCTTAGCTTACACTTGCATGTTGTAGTCCATCACTGGGGGATATCTGGGCAAGAACTAAAGAAAAAATCTGGAGGAAGGAATTGAATCAGATACCATGAAGGAACTCTCCTTACTGGCTTGCCCCGAGACTCACATTTGGCTACTTTTTTTTAATACTACCCAGAACCACCCAAGCATGGTACCACACACTATAGAATGGACCTTACCACATCAATCATCATTCAAGTTATGTTTGTCAAAAAAAGAAAAAAAAAAAAAAGATCATTCTGTTGGTAATCAGGCATCTCCACCACTTGCCCCAGGGACCCAGCTACAGCAAGATATGTCATCACCAGCTGCCAAGATGTGATGCCTTCCCACTGTGACCATGAGTCACACATCCTTCTCCTGTGCATGCACTACATCCCCTTATAGCGGGCTAGTCCCTCCTCTCCTCTCCATCTCCTCTTCCTCCCTCCACCTTCACCCAGAGGCAGCCTCTGTATAGCGCCTCCCCAATAACCCTTCCATGTGATATCTGTCATATGGTGTGATGTTATAGCACCCACTGCATAAATCATAATACATCCCCCTTTAAAAATGAAGGCACAAAGAAAAGAGACAAGTTACTGTAGCTTTATCACATCTTGGCTACCCTGCAAAAGATGAATAAAAGATATTTTCCTAAACCTGATATCACCTTGAGTTGTAGAAATAAGAGCCACTTACAAAATAAACCATTCCCTACCCCCCACATACAATGAGGGCAATTATCCATGATATGCATGCTATACCCTGAGAAGCACTGGTTTGTTTTTCTAGAATTGAGAGATAGTGGTTAAAGAGGTCTCACTTATATCAGGACTGCTTGATGATGCAGCTCTTGCCCTTCTTCCTAATTCTTCCTTTATCTAACAAGAAAACTCATGTCAATAGCCCTAAAACAGACTCGGGGGTCATTGGATTCCTTTATTTGTTCCTGTTCTTGATGTGAATATCTTATCCCTGCTAGTTGCCATCACTGTCTCTCTGATAAACACACTGGAACAGGCAGCTAAGTCTAACTTTCTGAAGCTACTAGACCTCAGTGCATTTACCTTTAAAAAACTCTTCTTACAACTTTGTCAAACCAAATAAGAAGAAAACACCTTTTGTGTAGTCTTGCAGCTAGTCAGCCCTGAACAAGAAAAAGAAAAGAGAAAGGGAGGAAGAAAAGAAGGAAGGATGGTACCATGTGTTAGGTCCAAAGAAAACTCCAACTCCCCAAACTCCAAAAGACATTACAAATATCCAGAAATGAGCTCAACCTGGGCTATAGAAAGATTGCTGGAGGTTAGATAAACATCAGCAGTCCTCAGGAACTTATGAAACCTGTCCCCTCTACCAAAAAAGGTCTCTGCTCCTTACCTATGGCAGAAGGGACAAATGGCTACCTATGATTCCTATCAGGATCTCTCTTGCCCTCTCGGGCTCTCTCATACTCTCTCTCTCTCTCTCTCTCTCTCTCTCTCTCTCTCTCTCTCTCTCTCCTCACTCCCTCTTACTCTATTGCCTTCTCTAGCCCTTCCACTCTTTTTCTACTCTCTCTCTCTCCTCCCTCCTCACTCACTCTCACTCTTTTGCTCTCTATTGCTCTCTAGTCCCTCCCATTCTCTTTCTCTTTCTCTCTGCTCTCTCTCTCTCACTCTCTTGCTCTCTGTTGCTCTCTCTAGCTCTCCAGCTCTCTCCCACTCTCTCTCTCCTCTCTCACTCTCACTCTCTTTCTCTCTATTCCTCTTTCTGGCTTTCCTGCTCACTCTCACTCACCTGCTGCTCTGCTCTGCTCTGCTCTGTTCTGATTCTCTCAGATGTTTTCTGCATTCCCTGTGTCCAACTATTCTTTCCTCTCTAGCAGATAACCCAGGCCATGTTCAGTCTACTTCTTTCTCTCTCTGCTCTGGACTCTTTCAGGTGCTGCCCATTGTTCTCTCTCTCTTTCTCATAACTACAATTTTAAAAAAACCTCCTCCTTAGTCATATTATGAACAGGTCATGTTGTCACCCTATACACTGCACACACTGGAATCAGCCTTATTCCAGGGTCTGTTTTCTTATCTTTCCACCTTGGCCAGCATTGTCTTCTTTCCATCACTATGGTGAGGCAATGCAATGCATACTTTGACCTTATAAGCCCTGAAGATCATGGTGAGGTCTTCCAGTCAGTGAACCTCTTCTTTTCCTTCTCAATTTGGAAGGCCCTTTGCATTTTTTGTTTTGTTTGTTTGTTGCTTTTTATTAATTATTTTATGTTTATCTTTCTTTTTTCCATCTTGATTTCTTATTATTTTTTAATTGGATCTTTTATTTATTTACATTTCATGTTATCCCCTTTCCTGGTTTCCCCTCTGTAAACCCCTTATCCCATCCCCCCTTACCCAGCTTCTATGAGAGTGCTCCCCCACCCACCTCACCATGCTAGCATTCCTCTACACTGGGGCATGGATCCTTCATGGGACCAAGGGCCTCTCCTCCCATTGATGCCAAATAAGGCCCCTTCAGTTCCTTCAGTCCTTTTCCTAACTCCTCCATTGGGGTCCCTGTGCTCAGTCTGATGGTTGGCTGTGAGCATTCATATCAGGATCTAGCAAAGCCTCTCAGAAGACAGCTGTATCAGGCTCCTGTCAGGAAGCACTTCTTGGCATCCTCACTATTATCTGGATTTGGTATATCTGCATGTGTTTACCTTTCGAATGCTATCCTTGTTGCCAGTCTCCCCACCATGAACACCCCACCCCATCCCCTTCCCCTTTGTCCCTAAAAGGATGTCTACCCATCCACCCACACACTCCCACCTCACCCCTCTAGCATCTCACTTCTCTAGGGCATCAAGCCTCCACAGGACCAAGCACCTCCCATTCCACTGATGCCAGATGAGGCAGTCTTCTGCTACATATGTAGCAGGAGCCATGGACCAACCCATGAATACTCTTTGGTTGTTGGTTTAGTCCCTAAAGAGTTGCTCTAAGAGATCCTGTTAACTGATCCTGTTGTTATTCCTATGGGGTTTCAATCCCCTTCAGCTCTTTCAGCCCTTCACCTAACTCTTCCATTGGAGTCCCTGGGCTCAGTACAATGGCTGGCTGTATCTGCATCTGGCTTAATCAGGTGCTGGCAGAGCCTCTCAGAGGATAGCCACACCAGGTTCCTGTCTGCAAGCACATCTTAGCATCAGCAATAGTGTCAGGGTTTGGTGTCTGCAGATGGAATGGATCACATGGTGGGGAGGTCTCTGATGGTCTTTTCTTCAGTCTCTGCTTCATTTACTTTAGACAGGGACAATTCTGGGTCAAAAATATTAGATGGGTGGGTGACCCATCCCTCCACTGGGGGCCATATCTATCTACTACAGGTGATCTCTTCAGGTTCTATCTCCCTGCTGTTGGGTATTTCAGCTAATGCCATCCCCACTGGGTTCTGAAACCTCTTGCATCCCTGGCATCTGGGAATTTCTAATGGTTCCTCCCATTCCCCATGACCTAATTTTACATATTTCTATTCATTCTCCTGGCCCTATGGACTTCTCTCCATCTCTTCCCATACCTGGTCTTGCCCCCGCTTTTTTCTCCTATGCCCCTCTTCCACCCAGGCCCCTCCTTCCCTCTGCTTCCCATGAATATTTTGTTCCCCCTTCTAAGTGGGTTTGACGCTTCTACACTTTGGCCTTCCTTCTTGTTAAGCTTCAGATAGTCTGTGAGTTGTAGTATGGGTTTTCTGAGCATTTATTATTTATTTATTATTTATTATTTATTAGTGAGTACCTACCATGTATGCCCTTTTGGGTCTGTGTTACCTCATTCAGTATGATACTTTCTAGTTCCATCCATTTGCCTAAAAAATTTGTGAAACTATCACTTTTAATAGCTAAGTAATATTCAATTGTGTAAATGTACCACATTTTCTGTAGCCATTCCTGTGTTGAGATACATCTGGGTTGTTTCCAGCTTCTGGCTATTATAAATAAGGCTGCTAGGAACATAGTAAAGCACATGTCCTTGTTATATGTCGGAGCATCTTTTGGGTATATACCCAGGAGTGGTATAGCTGAGTCTTCAGTTAGAGATATTTCCAATTTTCTGATGAACCACCAGATTGATTTCCAGAGTGGTTGTACCAGCTTGCAGTCCCACAGCAATGGAGGAGTGTTCCTTTCTCCACATCCTCACCAGCATCTGCTGTCATCTGAGTTTTTGATCTTAGCCATTCTGACCAGTGTAAAGTGGAATCTCAGGATCATTTTGATTTACATTTCCCTGATGACTAAGGAAGTTAAACATGTTTAGGTGCTTCTTGGTCATTTGAGATTCTTCAGTTGAGAATTCTTTCTTTAGCTCCATACCCCATCTTTAATGGGGTTATTTGGTTATATGGAGTCTAACTTCTTGAATTCTTTGTATATTTTGGGTATTAGCCCTCTATCTGATGTAAGGTTGGTAAAGATTTTTCCCAATATGTATATTGCTGTTTTGTTCTATTGAGAGTGTCTCTGGCCTTACAGAAGCTTTTCAATTTTATGAGGTCCTATTTGTAAATTGTTGATCTTAGAGCCTGAGTCATTTGGTGTTCTGTTTAGGAAATTTTCCCCTGTGCCAATGTGTTCAAGGATCTTTCTCACTTTCTCTTCTATTAGATTCAGTGTATCTGCTTTTATGTGAAGGTCCTTGATCCACTTGGACTTGAGATTGTACAATAAGATAAAAATGGATCAATTTGCATTCTTCTACATGCAGACCACCACATAGACCAGCACCATTTGTTGAAAATGCTGTCTTTTTTTTCCACTGGACAGTTTTAGCTCCTTTGTCAATGATCAAGTGACTGTAAGTGTGTGCTTTTATTTCTGGGTCTTCAATTTTATTCCATTGACCTATCTGCCTGTCTCTGTATCAATACCATGTGGTTTTTATCACTATTGCTCTGTACTACAGCTTGAAGTCAGGGATGGTGATTCCCCAAGAAGTTCTTTCATTGTTGAGAACTGTTTTCACTATACTGGGTTTTTTGTTATTCCAGATGAAGTTGAGAATTGCTCTTTTTATCTCTGTGAAAAAATGAGTTGAAATTTTGGTGGGGGTTGCATTTAATCGGTAGATTGCTTTTGTTAAGAGGGCCATTTTTTATTATGTTAATCCTAGTGATCCATGGCATGGGAGATCATTCCATCTTCTGAGGTCTTCTTCGATTTCTTTCTTTTGGAAACTTGAAGTTCTTGACATACAGATCTTTCACTTGCTTGGTTAGAGTTACACCAAGATATATTATTTGTGACTATTGTGGAAGCTGTTTTTTCCTTACTTTCTTTCTCAGCCCATTTATCCTTTGTGTAGAAAAAAGAAACAGATTCTTTTGAGTTAATTTTTATATCCAGCTACTTTGCTGAAGTTTTTTATCAGCTGAAGGAGTTCTCTGGTAGAATTTTTGGGTTTGCTTATGTATACTATCATATCATCTGCAAATAGTGATAACTTGACTTCTTCCTTTCTGATTTATATTCCCTCGACCTCCTTTTGGTGTCTAATTGTTCTGGCTAGAACTTTGAATACTATATTGAATAAATAGGGAGAGAATGGGCAGCCTTGTCTTGTCCTTGATTTTAGTGTGATTGCTTCAAGTTTCTATTTAATTTGATGTTGTCTGTTGGTTTGCTGGATATTGGCTTTAATGTGTTTAAGTATGTGCCTTGAAGTCCTGATCTTTCCAAGACTTTTAACATGAAAGATGTTGTGTGGGGAGCCGCAGCTGCCACCCTAGACATATATATTGAACACCTGGTCTCCGGCCAGAGCAGACAGCATTGAGATAAACAAGCCTTAGTTGGAAAAGCTGTGTGCTTCTAGTTTATGATGCAAGCTGGCATGATTTCTCGTAGCCTATTATGCTTTGCCACATACCGATGATGATTGGGACCAGGGAAAGTATTTAACCCACAAGGGCTGGGGGCTGGAGAGAGAATATAAGAAGTAGTGAGTAAGTATGTAGAATTAGGGTTGGTGATGGGTTATGTAAGATTTAGGAGTAAGTATTTAGAATTGGGGCTGGTAATGGGATAGGAGAGAAGATGTAGATATAGAAGTAAGATGTAAGGACAGATGTAAGATGTAGAATTAGGAATAAGTATGTAACTAATAAGACGTAACTAATAAGATGTAAGTAGTAATAAGTAAGATGTAAGAAGAAGATATAGAAGAATATAAAAGAAGCTAGCTAGCTAGAGAAAAAGTAAAAAATCAAGGTTCCTGATTAAACTGCATAGAGAAGGGCTTGGTGTGTGCCTCCTTATTTCCGCTGGACGGGTAAGGCGGCCGACAATGTTGTATTTTCTCAAAAGCTTTTTCAGGATCTAATGAGATGATCATGTCATATTTTTCTTTAAGATTATTTGTATAGTGGAATACATTAATGAATTTCCCTATATTGAACCATCCCTGCAACCCAGAGATAAAGCCTACTTGATCGTTATGAATGTTCATTTTGATGTGTTCTTGGAATTGGTTTGTGAGAATTTTATTGAATATTTTTGCATTGATATTCATAAACACAATTGTACTGAAGTTCTCTGTCCTTGTTGGGTCTTTGTGTAGCTTAGGTATCAACATTACTGTGGCTTCATAGAATGAATTATGCAGTATTCCTTCTGTTTCTATTTTGTGGAATAGTTTGAGAAGTATTAGTATTAGGTCTTCTCTGAAGGTCTGATAGAATTCTGCACTAAACCATCTGGCCCTGGACTTTTTTTTTTTTTTTTTTTTTTTTGGTTGGGAGACTTTTAATGACTGCTTCTATTTCCTTAGGGCTTATAGACTGTTAAGATGGTTTATCTGCTCCTGATTTCACTTTGGTATCTGGTATCTGTCTAGAAAAATTATCCATTTCATCTAAATTTTCCAGTTTGGTTGAGTATAGCTTTTGTAGGATCTGATGATTTTTTTTAAATTTCCTCGGTTTCTGTTGTTATGTCTCCCTTTTCATTTCTGATTTGGTTAATTTGTATACTGTCTGCGTGCCCTTTAGTTAGTTTGGCTAAGGGTCTATCTATCTTGTTGATTTTTCTCAAATCAACTCTTAGTTTTGCTTATTCTTTGTATAGTTCTCTTTGTTTCTAACCCACCCACTCCCATTTTCTAACACATCCAAGAGAAACTGGTCAATCCATGATGTTTTGGAAAGGAGTTCCTATTAAGCAGTATTCCTTACTGACTCAAAACACTCCCCTAGCATTGACTCTTGCTTCTGCCACACAGATGAGCCTTTAATCAAAGGACTCTTAGGGCAACATAGATTAAACTTAATCTGCCCCAATAATTCCTGGGAAAAAAAACCTGAGGTTACTTCATTTTTTCAAATTTTTAATAACTTACTGTATGCTAAAATCATGACTCTTGGTACTTATAATGTAAAGCATATTTCTAGGGGAATGGATGTAAATATGAATTTGGAGGGGAAACTTCAAGATTTTTTATCATAGCTAAGCCTAATCTGTATAATAGAGTACTACTCAGCTATTACAAACAATGAATTTATGAAATTCTTAGGGAAATGGATGGATCTGGAGAATATCATCCTGAGTGAGGTAACCCAATCACAAAAGAACACACATGGTATGCATTTTCTGATAAGTGGATATTAGCCCAGAAGTTTGGAATACACAAAGTACAAACAAACCACAAACCACAAGAAACTCAAGAAGAAGGAAGACCAAAGTGTAGATTCTTCGTTCCTTCTTAAAAGGGGGAACAAAATACCCATGGAAGGAGTTGTAGAGACTAACTATAGAGCAGAGACTATAGGATGGACAATTCAGAGATTGCTCCACCTGGGGATCCTTCCCATATTCAATCATCAAATCCAGACACAAGTGCTGGATGACAGGAGCCTGATATAGCTGTCTCCTGAGAGGCTCTGATAGTACCTGACTAATATAGAAGTAGAGGCTCACAGCCAACCATTGGACTGAGTAAAGGGTCCCCAATGAAGGAGCTAGAGAAAGGACTGAAGGAGCTGAAGGGTTTGCAGCCCCTTAGGACAAACAACAATATTAACTAACCAGTACCCTTAGAGCTCCCAGGGACTAAAACTCCAACCAAAGAGTACACATAGTGGGACTCATGGCTCTAGCAGTAAATGTATAACAGAGGATGGACAAGTCGATCATCAATAGGAGGAGGGGCCCTTGGCCCTGTGAAGGTTCTATGCCCCAGTGTAGGAGAATGTCAGTGCCAGTTAGCAGAGGGGTGGGGGTGAGCAGGGGGTGGGGGGAGGGTTTTTAGTTTTTAGTTTTTTATTTTATTTTATTTTATTTTTATTTTTATTTTTATTTTTTTGGAGGGGAACCTGGGAAAGGAGATATTGTAAATAAAGAAAACATCTAATAAAAAAAAAAAGAAAAAAAATACACAGGCATAAGAGCTCACTCTAGAAAAACAAGCTGCCATCCACTTAGAGGCTTCTGATATTCCACTATGTAAACATGTTGATTTAATCTGTTTCCTTCTGTCACAAATGGAATTTGGATCGGAACAAGTTTGTTTTCATTAATAGAGAAACAATTTAAGATTTCTCTGTTCCTGGTTCTTAAATAGGAATACATTTACTTAGCATTAAAAATCTAACCAGCATTTGAAACCTATGTGCAGAAAAATACAAAGGAACTTAAGAGAAATTTATGAGAAAATTCTTAAAGGACATAAGATTTTATTTTATCAATATTTTTGCAGAGTTAAAGGGTATTTTTTGTGGCTGGGCAGTGGTGGTGCACACCTTTAATCCCAGCACTTGGAAGGCAGAGGCAGGCAAATTTCTGAGTTCAAGGCCAACCTGGTCTACAGAGTGAGTTCCGGGACAGCCAGAGCTACACAGAGAAACCCTGTCTTGAAAAAAAAAAAAAAGGTATTTTTGTAAAAGGTATTTTTAAATGTAAATTCATCTAGAGGATTTAACATACCCATATAAAACTAGAACCTAATTGTCTATGTTAAGGCAATAACTATTTATTAAAATATTGTTCTATTCCTAGTGATATCAGTGTAAAGAATGGATTTAAATGACAAGATTTTAGATTTTGTTAAGATAATTTCTTATATTTCCTGGTAATTTTTTCAGGTTTTTGACTATCAGGGAGAAGAGTCTTAATAAAGCTAAGGATCTCATAAATCTCTTTCTGTGTAAAGCCTGTCAAGTAGCCACTCTATAAAAGAATATTATTTTAAGGTGATTTTAGTGCATTTAATTTCTAATGTGTCTGTGACTAGAAATGTAGAGAGATGTGTGTCTCAGCTTTACCTAAATATTTTGTAGATTTTGCAGAATATGTATTTTCTTTTTAATTTGCTATATCGGCAATCATCTTATATAAAATCTTGTCTATATCTATTTATTGTGGCATAACATTTTGATATTTTTAAATTCTGTTTTTGATCACAAGAAGTGTTCCCTAAAAAGTTTTGATATTTTCATAAGTTTTAATACACATGTATATGTGTGTATTCATTCTATTTAATAACATCATTAAGAAAAGAACAATAGCTTTTCCCACAAGTAGAGACTTTGTCTCTAGGGAGTGCTCTGACCCCAGGACTTAGGTGAGATCACCATTTTCTATCCAGTGACTTTCAAAGGCTGAACCAGTCAAAAGGAACAGGCTGTAGAAACAGCAGAGCAGCTGGGACAGAGTCCTTTCTAAACTCCACCTGAAACCAGAAGGGATGACTGATCCACAGCCCTCTGCACAAGGGTCTTACCAGCTGAGAGCTGATCTCCCAGGAGTTCTGACACAGGCTTACAGAACCACAGGAGGAACACGCTCCAGCCAGAGACAGCAAGAATATCTAACACCAGAGACTAACAGTTGGTGAAAGGCAAATGCAAGAATCTTACCAACAAAAACCAAGATTACTTGGCATCATCAGAACCTAGTACTCTTACCACAGCAAGTCCTGAATACCCCAATACACCAGAAAAGCAAAATTTGTATCTAAAATTATATCTCATGATGGTAATAGAGGAATTTAAGAAGGACATAAATAACTCCCTTAGAGAAATACAGGAGAACACACAAAAACAGGTACAAGTCCTTAAAGAGAAAACACAAAAATCCCTTAAAGAATTACAGGAAAGCACAACCAAATGGGGGAAGGAATTGAACAAAACCATCCAGGATCTAAAAATGGAAGTAGAAACAGTTAAGAAATCACAAAGAGAGACAATTCTGGAGATAGAAAACCTAGGAAAGAAGTCAGGAAACATAGATGCAAGCATCACCAACAGAATACAAGAGATAGAAGAAAGAATCTCAGGTACAGAAGATACCAGAGAAAACATTGACACAACAGTCAAAGAAAACACAAAATGCAAAAAGATCCTAACACAAAACATCCAGGAAATTCAGGACATATGAGAAGAGTAAATTTAAGAATAGTAGGTATAGAAGAGAGTGAAGGCTTCCAACGTAAAGGGCCAGTAAATATCTTCACCAAAATTATAGAAGAAAACTTCCCTTGCCTAAAGAAAGAGATGCCCATGAACATACAAGAAGCCTATAGAACTCCAAATTGACTGGACCAGAAAAGAAATTCCTCCTGCCACATAATAATCAAAACATCAAATGCACAAAGCAAAGAAAGAATATTAAAAGCAGTGAGGGAAAAGGTCAAGTAACATATAAAGGCAGACCTATCATAATTATTTGAAACTTCTCACCTGATACTTTGAAAGCTAAAAGATCTTAGGCTGATGTCATACAGACCCTAAGAAAACACAAATGCCAGCCCAGACTGCTATACCCAGCAAAACTCTCAATTGCCATAGATGGAGAAACCAAAGTATTTCATGACAAATTTACACAATATCTTTCCACAAATCCAGCCCTTTGAAAGATAATAAATGGAAAACTCAAACACAAGAAGGGAAACTACATCCTAGAAAAAGCAAGAAAGTAATCTTCCAACAAAAATAAAAGAATATAGCCACATGATCAGAATTCAAACTCTAACAACAAAAATAACAGGAAGCAACAATTACTTTTCCTTAATATCTATTAATATCAATGGACTCAATTCTCCAATAAAAAGACATAGACTAACAGACTGGATACATAAATAGGACCCAACATTTTGTTGCATACAGAAAACCCACCTCAGTGACAAAGACAGACATTACCTCAGAATAAAAGGCTGGAAAACAATTTTCCAAGCAAATGGTCCCAAGAAACAAACTGGAGTAACCATTCTAATATCAAATAAAATCAACTTTCACCCTAAAGCGATCAAAAAAGTAAGGAGGGACACTTCATACTCATCAAAGGTAAGATCTACGAAGATGAACTTTCAATTCTGAATCTCTATGTCACAAATGCAAGGGCATCTACATTCATAAAAGAAACTTTACTAAAGCCCAAAACACACATTGCACCACACACAATAATAGTGGGAGATTTCATCACCCCACTCTCTGCAATGGACAGACCATAGAAACAGAAACTAAACAGAGACACACCAAGACTAACAGAAGTTATGAAACAGATAGATTTAAACGATATCTACAGAACTTTTTATCCTAAAATAAAAGGATATACATTCTTCTCAGCAACTCATGGTACCTTCTCCAAATTGACCATATAATTGGTCACAGATCAGACCTCAATAGATACAAGAAGATTGAAATTTCCTTGCATCCTATCAGATCACTATGGACTAAGGCTGCTCCTCAATAATAACATAAACAATAGAAAGCCCACATACACGGGGAAGCTTAACAACACTCTACTCAATGATGAAATAAAAAAAGAAGTTAAAGACTTTCTATAGTTTAATGAAAATGAAGCCACAACATACCTGTATTAGTCAGGGTTTCTATTCCTGTACAAACATCATGACGAAGAAGCAAGTTGGGGAGGAAAGGGTTTATTCAGCTTACACTTCCACATGGCTGTTGATCAATAGAGGAAGTCAGAACTGGAACCCAAGCAGGTCAGGAAGCAGGAACTGATGCAGAGGCCATGGAGGGATGTTCCTTGCTGGCTTGCTTCTCCTGGCTTGCTCAGCCTGCTCTCTTATAGAACCCAAGACCTCCAGCCCAGGGATGGCACCACCCACAAGGGGCAATTGAGAAAATTCCCCACAGCTGGATCTCATGGAGGCACTTCTCCAACTGAAACTCCCTTCTCTGTGATAACTCCAGCCTGTGTCAAGTTGACACAAGAAACCAGCCAGTACAATACCCAAACTTATGGGACACAATGAAAACAGTCCTAAGAGGAAAACTCATAGCTCTGAGTGCCTCCAAAAAGAAACTGGAGAGAGCATACAATAGAATTTTGACAGCACATCTGAAAGCCTAGAACAAAAAGAAGCAAATTCACCCAAGAGGAGTCAAAGGCAGGAAATAATCAAACTCAGGGCTGAAATCAACCAAATAGAAACAAAAAGAACTATACAAAGAGTCAACCAAACCAGGAGCTGGTTCTTTAAGAAAATCAACAAAATAGATAAACCTTTAGCCAGACTAACTAGAGGGCACAGAGACAGTATCCTAATTAACAAGATCAGAAATGAAAAGGGAGACATAACAACAGTAACTGAGGAAATCCAAAAATCATGAGATCCTATTACAAAAGCCTATACTCAACAAAACTGGAAAACCTGGATGAAATGGACAATTTTCTAGACAGATAACAGGTACCAAAGTTAAATCAAGATCAGATAAATGATCTAAACAGTCCCATATCCCCTAAAGAAATAAAACAGTCATTAATAGCCTCCCAACCAAAAAAAAGCCCAGGACCAGATGGGTTTAGTGCAGGGTTTTATCAGACCTTCAAAGAAGACCTAATACCAATACTCCTCAAACTATTCCACAAAATAGAAACAGAAGGTACTCTACCCAATTTGTTATATGAAGCCACAATTACTCTGATACCTAAACCACACAAAGACCTAAAGAAGAAAGAAAACTTCAGACCAATTTCCCTTATGAATATCAATGCAAAAATACTCAATAAAATTCTTGCAAACCAAATCAAAGAACACATCAAAACGATCATACACCATGACCAAGTAGGCTTCATCCCAGGGATGAAGGATTGGTTCAATACACGGAAATCCATCAATGTAATTCACTATATAAACAAACTCAAAGAAAAAAAACCATATGATCATCTCATTAGATGCTGAGAAAGCATTTGACAAAATCCAACATCCTTTCATGATAAAAGTCTTGGAAAGATCAGGAATTCAAGGCCCATATGCAAACATAGTAAAAGCAATATACAGAAAACCAGTACCCAACATCAAACTAAATGGAGAGAAACTTGAATCAATCCCACTAAAATCAGGGACTAGACAAGGCTGCCCACTCTCTCGCTACCTATTCAATATTATACTTAAGTCCTAGCCAGAGCAATTAGACAACAAAAGGAGATCAAAGGGATGTGAATTGGAAAGGAAGAAGTCAAATTATCACTATTTGCTGATGATATGATAGTATACTTAAGTGACCCCAAAAATTCCACCAGAGAGATCCTAAACCTCATAAACAACTTCAGCAATGTAGCTGGATATAAAATTAACTCAAGCAAATCAGTGGCTTTCCTCTACACAAAGAATAAACAGGCTGAGAAAGAAATTAGGGGAACAATACCCTTCATAATAGTTACAAATAATATAAAATACCTTGTTGTAACTCTAACTAAGCAAGTAAAAGATCTGTTTGACAAGAACTTCAAGTCTCTGAAGAAGGAAATTGAAGAAGATCTCAGAAGATGGAAAGATTTCCCATGCTCATGGATTGGTAGGATTAATATAGTAAAAATGGCCATTTTGCCAAAGACAATCTACAAATTCAATTCAATCCCCATCAAAATTCCAACACAATTCTTCTCAGACTTAGAAAGAGCAATTTGCAAATTCATCTGGAATAACAAAAAACCTTGGATAGGGAAAACTATTCTCAACAATAAAGGAACCTCTGGTGGAATCACCATCCCTGACCTTAAGCTGAACTACAGAGCAATTGTGACAAAACTGCGTGGTATTGTTACAGTGACAGACAGGTAGATCAATGGAACAGAATTGAAGACCCAGAAATGAACCCATACACCTATGGCCACTTGATCATTGACAAAGGAGCTAAAACCATACAGTGGAAAAAAGACAGCATTTTCAACAAATGGTGCTAGCTCAACTGGCGGTTAGCATGTAAAAGAATGCAAATAACCCTATTAAAAAATGGGGTACAGAGCTAAACAAAGAATGCTCAATTGAGGAATACCAAATGGCTGAGAAGCACCTAAAGAAATTTTCAACATCCTCAGTCATCAGGGAAATACAAATCAAAACAACCCTGAGATTCCACCTCATACCAGTCAAAATGGCTAGGATAAAAAACTCAGGTGATAGCAGATGCTGGAGAGGTTGTAGAGAAAGAGGAACATTACTGCATTGCTGGTGGGATTGCAAGTTGGTACAACCACTCTGGAAATCAGTTTGGTGGTTCCTCCAGAAATTGGACATAGTTCTACCAAAGGACCCAGCTATACCACTCCCGGCCATATACCCAGAAGATGCTCCACCATGTTCATAGCAGCCTTGTTTATAATAGCCAGAAACTGGAAACAACACAGATGTCCATGGTACATCTACACAATGGAGTACTACTCAGCTATTAAAAACAATGAATTTATGAAATTCTTAGGGAAATGGATGGATCTGGAAAATGTCATCCTGAGTGAGGTAACCCAATCACAAAAGAACACACATGGTACGCACTCTTTGATAACTGGTTATTAGCCCAGAAGTTCGGAATACATGAAGTACAATCCACAAATCACAAGAAATTCAAGAAGAAGGAAGACCAAAATGTAAACGCTTCATTCCTTCTTAAAAGGGGAAACAAAATACCCATGGAGTAGAGAGACTAACTATAGAGCAGAGACTGAAGGTAGGTCAATCCAGCCTGATATAGCTGTCTCCTGAGAGGCTCTGACAGTACCCGACTATACAGAAGTAGAGGCTCATAGCCATCCATTGAACTGAGTACAGGGTCCCCAAACGAAGGAGCTAGAGAAAGGACCAAAGGAGCTGAAGGGTTTGCAGCCCCTTGGGACGAACAACAATATGAACTAACTAGTACCCTCAGAGCTCTCAGGAACTAAACCACCATCTCAGGAGTACACATGCTGGGACTGATTGCTCTGGCAGTATGTGTATAGTAGAGGATGGCCAAGTCAGTCATCAATGGGAGGAGAGGCCCTTGGCCCTGTGAAGATTCTGTGCCCCAGTGTAGGGGAATGCCAGGGCCAGTAAGCAGGAGAGGGTAGAGTGGCAAGCAAGGGGAAGGGGATGGGAACAGGGGTTTGTTCTTGTTGTTGTTTCTTGTTTTTTTTTTTTTAAGTTATAACTAGGAAATATGACATGTAAATAAAGAAAATATCTAATTAAAAAAAAAAACCTCAAGTGACAGCAGACGAACACTCCTTTGTTGCTTATGGGATTGCAAGCTGGTACAACCACTCTGGAAATCAGTTTGGCAGTTCCTCAAGAAATTGGACATAGTACTACCAGAGGACCCAGCTATACCACTCCTGGGCCTATAGCCAGAAGATGTTCTAACATGCAATAAGGACACATGTTCCACTATGTTCATAGCAGCCTTATTTATAATAGTCAGAAAGTGGAAACAACCCAGATGTCCCTCAACAGAGGAATGGATACAGAAAATATGGTACATTTACACAATGGAGTTCTACTTAGCTATTAAAAACGATGAATTTATGAAATTCTTAGGCAAGTGGATGGATCTGGAGGATATCATCCTGAGTGAAGTAACCCAATCAAAAAAGAACACACATGGTATGCACACACTGATAAGTGGATATTAGCCCAGAAGCTCAGAATACCCAAGATACAATCCATAAACCACAAGAAACTCAAGAAGAGAGAAGACCAAATTGTGGATACTTCAATCCTTCTTAGAAGGGGGAACAAAATACCCATGGAAGGAATTGCAGTGACAAACTATGAAGCAGAGACTGAAGGAAGCACAATCCAGAGACTGCTCTACCTGGGAATACTTCCCAAATTCGATCTCCAAACCCAGACACTATTGTGGATGCTAGCAAGTGCTGACTGACCAGAACTGTCTACTGAGAGGCTCTGACAGTGCCCGACTAATACAGAAGTAGAAGCTCACAGCCTGAGAATAGGTTCCCCATTGAAAGAGTTAGAGAAAGGACCCAAGCAGCTTAAGGGTTTGCAGCCCCCTAGGACAAACAACAATATGAACTAACTAGTACCCTTAGAGCTCCCAGGGACTAAACAAACCACCAGCCAAAGAGTACACATGGTAGGACTCATGGCTCCAGCTGCATATGTAGCAGAGGATGGCCTAGTGTGTCATCAATGAGAAGAGAGTTCTCATTGTTATATTGTTACATAGTTATATTGTTACATATCATTATATAGTGCTGTCTAGTCTTATGTTAACTTGGCACACAGAAACTAGAGTTATCTGATAGGGGGAACCTCAACTGAGAAAATTCCAGGTTGACCAACATCCTAACGAACTCAGGAGGGGGTGGAAGGGTATTGAACCAGGCACATAGAAGTTGCTCTTGATAAAAAACAGAGGAGTAAAAAAATATGTACTCACTTCTGGGTTTTGAAAACCCCTCCAATTCCTCAGCTCAAAATCACACCAATCCCTGAGTTTGCCCTAATACCAAGCCAAAAAGAGTGGTGGGATTACCAATCCCACCCTGGAAATCTCACACTTCCCCTAGAAGCCCTATATAAAGCCTGCCTCCTATTCTGCTTTTCTATTTTGCTGCTTTTTGCCTGAGCAAAGTTGGGCACCCTTCTTGTGTCTTTCTGAATAAATCTCTGGGGTGAGGTTTTGTTGTGCAGTGTGACTGTGTGGTATTCTTTGGCTCCCAACTGCCAGGATACCTATCCCTTCAGAGTTGTAACACATCCCTTACTTGCTCACATAAGGCAACTAATAAAAGAATGGAAACTTGACATCTCTGCCTTTTTTTTTTTTTTTTTTTTTTTTTTGCATTTGTCTTCTTTGCTTTTATCTAAAGGTACAAAGATGGGATATTGCCCTGAACCTGAAGTCACTTTGGATTCCAGGAAGACTTAAACCCCAGAGGCAAACTACTACCCCAGATGAGTACAGTTATCTATGAGAGCAAGGCTGAACAAATACAATCATTTGTCAGGAACCAGTTTGGTCCCCTAAGGTGATGATATAGATTAACAAATTTAACAGATTAATAATCTGACTAATTTTAAAGACTAGTTGAGACCCTATTGGGCCAATGATAGATGGTGCTATAACTTAATTAGGACTGTTTAATTATGCATGCTGGTTGCCCCAGCACATAGGAAGCTGAATCAGGTGGGCTGCTACAAATTTGATGTGAACCTAGACTAAATAATGAATTGTAAGCCAGCCTGGGCTACAGAATGAGAGCTACTCACAAAATAAACCAAAAAATAAGAGGAGGAGGAGGAGGAGGAGGAGGAGGAGGAAGAAGAGGGAGAAGAAGAGGAAAAGGAGGAAGAGGAAAAAAAGGAAGAAAGAGAAAGGAAGGGAGGAGGGGAGGGAGGGAGAGAGAGAGGATTAAAGAAGGGCTCCTAAGTATCTGAGTGATATCACTTTAAAAAGTAATTTTTTGCCATCCTTGCAGTATAAGGGTAGAGTTGGTACACAAGAAAGGCCAAACAGAGGCTCTAGAGTGACCCAAAAGAGCAAGAAATGTTTTAAAATGAAGTAAATATATTAACTTGGAGGTTTGAACATAGATTATCTGGTCCATGAACACATCCAGGTGGACAAGGCACCCAAAATAAGCAGCAGTGTTTACAGAGCTTGTGGTTGAATTAAGTAAGCTCCCTCTACCACATTACATGATCAGCACTGACACGATGCAGGGCTCCTAACTCAGAAGAGCTTGTGTGAAAACAAAGAGCTCCTGGGAGAAATGGAAGAAACAAGCTTATGATATAAAATAAATAAGGGGATGGGGAGAAACAGGAAAAAGATCTGGGTAGAGAATGGGTGAGGCATCTCAGCAGGTAAGAGCACTTGCCTCCTAGCCTCAAGACCTTAGTTTCATCCCTAGAAACCGTATGTGCTATGACATGCACATGCATGTACAGGCGCACACACGGTAGGAAGGAAGGGAGGAATGAAGGAAGGAAGAAAGGAAGGAAGGAAATGTAGATGAGAAATTATCCTAGTTTTCAGGTAAAGAATGGAGTTTTTTTGAAACAAGGACATGACCATGTTAATTATCATTTGAGAGATCTACAGTCACGTGGGAGACAAGCTTCTAGACATGCCTTAGGGGGATTATCTTGATGAAGTTAACTGGTGTAAGAAGACCTATCTTAACTGTGGATGACTATTCTTGGGCAGGGGATCCTGAACTGTAAAAATGGGGAAGTCAATCCGAGTACTAGCATGTGCTCATGCTCATTGTGCTCTACTTCCTGACTATGGACACATTGTGACAGCTGCTTCAAGCTCCTGGTGCTTTGACATCTCTCTACCCTAACAGACTGTGCCTTGGCTGGACTAGTATTGTAGGCATGCGCTACAGTGTTATAGGTAGGATGCTAACTCCTGGGCTAACACAAGCTGATGTTCCCTGTGCAACCAGCCTAACTTAGCTACAGTCCACAGAGACTCTGGGGTCTAGCTGGTATTTCTCTTTAGCCTCCTTAGTGCCATGCCAATTCATGTGGGGACCCTCTCTCCCAAGTTCCCCAAGTCTGTAACCTCAATGGGGATCTGTTTGCACTACATTAAAATTTGTAGTAGCTTTAAATGCAATGGGTCTTCCCTCTGCCAACCTGAGATGGGCCACCAAATTGATTTACCCCAGGGACTTAGGCAATTCTCTGTGACCACTGGTATGGCTCAGAAACATTGAAACTATCCTAGGAGGATCAAGCGTAGACCAGGAAATCAACAGAGAGTATAAATCAGATGACAAAAGTGGGATGTGGAGGCACAGTTGACTGACATGGCCTCCAAGAAGCAAAAGTGGAATGACCACTGGAAAGATAAAGGAAAACATCATTGACTCCAAATCCAGAAACCATATATGATAGCTGCCTGTCATTGCCTGCAGTTTCTATTTTATTTGACTTCTTAGAAATCATTTGTTTTTACTTCAGATTAACACTTGCAATGCCAATTATTCTAAGCATCTTCCTGCTTTTTTTCCCCAAAATTTTATTTGCTGGTCAAAGAGCTTTTAACAGAAGAAACATGACAAAGAAAGTGTAAGAGTAAAGCCCATTTTGTTTTAAGCATCAGAAACAGGTGAGCTAACGAGTCAAAAGCTGGTTTGCCATCAAGTGAGGAGGTAGAAAATGGAACCAAGCCTGGCATGGGTAGAAAATGAAGCCAGTGTAGATGCACCTATGGGTCAGGACTGATGGATTACTCCCAGTACCACTGCAGATGGGATTCAGCTGTCTATCTTCTAGCTTATATCACATTTCTTGAGAGTCAATGTCCTGAAAAACAAAATCTGATTAGCATACTGTGTGCTACGAAGGCAGTAAAACTGTGACTTAGGGGTACTAGAAAGTTTGTTCACTAGGCCCAAAAAGACTCTAATGCAGTGAGACAAGTGATTCTCCATAAGTCTCTCTAGGACTGGGTTGTGGCTCAGTAACAGAATACTTGCATGGCATGCATAACGTCTCAGGCTTGATTGCCGGCCATGGGGAAGGGAGGAGTGTCGGAGCACAAATGAACATCGGACTCTTACTACCAAAAAAGGCTCAAGGGAGCCTAGGTATCCAGTATAGACACTCAGCAATTTCAGCCTGATGTTCCATGCATTCCTTACTATGAAAACTAGCTAAAGGGCACTAGAAAGAGTGCCTGAAGTTATCTAACACAGCAACCTGAGAAAAAGCCATAGGGAGGAGGTTCATTTTAGAAAAGGTTAGCCAGGCAGTGGAGGCACATGCCTTTAATCCCAGCACTTGGGAGACAGAGGCAGGTGGATTTCCGAGTTCAAGGCCAGCCTGGTCTACAGAATGAGTTCCAGGATAGCCAGGGCTACATGGAGAAACCCTGTCTAGAAAAAAGAAAAAAGAAAAGAAGAGAAAAGAAAAGGAAAGAAAAGAAAAGAAAAGGATAGAAGTAGAAGATGCTGATGTTGACTCACAATAAGACCTGGACCCAGAAAACATGGTGGGACCCACAGAAAGGAAGAGCAAGGGAGCTAGATGAGGCTGTTAGGGAGAGGGCTAATTATGTCATCTCAAAATGGGAGGGATGAATGGAGCTGTGTAAACATAATAGAAAGTTCATCTACTATACAAGGGCTAAAGATGTTCCCAGATGCTGACCCTCTGGAATGGCATACCTAGATGAGCCTTGTTTGTGAAGTGAATCTGTACACCACCTCTCAATTCCTCAAACATTATGATCTGCACAAAGAAAAAAGTCAATCAGCCAGACAATTCCAAGTTCTCCCTCAGAAGTCAGAGCAAAGAAAGTGAAGTAAGAAGCAGAAGACATGGGGAGAATTCACCTGATTAACTCCAGGATGAAGCCAGGAGCCAGGGACATAGATGGTGTCCTGGGGGCCAATGTTCCAGTATCGTCCTAGGCTCCTTCCATTGATGGATATGACACCTTTTCCCCAACCCTGAAAAATATTGTGATGTCTCAGGATCTAATTTCTAGATGAAAAGATAGAAAACAGATAGACCCCTATCCTAATGACATACCAATCCTTAGCATAGACCAAGACAGGATGGATTAACAAGAGCCATAGGTGGGATAGTGATCTTCAGTCTGTGCTACTGCCTTGCTTTGGAGGCAACTCAGCATTGGGCCACAAGGAAGAATCTAATTCCCTTTCATTTCCCCAGGTCTGACCCAAACCACCAGAGGGGATGCCCACTTATAATCCAATAATCATCAAAACACTCAAATTGTAGAATGTCAGGAATGGCAGCCAAGGTGCCCTGGATGGCATGCCTTGGGTGCTGAACTCATGACAGTGGTACAGGTCTCTACATCCAGGGTTGTATGTGAGGACTAATGGGTCACACTCACTAAATCCCTGCTACAGTGCATGCATCAGCTAGTCTCACTGGCTCATGCCTCTGTTGCCTCTATTCACTTTCCTTGCCCTGTCCTAATAGTCTTCAGAGAGAAAAGCCTTCATGATGTGACTGTGACTTGGGGTGGCTTGGCCTCCTGCCACAGGACAAGACTCACACACTGGGGGACTTCGTGTGGGGCTGGGGCCCATGAGCAGAAGAAAAATGGCATGGTGCTGCTAACCTGTATTTTAATGAAGGTATCCTTTGGAGGATCTCCAGCTTTGAAGTGACTGAGGAAAAAGGCAGGGCCCTGGACAGGGCTTGTCACTGTTTTCCAGAACTTAGGAAATTCCCTAAGAGAAAATGGAGAGCCAGTGAGAAGCTGTACTTTTCTTTTAACGTGCCACCTGTGACTTCTGAAGTTGGCCTCCTCTATGAACGCTGCTATCCCATACCTGCTGTGGTAGCAGCCACACCCTCAGATGCGTGATATGGAAGGTTTAACCAGTGGATGAGGGACAGTCACTACCCTGCTGCTAGACAGCTGGGAAGCTCAACATCATTTCTTTGAGTACTCAGGACTTTTTTTTTTCTATCAGAAAACTGAAGGCTGAACTCACCTAGAGACCTCTGAGCGTGCTTCCAGCTCTACATGTTCACCTCTTTGTATTCTATTTTATTTTGGTTTGGTTATTTGCAGGGTGGTTAACTGAACTAAGTGCCTTACACATGCTGGGTAAAATCCTCCACCACCCTTACCTAACCTATAATCACCCTGAAGGTAAGGCACCCACCTTTGTATGAAATATTTTTTCATTTCCAGGCTGTAGATTTTAAATAGTCTTAGTGGAGACTTGTCTAGATAGATGTCTCCAGTTAAACCTATAGGGTGGGAATGAGAGGGATTATGAAGGAGGCAAGAAAGACAGAAGGATGCTCCAGCTGCAGTCAGGGATCTCCTTGAAGGAATGTGCTTTCTTGGTCTCAGCTAGCTAGAAGGTTTCTATAAACTCCCATGGATCCCTGCCCCCTTCCCTGCCCCCGGTGGTGCTGACTGAACTACCAAGGCTCAATAGGCTTAGGCACGCTAGGCAAGTACTCTACCACTAAGCTACCTAAGCCCACATCCTACACAGGTATTATCCTCATAAGTGTATTCTCGGAGAGGGTGCCTCACAATCTACATTAACAGCACAGAATCATGGCAACTGCTACAGATCTGGCCAACAGTAGGCTAGCCCAAACACTCAGGTTTGTCAAAGCACTTAAGATAGATAAACAGTGTGTGACTCTGCTCAGGAGTACTGGGCCCAAGCAGAAGGACACACATAATCCCTGGGATCCTGGAAATGAAGAAGTTATATCCCAAGAGAGGAACCTCAACCAGGCACATCACCAGACCTTTCTCCTGCTGGTACCACTTTCAAACCCCTTACCAACATGTGTGGCAGTATGATGGGTCTTGCCTGGCAACTACACAACACAAAACTATCACAGCTTCTTCTATACAGAGATGTTTCATAACCAAGAAAGTGTGCTGTCTTTTCCAAACACACCCCTGTTCCCAGGGGCCATTGACCTGGGGAAGAGCAATAGAAGTTTGGTGCTACACTATCTCAGTTATTTTCTTCTGGGGCCTACCTTTTCTCTCCTTGTTGATATCCTGCCCAGAAGTGAGTCGGCCTTGGTTCTCTACCAGGATCCTCAGAATCTGGGTTTTCTTGGAGAGCTATTCAATACAGACCAGAGTAAGCTTCATTTGGCATCTCCCTTAGGCCTTCCAGGCCTCCCTGGAGCTAGGACAGGACATAAGCAGGTGGCTTGCAGACATTAGGCCTCAGAACCTTGAAAGTCTCTAGCTATAGGATAGGCAGGCCCTTGTACCCCAGCTTTCCCCCTTTCTTTCCAGAAACAGGCACCTGAACATTTAAACAAGAACACTCTTGGGGCTGGTAATCAAGCCAGAGTGCTCTGAACAGGGACTACTCAAGGGGGAGTGTAGTACTCAAAGAACAGTCACCAGTACCTCCAAGATGTACATAACCCTCCCTGCAACTGCTGGGCTTCTCTGCGTGGAGCAAACCAAGGGCAGAGGAATGGAAATAAACTATAATAAGGCCTCGCTAACTCTCAGGCCCAAGCCTAGCTGGAACTAGAATGTTATACATTAAATGTTATATACATCTTTGAAAAGAAGCAGCTCATTGTTGGATTCATCCAGGAGTCCTACAGAGTTGTTATCCAAAAACACCT
>NW_022196906.1:20975074-20980776 GCF_008632895.1 Mastomys coucha
AAAAAAAAAAAAAAAAAAAAAAAACCCAAGACCAGAAGTAGAATGAACTCCATGTCTCCCAGTACTGCATAGGCTCAGGAGTTCACAAAGAACAGGTTAAAATAATACAATGAGAAGATGCACAGGAGCAAGAGGAGGCAATCTATTTTTAAAAGTAAAAAAACAAACCAAACAACCCCTCCCCAAAAAAACCTCTGAAATTGTGTGTGTGTGTGTGTGTGTGTGTGTGTGTACATATGTATGGTGGGGTGCACATGCCCATGAATGTGCCTGTGGAGCAAAGGGGTTGTCATTGTGTATCCCCAGTCACTCATTATCTTATTTTTTAAGGCAGAATCTCTATTGAACCTTAAGCAAGCTGTTTGAGCCAGGTTGGCTGGCTGGTCACTGAGCTCCTAGGATCTTCCTGTTGTTATTCCCCTGAGCTTATACGACAGGCATGTGGGACCATGCTTGACTTTTTATATAGGTGCTGGGAATCTTAGTTAAGGTCCTCAGATTTGTGCAGCTGAGTTATCTCCCCGGTCCCATCTGAAAATTTTTGAACATTATCATATTTTCACTGAGCATCTTAGGCTTTGGACTAGGAATATCCAACCTGAAGTCTTGGGGAAAGGTGATATAGAAAAGATGAAGAGAAAAGAAAAAAAAAAAAAAAACCTTTCAGAATACTTAGAAGAGCTCGTAACTTGGAGTGGGATGGAACCTTCACCTTCTGCACAGAGACTTCCCAGCTGTACCTTTCCTGGGGATTTTCTATTTGGAACACATATCTCAGCTAGATCATTTAAATGATAAATACCTACTTCTCATATCCTAATTACCATTAGGGGTTGGTACATGATAAATACAGGGACTACTGAAGTAAATCGTGGACTTAAGATCACTATCAGCTCCTATAGCATTCAGGAGTATATACCTAGGGATGTCTATGTATAAAATATTTCACTAAAAGGACAGATGATAAGCAACAGCAATAATTTTCTGGTGGTCAAATGATTTGGCTAGCAGTTAGACATTTACCTCAGTATCATAGGATGATATTAACATACACATATTGTTCCCTACCTGTCCCCGGTCATGAATATGACCCCTTGATGAGAGGAGGCCTCCATGGAAGATTTTGGTTTCATAAATTATATAGCCAAAGGCCTGGCCATTCCCTTCATTCACAGGCAGCTGCTCCATGGATAGTGGCTTGGAAGACTTGGTTGTCTGAGGTAGGGATAGGAGTAACAAACATGTTAAAGGGTCAGGCTAGAGAAAAGAATCTCAGAGCCAAGAATCCATGGCCCACTTCTCCAGGGAGGCGATCCCAACAGCCATGCAAACAGGAATACGGAAAAGGACTACACAAGAACAGTAATATTAAACCATAACATTTAAATTAACTTTTTGGTTTTCCAACCAATCTCATATTTTACTGCACATCCAGCCAGTGAGTTATTCTTATGATTTTAATGAAAAGCTGAAATCAAGAAAAGCACATGCATCGTGCTATGTGCCTGTAATTGTAGTTGGGAGGCAGAAACTGGATTCCTGAGGCATGTAATTATAGAGATTAGCCAGAATTGATGACTTTCAAATTCGGAGAAGAGACTCTTGCCTCAATTTTTTTAAAGTACAGAATGATCAAGAGAAACATATGGCACTTTGAACCTTCACATACATGCACACATATGTGTAAATACATTCACATGCACCCACATAATGTGCCCATACACATGCAAGCACACAAGCACACACCTATACGCATTATACATAGAACAACAAAAGCCCTTCAGAGCCCCTTAGAGAAACAAATTATTCTAAATCTGAGGAGCCACATAGCCTAGATCCTCCAGGGGAACAAAACAACAAAGATGTTAATAGCTATGGGTGTCCTGTCAAGAATACACAAGAACCAACCAGAAGGGGTCCTGATTAACTACAATAGTTCAATGTGTCAAAGAGACTATACATACAATAATCTAGATCTTACATGTTTACTTACCATACAAAGAACCACAGCAGAAGTCTAGTGAGATGGCTCAGCAGGTAAGAGCACTGACTGCTCTTCTGAAGGTCCTGAGTTCAAATCCCAGCAACCACATGGTCGCTCACAACAGCCATAATGAGATCTTACACCCTCTTCTGGTACGTCTGAGGACAGCTACAGCATACTTATTTATAATAATAAATCTTTGGGCCTGAGTGAGCAGGGCAGACCAGAGCGAGCAGAGGTCCTAAATTCAATTCCCAACAACCAGATGAAGGTTCACAACTATCTGTACAGCTATAGTGTGTAGTCATATAAATAAAAATAAATAAAATTAGTATTTAAAAGAAAAGAACCACAACAGAAAAAAATAAATAAATAAACCTGCTGCACCTTTGGAAGACACATAAACCCATTTGTTTGATTAAAGAAAATATTTGAACTCACCCCTTTTCTGCACAAACTGTTCTTAAAGGTAAAGAGGTAATGAACACCTTTCTGTAGAACAATTTGAGGTAATAAATAGAGGAAATTACAGAATTAAAATATTTCCAAGGTGTTTGTTTCATAAAGTGTTGACTTATTTCATCAACACATGGCTTGTCTTGTTTTATTTCCACATCAGCCTTCCCAATTTTTTTTTTTGTTGTTGTTGTTATTGTTGTTGTTGGGACCATTTCTTTTTTCTTTTTCTCTTAAGTTTTATTGCAATATGATGAGAAAAGTTACATGATTTCAATTTATCTGAATTTGTTAACATTTAAAAACATATTTTAAGTAAATAGAATTAAATTACATTCCTATTTTACTTTTGTACCCCAACTCCTCCCAGAGACCCCCTCTTCAATACCTACAATATCTTTTTTGTCATATTCTTTAAAATTTATAAAATATTTTAACAATAAAAATGAGTATTATAAAAGTTGTTTGATATAAAATAGCAATCAATTTAACAGTCTTATGTAGATGCTTGTCTACAGCAATACTAAAAATACAAATGTTTTTTCAATATAAATTTTAAATAACTTCAAATGTATTAACTGTATATTTCAAAATAATATATTACTACTATTATTTTCTTAAATGAACATAAATATATAAAGCATTTCTGTTTATTTGTTTGTTTTGTATTTAGTAGAGCTTAAAATCTTGGCTCTTAATGTGGTAACTTGATACAAGAATTACAAACGTGAAGCAAAGCATTCAGTCTTACTCTTTGTTGTTCTCTTACAAGACCACACCCAATTTAACTGGCTATATTACTTTGGGGTATATAAATACCTTTAAAATATGTAAGCTGCTCTGAAAACCATAGTATAATGTAAAAACATAAAATAAACAATACTACTAATAGAGAGGCTGAGATAGGAGAAGCAAGATCTCAAGACCATTATGTTGTACACAGTAAGACAATGTCACAAACAAACAAGCTGAAAGTGTGTATGGATCGTATAATATTGGACCTATTTCTCCAATTACCAAATTAGAGAGACCATTGGATGACAATTAACAAATTTCTAATTCCTCATGCTTTTAGGTTTCAATAAATTAGGATATGTTGGTAATATTAATTTTCATATTAAGATATTTAGAAAAAGTTATTGTTACTTCCTGTTGTTTTTGTTGTAAGAGGTAGAATTAGGTTTGTGTGGATTTGTTGAAAGATTACTTTCTTGCTTCTTCTAGGGTATAGTTTTGCTCCTTATGTTGATGTTTTCCATCTATTATCCTTTGTAGGGCTGGATTCGTGGAAAAATATTGTGTAAATTTGATTGTGTCCTGGAATGTCTTGTTTTCTCGATCTATGGTAATTGAGAGTTTTGCTGGGTATAGTAGACTGGGCTGGCATTTGTGTTCTTGTAGGGTCTGTATGACATCTGCCCAAGATCTTCTAGCTTTCATAGTCTCTGGTGAGAAGTCTGGTATAATTCTGATAGGCCTGCCTTTATATGTTACTTGCCTTTTTTCCCTTAATGCTTTTAAAATTCTTTGTTTAGTGCATTTGATGTTTTGATTATTATGTGAATGAAAGAATTTCTTTTCTGATCCAAACTATTTGGAGTTGTGTAGGCTTCTTGTATGATCACGGGCATCTCTTTCTTTAGGTTAGGGAAGTTTTCTTCTATAACTTTGTTGAAGATATTTACTGGCCCATTACCTTGGGAGTCTTCACTCTCTTCTATACCTATTATCCTTAGATTTGGTCTTCTCATGGCATCCTGGATTTCCTGGATGTTTTGGGTTAGGAGCTTTTTGCTTTTTGTATTTTCTTTGATTGATGTGTCAATGTTTTCTATGTTATCTTCTGCACCTGAGATTCTCTCTTCTATCTCTTGTATTCTTTTGGTGATGCTTCCATCTATGACTCCTGATTTCTTTCCTAGCTTTTGTATCTCCAGGGTTGTCTCTCTTTCTGATTTCTTTATTTTTTCTATTTCCCTTTTTAGATTCTGGATGGTTTTGCTCATTTCCTTCACCTGTTTGACTGTGTTTTCCTGTAGTTCTCTAAGTGATTTTTGTGTTTCCTCTTGAAGGCTTCTAGCTGTTTACCTGTGTTCTCCTGTATTTCTTTGAGGGTGCTATTTATGTCTTTCTTCAAGTCCTGTATCATCACCATGAGAAGTGATTTTATATCTGAATCTTGCTTTTCCAGTGTAATGTTGTGTCCAGGACTTGCTATGGTAGGAGTATTGGGTTCTGATGATGCCAAGGAACCTTGGTTTATGTTGCTTATATTCTTACTCTTGCCCCGCATCATGTGGTTATCTCTAGTGCTACCTGTCCTTGCTAAATCTGACTGGAGCTTGTCCTTCCTGTGATCCTGGTTGTGTCAGAACTCCTCAGAGTCAAGCTGTCTCTGTGATCCTGTGATTCTGGGATCCTGTGACCCTGGGCTTGTTAGAGTAGCTAGGAGTAGATCTTCCTCTGGGTGTTGTGGGACTGGCTGCAGAGTTTACACCCAAGGTCTGCTCAGGGCACTGGCCAGCCCAGACAGACCAGAAGCAACCGGAGCCACTGGGCTGGCAGAGTTCCTGTGTGCCTGGATCCTGCTGGTCCCAGTTACTCCCGGTATTGGAACAGATGTCGTGTCCTCCTCACCTCTGATCCTGGGCATATTCAGCCCTCCCACTTTTTACAGACTTCTTTTATTTTGTTATTTTACATGTTTGGGTGTTTTGCCTGCAAGTGTGTGTGCACCATGAGCATATCGTCCCTACAGAGACCAGAGAGGGTGTTGGATCCTCTGCACCTGAAAGATGTGGTCTAGTGTGTCCTATAGAAGGACTATCTGTCTATAACTATCAGTCTTAACCACTGAGCCATCTCCTGACCTAGATGATTATTTTAAAGCAGATCTCATATACCACTGAAGCTCAACATCTATCTTAAAACTGGAGATGCTCTTTAAAAGAAGTCATCACTATAATAATATAATCACAATAAAAACAGTTATAATAACAATTGCCTAAAATATGAGATTTTCTAGAAAATTCTTGGCAACTGACATTCTATTTCTGTACTGTAAATATTCTCCTGCCAGGCGGTGGTGGCACACACCTTTAATCCCAGCACTTGGGAGGCAAAGGCAGATTTCTGAGTTCTAGGCCAGCCTGGTCTACAGAGAGAGTTCCAGGACAGCCAAGGCTATACAGAGAAACACTGTCTCAGAAGAAGAAGAAGAAGAAGAAGAAGAAGAAGAAGAAGAAGAAGAAGAAGAAGAAGA
>NW_022196906.1:20982045-21017015 GCF_008632895.1 Mastomys coucha
ATGGAGGGGTCTGATTGTTCTGGCAGCATGTGTATGGTAGAGGATTGCAATTTGATCATCAATAGGAGAGGACCTCAGCCTTGTGAAGGTTCTGTGCCCCAGTGTAGGGGAATGCCAAGGCCAATAAGTGGGAGAGGGTGGGGTGGCAGGCAGGGGGAGGGGGGAGGTAACAGGGGTTTGTTTTTGTTGTTTTTGTTTGTTTCTTTGTTTTTTGGAGGGGAAACTGGAAATGGAGAAATTTACATGTAAATAAAGAAAATATCTAATGAATATCAAAAAAAAAAAAAAAAAAAAAAAAAAAAGAAAGAAAGAAAGAAAGAAAATGAGCATGTGCGCTAGCAGCACCTACACCCACTGACCAGCAGGGAAACGAGAAACAGTTTGTTTGATGCTGGGGATATGATACACAAAAGCACCACAGTAACTTCATAAGCAGAGATGCACAAGAGAAAAACACTGGCATAGTAGTGTATACATGTAATCCCGGCTCTAAGGAGGCCAAGGGAACATCATGAATTTGAGGCCAGCCTGACCTACATAGCAAGAATTTGTCTCAAAAATATAAATGAATAAAAGCAGAACTAGAAACTATGAGGTTTAGCTGATAGAGTGTATTGAGTCTGATTCCTGCCACAACATATACCCAAAATGTTGTTGCCTGTCTGTAAGCATCTCCTTCTGTGTTGTCTAACTTTTTGTTTGACACTACCCCACACAGAACCTTCTTGTGCAATCCTAACTTCAGTTTCCAAACACATAGCTGCCATATAGTCTGCCTCTGTTCAGCTTTTCAGCCTTAATACTACCTTGACCAAAGTCACCCTGGACTACTGTAACTGTCCAGCACACAGACAGTACTTCTATAACAATGATGATAAATCTCAGTTCCTTCACCTATGTATGGTTCATGGTTCTTCAATCTGTTTTTCATTCTTCTTCTTACTCATTAGACATGAAATTGTCTAGAATAACATCACCATAATACAGTTCCAAAATATTGATACTTGATGGGTTCTATAAGAATAAGCATGCAATGTTTCCTTAGACCACTTTTCAATCTGTGTTTCTGGAAACCCAAGGGATAATTTAAGAGTGGCAATATCCCAAAAAGGGGATGGCTGACCCTTACAGGGGAAGAAAGTTCAATGCTTTAGAACACCCTGACTAACCTAGTTTATGTTTTATACATTGAACTTAACAATGAGTTTAGAGAAAGCATTCATCTATGGAAAAAAAAGACTAAAAATCATTGCCCTAGGTGAAGGAGAGATGCCCTCCCCCATCCCTGCCCCTTGACACCTATAGCAGGAGGGAGAGTTGTCCCTGCCCCTCACCTGCTGCAGTACTGTAGAGCATAGGCCCTACACCTCATATAGGCAGCAAATAGAGCTGGCCCTGCTTGTAGGTGGTTGCTGGTGAGCTAGCCCCAATGTATGAGAGCAGGAAAACAGGCTGGCTGACTAGATAACTCTCAGGTCCAAATCCAGGACTTTTGAGTTGGCCTACTTCAAGTTCTATCTAATCAATGAACTGCTGGAATGCATAAGGAGCGAATCCTACAGATCCAAAACTACAGGATCTCCATGGCATAGGGCAACAATCAGATATCTGAAAGGAGTCTCAGTACGATTCCAGTATTGATAGAGTAGCAGAAACCAAAGACCATGTAGGAGTCATTGCAATGAACATTTGCAAGCAAAGAAGTATGGACAAAGGGGTACATTGTGGGACAAACTGTGACACACTATAGCTTCCACAAGATGTTTTTTTTCACTGTTGGTGGGGAGGTTAGAAGAATAAAGGACAGGTAAAAGGAGAGGGAGAGATGAGTGGGATTGGGATGCATGATGTGAAATTCACAAAGAACCAATAAAAAGTTTTTAAAAATCACTACCATAGGTCTAGTCAATGTACTTCTATTCTAATACCTAAGAAAGCAGGGACAAGGGTGCAGCTATAGCTCGGTGGGTAATACCAGTGCACTACCCTTGCAAAGGACTCGAATTTAGTTCCTACCAGTTTCAGTTGATCTGGTACCCTCTTCTGGCTCCATAGATAGACATAGTTCACTTATATACATGCAGGCAAAACATACATAAACATTAAAAAAAATGAATAAAAATTAAAAAAGATAGAAAGAAATAAAGAAAGAAAGAAAGAAAGAAGAAAGAAAGAAAGAAAGAAAGAAAGAAAGAAAGAAAGAAAGAAAGAAAGAGAGGAAGGAAGAAAAGAAAGAAAGAAAGAAGAAAGAGAAAGAAAGAAGGAAGGAAGGAAGGAAGGAAGGAAGGAAGGAAGGAAGGAAGGAAGGAAAGAAGGAAAGTTGAATCTTTACAGCTAGATCATGAAAGGGACTGTTTCTAGTGTTACACAAGTTTAGATGTTTTCTTCAAATTTACTCTAATCTGAGTTCTTACCATTGGTTTCCTTATTCTTAACTATAAAACTTGAAAAGGAACTAAGATTTCCAAAGATTACTTTGGTTCCCTAATCTTCTACTCCTTGGTCTTTGAGCTATCTCTTTATTTCCCATTCCTTTTTTTCCTAAAGTGATACCATGTGTCTATACCCAAGAAATACCCACCTTGACCAGATAGGGCAGGACTTCCCACAGGGTCATGAAATGTAACAACATCACTGGCTGATAGGCAAACATCAGTGTAGCTTTTGGTTGAACGGACAACTGAAAATCTGCAATGAAAAGCACATAACTGGCAATCCTAGGATCTACCACAACTCCATGGGAAAACACCAAGTTCCCTGCTATCCCACAGTCTCCACAAATGAAGGACCCAGTCACGTAGCCCTAACTTCCTAATTCCAGGAAGAATTAAGGCAGGTGCTAATTAAGTAAGAGTCCTCTCATATCCTTAAACATCTGAGGAACTACCCTTTATTTTCCTAGAAAAAGGAGCACATTGACCTTGGCTGTTAAATCTAGAGAACCTCCTAAAGCCCAGCTACAAATACATATGCTTTCACAGTCTGCCCTTTCTCCCTCACCCCAGCCAAGTTATGCTTACTGAATAGTGCAGAAGGGGAGCTGGAGCCTCTAGCTGTTAGAAGTCTTAGAGGATTACAAGCACAGCCAAGCCACACGGTCCTGTGCTGAGCACACAAGAGCAGACCCTGCATCTCAAGCATTTCCAATGCCCATGACAAAATGAAGCATATTGGATTTCTACCCAAAATGACTCCACTTCCTCCCTACCCTCATCCCAGAGCAGATCCCCCTGGAAATCTACATCACCCTTCAGATCGAAGTTGCTACCGAATCTGAGTACCTATAACAGAATGGAAAAAATGCTGAAATTCCTGGTACTCAGGTGTATAACCTCCACCTTCTGACACCAGTCCACTGTAGTCTAAAGAAAACAGAGAAATGTGTCATTTCCCTCAGAACACCTTAGGATTGACTCCTTTCCCCTGAAGAGGAAAAAAAAAAAAAAAAGAAAAAAAGAAAAACATTAGCAACTTGAGTGGTGGGGCCCCTTTGGTTATGCGATAAGAGAATTTCATATGTCCATTGGTCCAAACCAAGAGGTACCTGCTGAGCTTTGATGAGGGTATGGATTGTCAACAGGAGGCAAACTGCACCAATCTGTGTGGCTGCAGTAGGTCCCAGCCACCATCCATGACCCTCCAACACAGTGGCTTGTCCTTCCTACTTCCAACTTCTTTTATTTTAATAAATTAATACTTTTGTTAAAATTTTAAATTTCTGATCTTCAAAACACACTATGAAGGTAATAAAAAGACAAGCTACATACTGTGAGAAAACATTTACAAAGCATACACTTGACAAAGGCCTTTTATCTGGAGTTCGGGTGTTTAAAATTTTCAAAATTGCAAAAAAAACCAAAAAGTTGCCCTTTTAAAAAAAAAATGGAACCAAGATATGCATAGATACTTCACCAAAAAAAAATTGAACAAATGGTAAATCAACAGATGGAAAGATCCTCAAAATCATTGCTCATTAGGAAAACACAAATAAAAACCATGACACCAAGACACACCTGTCAGAAAAATTACATTTAAAAAAATCAAGTATGAAAAATTACATTAAAAAATCAAGTATGGTAATGATATGGAGGAAAATAAGACCTCATATTTCTAAGTGAACATTAGCTTTATTTCACCCTTAATTTCCTACTTGGTCTGTTGAGAGATTTGGAGGCTACCTTTTGTGGTGTTCTTAGAAAATCCAAAGCAAAAGACTTTGCATAGAACTGTTTAAAGCAAGGTTCCGTACAGCAGATAAGCAAGACTAAGGTTACAAACCTGTCTGCTCACAAAGTCCCAGAAAGCCACGACCCCAATATCTAGTGGGGTCATGACCAAATACCAAATCCTCAGTTCCAACACACATGAAAGTCAAGACAGCTCAATGGTTCCAGAGATCTCCCTAATCTTCTATGCTCTAGACACCCTAGGTTGGAGGTGATTCAGGGAACCAATACATGCCATAACTGGTTACTACAGGCGTGTGACCCTCTGAAGACTCAGATCCACCAATTAAGCCAAAGTTGGTGCCACCTTGGAACATGTAGAAGTTGAGGGAGAACCCAAGGTTGAATATCTCACGTACATTCTTCATCAGTACTGCAGACAGCAAAACAGGAAGAAAGCAGAGACAGAATTAGGATTTAAGAATTCCCAGCTCATAGACTTTCAAACTACCTTGACCTGAAATCTTCAAGATCAACTTAGAGCTCATGCCCAGAAAAACATGTTAGATGAGCCAGGACTGACTGAAGTAGTTGGTGGTGTTTGTTTTCAAAATCCAAAGTCACTTATTACTTCTTTCTCTAGGTTTCATATTTGGATGAATCTTTCTTCTTTCTAGCACACAAACTGTGTATATCAAAAATTGCTCATGACTTTTTAGGGGCATACCTATTGTCAGCTTACTATTTCTAAAGCACTTACCAGCTTCTCACAGTGACTTATCTGAAATGGTGGCAACAGTCACGTCTACCTTCAACTCCATTTAAATGGCCATCAACAATTCTCCAGGGACAACAAATGAATTAAAATCAGATGAACTGGAGCTATATCACCACCTACTCCATACCCTGTACACCTTCACTGTGGTACTCTGTCTCACTGAACAATTCATTCTCATTACTTTTCTAGCCTTGGAGAAGTATAGTTATAATGAAACCTACAGAAACTTAAGTTTCTATTGCAATGCCCCCCAGAGATGTTCATGCTCTGTGATTTCTTTCTGAGCAGATGTCTAGGAGGCATCTACTTATCCAGATTGATACTTATATGATACAGCATCTGGGAGCCTTGTCCCCAAACCTCAAGGCCACTAATGAGCAAGAGAAGAATAGCCCCGTACCACTGTGGTTCTCACATTTCCCTGAAAATGTCAGGAAGGAGGACTCACTTTGTGGATCTCCAACCTGGTGAAGAGCTCCCCATGTGTCAAAAGAGTTGGCTGTATATACCATCATCAGAATAGGGCTTCTACCCTGAAGGAAACCAAGTGTCAATTTAAGATGCTCTTCTGAAATTCTGAAGCCCTGAACTGCCTACAAGGGAACCTGCAGCCCAGGGCTCCCATGTGCCCCTGCCACTTCTCAGAGCTTGAGTCCTGTGCTTCCACACTCACATGATCGTCCCAGCCACATGGTCTCTTCATGTGGTTTTACTGGTCATCTGTCCCAAGCTTTTTTTATTTGGGGGAGGGGGTTACCTGCCATTTCAATATTTCCCCTTCAAGATACCCTAAAAGTAAAAGCTGGAAATTTGTAAAAATACAATCTTTTCATTCTCTTGATGACCAGAGTAGAGATCTAGTAAGAAACACCTGACACAGAGAAAGAATTTAAAATGGTCAATGGCACAGTGGCTATATCAGTAGAAGGATTATGACAAATGCTAGCTTTGAGCAATTGTCCTACAAATCAGAGTAAACAAAAGTTAGGATTATAACACCCCAACACTATGGCCTGTGAACCAAGTGTTCTGCATTTATACAACTTGAACCTAAATCCACCTAAAATAGATTGAAGAACACTGGAGATTGCAACTTTAACTAAACTAATTAGTACTAAGATTTTTCTCAATAAGTAAGACAAGAAGTCAAGGGTGGGGCAAGCACTGGCATCTGTCGTGTCTGAAAGACCCTTACCTGAATAGATCTGAGGTCTTCATATGTTTCTTTCTTTATATTCTTCATGTGGAGAGTGACCAGCACTGTGGGTAGGAAAAACATACATGAGAACCTGCCATGACCCCACAGGGCAGGGGCAGAAAACTCCCAGAGCCATGTTGGAGTCCATGCCACACCTCTTGGACTTACGCCTCCAAGATTCTCACTTCAATATTTCCATAGCCAGAGCTGGCAATAGAGATATGTGGCTACACTTATAGCCACATAAAAACATACAAAGGAACTTCATACATGGTTTCTCACTTAGAACTTATAATGATGATCTAGAAAGTTAAAATATGCCACACGGTACAAATCAATGCATGAAAAACAAATGAAGAACTTGAGATGCCAAAACTTGACAGTTTTGGTTGTGGGGCTTAAACTTCAGACCTTATTCATGCTTGACTTCTAATTCAGAACATTAACACTAACTTTCTACTCAACAGAAAGGGCCACCAATAAGACCAGGGACAAGAACATTGGAAGAGAATGTAGATGACCAAATTGCTTAGAGGAAAGAATTTAGAAATTATGTTTCTCAGTCTTGGTCTCTATGCATTCATTTTTTTTCTTCTTTGTGCACCTGATGTTGGACCCATGGGCACATGACAAGCAAATGCTTTACTCATGAGAAGTTTGCCTTCTGACACCCTACTCCCAGCCCCACTTTTATTCTCCGAATTCATATGTTCAGAGAATAGCCAAGACTGGGCCCATAACAAGACTACTCTGAAACACCTCCATTCTTTGTTCAATCAGGGTCACTTGTCAGTGCTGGAGAAAACTTTTTGGGGGGGACACAGTTGGACCCAGGGCCAGGCCAATAAAAGTCTGAAAGAATGGAGTAACTCTGGTCATAACAGCTGCTGTGCTGCAAGATTGGGTCCTACTTCCTAACTCAGTTTTGCTCACAAGTCCTCACACCAGGGAATAAAAAGATGAAGCATCAGACAGACCTGTGCCTTTTCAACTGGGCCAGTGTAGAAACATATGCAACCGAACAAAACCATACCGTTTTCCAAATGGCCCTTTTTTAGATTCGCACCATCATCTGCAGTCATGAGCAGCTCATTGATCCCTCTTGACACTAAAGCCTATGGAGAAATTCAGTAAGGGAAACAGATTGCTCTTAGTCCCATGATATTTCTTCTTCCTGGCAGTAGAATAAAAACAAACTGTGCCACTGGAAATACCACAGTGAAGTTGAAAGATGGAGAGGATGGCTTGATTCCCTGGAGTGGTTGGTTTTGTGTGTCAACTTGACACAAGCTAGAGTCATCAGAGAGGAAGGAGCCTCAGTTGAGGAAATGCCTCCATGAGATCCAGCTATAAGGCATTTTCTCAATTAACGATCAATGGGGGCAGGGCCTAACCTATTGTATGTGGTGCCATCCCTGGGTTAGTAGTTCTGGATTCTATAAGAAAGCAGGCTGAGAAAGTCCGGGTAAGCAAAACAGTAAGCAGCACCCCTCCATGGCTTCTGCATCAGGTCCTGCCTCTGTTTGAGTTCCTGTCCTGACTTCCTCCAATGATGGACTATAATCTGGAAGTATAAGCCAGATAAACCCTTTCTCCCCCAAGTTTCTTGGTCATGGTGTTTTGTGGCATCAACAGAAACCCTAAGTATGACATTCCCCATGCAACTACTTTTAAGTTAAAAAGTTAAAACAAAAATATGAGTCCTGCCTCACAGTCAAACTCCTCAACAGCAGTTCAAATTCCAAACCTCAAGGAAGAGACTGAGGGGCAGCTGTATCACCTCTTGCAGTGCTTTCACCAAAGCTCCTCCTGGGGTTTCTCCAAGCCAGAGAATGGGAATGAGTGTTTCATTCACAATGTCTGAATTTTCCCACATGATACATAGCTTTCAGTAGTTTCTTTGGTCAGTGGGAAAGGCACATAAGCTGTGGACTAATCCACCTATGGTGGAGCCGTCACTTGCATGGACCTTAAATGTTTCGACTTGAGCCTGGCAGTGGTGGCGCTTGCCTAACTAAAGAACTTCCATCTGAATTGTGAACAGGACCATTCCCTGAGTTAGGGATCTTGGGCTACATAAAACGCAGAACACAAGCTAAGCACTGACATGCAAGCATTTGTCTTCTGCCGCCTCCAGGGAGTAGATGGGATATGAACCACTGTTTCAAGTTCCTATTGCATTGACTTCACCAACATGATGGACTGTATCTTGAATTTCAAGCTAAGAAAATTAGCCCTTTCTCCCTTAAATTGCTATTGTCAGAATATTTTATCACATCAAAAAGAAAAAGAAACTAAGAGAGTAGTTTTTTAAGACAGGGTCTCATATCATCCAGGCTGACCACAAACTTACTATATAGCTAAGGGCGATCTTGAACTGTGGACCCCTCTAACTTCACCACTCCCAACTCAACAACAGATCTGATTGTGTGATTATATCTATATAGGATATAATTATCCTATATAGATGGATGCATCTGAAAGTAGAAGAAAAGAAGAACACATAATAAATGTATTACCTTGTGTTTTTCAAGTAAAGAAAATGTAAAAGTTCTTCAACCAAAAAAAAAGCAGAGATAGTCATAGAAAGTAGAGCTGTCCTAGGGTGTGTTTCTGCCTTATATTAGAACAAACTGATATTTCTAGGCCATTGTCTAGAGCATAATCAATGATAAAAGTGGACCCTATTCATCTTTATACCTCACAGTTGCAAGCAAGTACATATATATTCAAGATACATTTGCTCCACAGCATAACAAAATATAAGAAGCAGAGCAGAACTGGAGGAGCACTTACCTTTTTCACATACGCCATGTATTTCTTATCCATATAGTAAGAACCATATTCATTCTCGACTTGCACAGCAATGATGGGGCCTCCTTTTTTATACTGAGGGTCAAGGAGATGAGAACATGAGAGTGAGATACTGGTGGGGAAAGATTGTAGTTTTCTAAATGCTGGGCACACCTGGACTGAAGAGATGGCTTAGCAGTTAAGAGCACTGGCTGCTTTTCCAGAGGAGCCAAGTTCAATTCCCAGTACCCACATGGCAGCTCACAACTGTCAGTAACTTCATTTCCAAAAGATCTGGTACCTTCTCACAGACATGTAGGCAAAACAACAATGTGCATAAAATAACAAATCTTTAAAAAAACATAACAAACAAACAAACAAAAAGATAAAAAAGCACACTCAACTCAGAATGAACCATGATCCTGGCCATTTCTCTTGCTCAATGTCAGTGGCTCTATGTGAGAATTCAAATGCTTCCAAAACAGTTCCTTTGAGAACACCCCTAATTAACTACCATTTCCTCATGATTTAGTGTGTCGATCATGAGGTCGAAAATGCCTGTAGTCACCTTTCCCACCACTCAGATCTTTGCACTTAGAGACATCACTGCCTTCAGCATCTCCCTCCTTCTCATTGTCATTTAAATGCCTTAAGGAGCTATGTTAAAATTAACTGGCTGGATCCATTGAACTGAGTAAAGGGTCCCCAATGAAGGAGTTAGAGAAAGGACCAAAGGAATTGAAGGGTTTGCAGCCCCTTAGGACGAACAACAATATGAACTAACTAGTACCCTCAGAGCTCCCAGGGACTAAACCACCAACCAAGGAGTACACATGGTGGGACTCATGGCTCTGGCAGCATGTGTATAGTAGAGGATGGCCAAGTCGGTCATCAAAGGGAGGAGAGGCCTTGGCCCTGTGAAAGGTTCTGTGCCTCAGTGTAGGGGAATGCCAGGGCCAGTAAGTCGGAGAGGGTGGGGTGGAGTGGTGAGCAGGGGGAGGGGGGAGGGAACAGGGGTTTGTTCTTGTTGTTGTTTTTTGGGTTTGTTTGGTTTTGTTTTTTTTTTTGAGGGGAAACTGGGAAAGGAGAAATAGAAAAATAAATTTTAAAAAAATTAACTGGCTGGACCACCAGGCCCTCTAGTTACCACCTGCATAGCCAAACTTATGAAGCATTTCTTCACACTTCCTTCAGGAACATGTGGAACAACCTCAGGTGCCTGTCCTGGCATAAAGGGGGAAACAGACTATAATGAATCCAACTCCATGCCTATGATACAGGTAGCAATGAGGGAGCACCCAGGACTGTCTAAAACTATGTCACAAGTACTTGCATACCAGAACCTGACCATAGTAACCGAGGAAAGCTTTAGACAGAATTGAAACAGGAAGACACTGAGCAAGCAGCAAGCACTTGGTCCCTAAGTTGTATGTCAGGCAAGTATAAAGGACACAGACTAAAGGTGTATCTTAACTTTTTAAACTTAATGGCCCTAGCTGATGAACACTGGAAGACTTTCGAATCCAGCTTCTTCTCTTCATCTCTTATCTCTCCACGGAAGAATACAGCAGAAGCAATGAAAGGTTCGGAAGCTATCAGGACAGAGACGATCTGAGGCAAAAGGGCTAGAATACTACACTGGATTATGAGATGCTAAGGATTGAACCCTGGGCTCATGTGGTAGGCAAGCTTTCTACCAACTGAGCTACATTCCCAATCTGAGCCTCTATTCCTGTACTGTCCATAGACTTCCCACATGTTCACTGGTGTGTATTGTTTGGTCTTTTATGAATTTTAATAGCTTCCCTAAGTAATTATAGTCTATTCCCAAGAAGTTCAACATGTGAAGCATTCATCTAGCATTTGCATAGACATATGCAAATTTAGGTATTGCCTCCATTCAGTATATACAAGCCTAAAAATGATCACTGTGAGGATGAAAGTTCTGATTTCCTAGTACAAAACTTGATACCTAATAGATGTCATTAAACATTTGTTTCTCTGTACTAATTTTCTACCTACTATAGATGTTCATCCACCTAGCAGGCTGTTCTGTCCCAACTAAAGCCAACCTAAGTTGAAAATATTGTTTGGGGACATAAAGAGGTGGCTTAGAGGTTAAGAGTACTGGCTGCTCTTCCTGAGGACCTGGGTTCAGTTCTAGAAACCTGTGGTAGCTCACAACTCTTTGTTACTCCAGTTCTAACACCCCTTTGGGGTTCCTTGGTCACTAAGTAATGTATATGTGTATGTATGTATATGCAAAACATGAATATACATAAGATAAAAAGATCAAACTGGCCCTGGTAAGATGGCTCTTCAGAGAAAAGAATTTACCACAAAGGCTGATGACCTGAGTTCCATACCACATGATAGATAGATAGATAGATAGATAGATAGATAGATAGATAGATAGATAGATAGAGATAGAGAGATAGATAGATAGAGAGAGAGAGAGAGAGAGAGAGAGAGAGAGAGAGAGAGAGAGAGATGTAATTTTAAAAATTCAAACTGTCTCCACTGAAAACATAAGCTTTTACAAGAAAAGCCATCATCTGAACCACTCTAACTCTAGTGACTCCATTTTAGGCTCTGAATTGAGAGACCATGACTGAGAGGTCATGTCTCCACTGGCTCCCCTAAAGCAATGTTTGTGGTGCACTGGTATCTAGCTGCCTGAGAGCGCTTTTCAGTCTAATTTCTGGTCATCTTGAGCAGAAGCTAATGACCAGCCAATCAAAGAAAAGATACACAGAACATTCTTCCAAGTGTCTTGATAGTGGGAGGGAGGGCAGATGCGAGTGGAACAGTTGGTGTCAAAGACAAAAGGAGACTAATTGAATCCGAGATCTCAAAATGTAGCGCAGGCTGGATCTTCTCACTTCTATAGCATCCACCATCACAACAAGTAATGCCTGACGCTTGCTTAGACAAGGCACTGGAATTCCTGGGTGCTAATACACAGTAGCCAAAATAGGGTCCCTGCTTCTCGGAGTGCAGAGAGCCACAAGCACTATCCAGGAAACATATCTGTCAATCAATTTCCTTACCTGTGGAGATGAGAACTGGATTTTACCTGGAATTTTGCTATCCGGGGAATCAGATAGTCGAAATACCGATTCATTGCTTTAGTAAATCCCTTGTAAGTTGTCCGTAATTTCATTTTTGGATCCTTAAGTAACCAGCTATCATTCAGAAAAGTGATTCAGATTAAGGATGGGAAACAGTGATAATAAAGATTCCAAAAAGGAATCTACAACACAGCCCACATTTACACGCAGAACAGTGAGATGTGAGGGTGTGGTCCTGCTTCAAGAGGAACAGTCTGTGCCAATTAAAACCACCTCAGCACCTCAAGATGGGGGTTGCGGATGGTGCTGGGAGAGTTTTGTAACTATGATCCAAGACCGAGTTCAGCAAACTACAGCCTAAAAGCCAAGTTAGACTGTCTGCTTAACTACATAGTTTGGTTGGAACAATTGTACCCAATCATTCACATATTTTCACTGCAGTAGAGGCTCAGAAAGACTAGAATATTTGTTATCTGGACTTTATATCAGAATCTTGCTATGTAGCACTACTAATCTAGTACTCATTATGTAGCCTAAGATAGCCCCAAATTTGTGATGCTCTTCCTATCCCATCTGAAATTACTAGTTGTCTTTCACAGGCAAGGTTTATCAAGCTCTAGTCTGGAGTGAGGCGGTTACAATGCTGTTTAGAAGAGCTTTGGTTTGTGTGCATGAGAGATGAAGAGACTTGCTCTACTGAAAAAATACTCAGCTAGGAGAAGGAAAACCACACGGACAGATGGTCCTGCCACAGCATGCATAAAATTTGAAAGTATTAACTAAGAGAAAACAGCCAGACTCAAAAACCATCCCCACAATCTTCATCACCTGCCATTAATGAAAAAAATAGTGTAGACCTTTTTTAATGTGTACAGAAATAAAGCCCTGTGAATGTGCTTCCCAGCCAGGGACCCTCAGACTACAACTCACCTGGGCAAGCCTCCAAGGTCCAAATCACTGCCAATGTAGGGGCCTGGACACAGAATGACCCAGAGTCCCATCTCCGAAGCCATGGAGATAAAAGCTCTGGAATGAAAGCACTCACAGTGGCATCACTCCCAAAGCAGGGCTTTGCTCGGCAGCTCTCAAGCTATCTGCCTTCTGTTCTCTATGAGCTCAGTACCCAAAGGGACGGTGACTTAGAAGACAATATCAAAGATTTAAGACAGAGACTACAAACCATAGCTCAGAATCTGCTATTATAACTGAGAGAGCAGGTTCTTTTTGCTGGGCTCACACTGCCAAATGCTAGCTAAAACAAGGTCTAGACCATACTGTAAGAGCAGGTTCTGTAAGCCATAGACCAGTGGCTCAAGGAGGCTTCAAGCCAGGTAAAAACTTATTAAAGCTTCTGGCTGGCTTACTAAGTCAGGATTAGAGGCTAGGGCTTAGTAGCACACACCTTTAATTCCAGCACTTAGGAAGCAAAATCAAGCAGACCTCTGTGAGTGTGCAGCCAGCCTGACTCACATAGAGAATCCCAGGCCAGGTAGAGTTTATATGGTGAGACCCTGCCTGCCTCAAAACATCAACAACACAATTTAGTATGTAACTCCAAACAACAGAGACAAAAATCAGCTATGATAAAATTATCAAGCATTATAGCAAGGATGAGGGCAAGAAGTTATTATTACAGTCTGCTGAAGCAGATCAGTGGGTTGAGGTGCCTACCGCCAGTCTTCATGACTTTAATCCAACCTTCAGATGTACACATATGCACATAATCAGATGCTTGCACACTCAAAAGAATATATTAAAATATAATGGAAAATATATACTATTGATTAAAATGCTTAAAGCTAAAAAAACAACAACCAAACCAACCAACCAAACAAACAAACAAACAAACAAAAATAACCAAAAAGTAGAGCTATCCATCCCATTCCATCATCTAACCCACCAGGAACTTCCCTATCTGAATCTCAGAATCAAGAAATTAAAGTATAAACACCTACAAGAGGTCCACGTTTTCAATGAAATAAAACTGGCCCACTGCTGGCTCGTGGAGGTTCCAAGGAACATGCCTGTCAAGGGGACAAGGAGAAGAGTAAGAACCTCCTTCATCTACCCTGCATCCTTAACAGAGACGCAAGCTTCTTTCCTGAGAGAAAGCTTCATGTTTCAAAACTGAAGTCTCTACGGCATGCATATGCATTCCCAACAGTGAGGAGGCTGAAGCAGGAAGATCATAAGTTTTAGGCCAGTCAGCTAGACAGCAAGACCTGTGTTGGAAAAAAAAAAACAAACTAACAAACAAAAACAGTTGGGTGTGGGGTACATGCCTGTAATACCACCACTTTAGAGGCTGAAGGAGGAGAGACTCACAAGTTTGAGGACTGCCTAACCTGCATGGTGATAGCCTGTCAAAAAAATAATAATAATAATAAAGGTCCTGGTGACACATGTCTTTAATTCCACCTAAGGGTGATGAGGCAGGGGGGTGGAAAGTTCAATGACTGATTCTGGTAGAGTTCAAGGATAGCTCTAGCAATTTAGCAAGACCTTTTCTGAAAGGAAAAAGGAAAAAGGTCTATGTACATCGTTTAGTGGTGTGTGTATGTGTGTGTATGTGTGTGTTTTCTGGATACAATTAAGAAAAAGGAATGAAAAAGTTGGAACAAACAAAAGAGTAGACACCTAGAATAAAAGACCAGTGAACTTTAAGGTATAATAAAAGAGCTGGGTGTGGTGGCCTTTAGTCCCAGCACTTGAGAGGCAAAGGTGGATCAAGTTCAAGGTTAACCTGGTCTATAGAGCAAGTTCCAGGACAGCTAGGGCTATACAGGGAGACCCTGACTCAAAAAATAAAAGACACTTAAACATATAAATGCTGGTGTATTATTCCAACTAAAACAAGAATGAGATTTTGGTTTATAGTACAACATGGATGCACCTTGAAGCATGGTGCTAAGTGAAAGAAGACAGACATGAGAGGACAGAGGTTTCCTGGTAACACTGATCTGAGCATTCTGAATAACCAAGTATGTGGAGGCAGAGAAAAGATCACAGGTTCCCAGAAACTAGAAGAGAATGGAGAATCACGATGTAACGGGAACACAGTATATGAATATGAAAGTACTCAGCTATGAGTGAGGGAAGAGCTTGCTCAGCTCTATAAAACTACTTAATTCACTGTCCTTTGGAAATTTTGCAGAAAGGACTGACATTCAGGAATGAACGTGTGTCACTTTGTTGAGGCCATTCCTAGATACACACTATAGATATGGCACATAGGTCACTCATGACCACACTATTGATAATAGCTATGAACTGCAAATAACTCACAGCCAAACATGGTGGTGTGATTGTCCATGGAATTCTATGTGGCTTTGCCAACAAAATAAACAGCATATGGCATCTGGGTGGGTTTGTCTCCAAAGCAATCTTTCAGTTTTGTTCTTGAGTTTTGTTTTGTTACAGGGTCTTAATATGTATCCTAGACTTGTAATCAAACTTGTAATCCTCCTGACTCAGTCTAAGTATGAGGCTCACAAGTATGCATCCCTTTTCTCAGCTTTCCTTTTGGGGTTTTGGCTCTGCCTGCTTTTGAATTGGAACTTTTACCATGGCATCTTGTTCTCAAGCCTTAAGACTCCAATGCAAGTTTGCTCCCTGCCGTCCAGAGTTTCCATCCTTTGAACTACAGCACCGGGGACTTCTCAGCCCCATAGCTACATGAGCAGTCCATAATCACTCTTTCTGCTGACTGTGCTTTCCCGGAGAAACTTGACTATGGCAGTGGATACAGAGAACCACAGCCTACCAGGAGACATTGCTTAAGAATGCACAAGCTGCAGCTCATGGGTTGTGAGATTATCTTGGTGGTTTGGGAACTCTCCAATAGGGAAAAGTTTGTGGGATGTTGTTCCCACATTTTCATGGCCTTTACCTCCTCCAAAAGCCTAGGTTCTCTCTGAGAAGAGCTGAAGAACATTCCCTTCTGCTTCCTACTGGGGAGGGAGACACTGACATTTAATGTGCACTGAAAAGCTCGGGGAGATTGCTAGCCGGACTTTTTGTTTGTTTGTTTGTTTGTTTTATTACATATTTACAATCCAGCCTATAGTTGTTGTAGCCAGACTTTAAAAAAAAAAAAAAATCCCACCTCCAGCCTACCTTCTGTAACAGGCTCCCAGACCTTAGCACAACTGACTCCATGCTGAAAGTACCATTCAGGCTGTAAACTCAGCACATAAGCATCACCTAGCAGAACTAAAACAAAGTCCTAACCCATCAAAGTCCATATAGTTCTGGGGAAGTCTCAAAATGTATTAGCCTTGATTTTTTTGGTTTCTGTAGTTCTGCTTCTGGCTAACTGTTCTTGTTAACTAAAGTATGTCAACCCAGAACATAATTTTTCTGCTTAAAAGCTTACATTGACTGAAGGGGGTTGCAGCCCCATGGAGGGAGCAACAGTGTCAACTGGCCAGACCTCCCTGGAGTTCTGGGGGACTGGACCACCTACCAAAGAGGGAGGGACCCATTGCTCTGGCCCCATATGTGGCAGAAGATGGCCGTGTTGGACATAGGTGGAAGGAGAGGTCCTTGGGCCTGAGGGTGCTTGATGCCCCAGTATAAGGAAATGCCAGGGTGGGAAGGCAGGAGTGAGTGGGTAGGTGGGGGAGCACCCTCATAAAGGAAGGGGGAAGGGAGATAGGATTAGATGGTTTCCGAAGGGGAGACCTGGAAAGGGGAAAACATTTGAAGTGTAAATAAAGAAAATATCCAAGAAAAAAGGAAAAAGAAAGAAAAATAAGGAAAAATAAACAAACAAACAAAAAACAAAACCAAAAAAAAAAACTTACATTGAGAAAGGCTGGAGGATACATTTAGATCCCAATTACCCAGTGTTAGCTGCTGCCTGCTAATAAAGATTTCTGTTGGCTTCTGCTCATGTCTGAGCAGTCTTCTCTGGTGAATTCCCCAACCATACTCTCTATTTTCACATGGAGGATAGAAGCATTCAAATATATTTCATGCTATCAAATACTCAAGGCAAAATAAACATAGTGCACACCTTTTGGGTTAGTTGTTATTTTGGTGGTGTTTTTTTTAGGTGGTGTTTGATTGGCTATTTGGGGGATTCATAGTTTGTTCATTTGTGTTTTAAGCAAATCTTATGTAGCTTAGGCTAGCTTCAATTTTTTTTATGTAAGCAGGACTGGCCTTAAACAAGCCTCCTGCCTCCACCTCCTAAATATTGAGATTACAGGGCTATAAGCCAGATGTGATGACTAATCTTGGTTGTCAATTTGATTACATCTAGAATTAACTAAAACTCAAGCACCTGGGCAGGCCTACTAAGGAACCTCTCAAGTGGATCGTTTAGGTGGGAAGACCTAACTCAGACGTGGATCATCTGAAGAGAGAAGACTCGCCCTAAATCTGGATCATTTGAGAACAAAAGATCCACTCTAAAATCTGGGTCACAGTTTCTGGTAGCATCCCACAAAAAAAAAAAAAAAAAAAAAAAGACATGGAACAAGGAAGCTTTTGATTTGTGCCTGCTTGTCTTCAATCTCACTGGCAAGTTTATCTTGGCTTGTGTTAGAACCTGCTTCTTCCAGGATTCCAATGTACAATGAAGACCAGTAGCTCTCCAGTACTTCCCTGGACTCTATCACCAGATCAGGGCTGCTAAGACATCCAGTCTCATGGACTGGCCAATTTCAGATCCTTGGGTTTTCTAGCAGAAGACAGCCATTGTTGGACTACTCAGACCACAGTAAGCCACTCTAATAAGTCCTATATATAAACACATGGGAATATATACTTCTGCTCCTTTAGAGAACCCTGACTAATAAGCTAGCTAACAAATATATCTCATAATAATAATAATAATAATAATAATAATAATAATAATAATATAAAAAGACTATTCAAATGAAGCCTCAGCTAGGATTCAGTTGAAAAACTCTTGAAACAAGAACCAGAAGAAACAAACACTCACGTGGTAAGAGTATTGAAGCCACAGGCCTGCATCTTACTCAAGCTGAGTCTCCATGAGTTCCTAGGTATCCGGAAGTAGTCTATAGTGCCAGATATGATCCGGAATGGAAAGCCTTCCAGTGTGAATTGCGAGCCATTGACTTCTAAACCTACTTTTCGGATTTTCAGCAACAAGGGGGTCAAGTGAGTTTGATTAAGCCTGCAAGGACAAGAAGGCATATGATTTCTAGAGCACAGGATAAGCACTTAGCAAGGCCCAGGAAAACTGAAGAGTTCAAGGTCAGCCTCGGAAACAGAGCCTACCCTGTTTTCTAAAGAAAAGAGGAGAAAGGTGGAGAGGAAGTGAGGGAAAGGAAGAGAAAGAGAGAGAGAGGAGCTAGGGACAGGGCTCAGTGTGTAAAGTGCTTGCAGGTTCCCAGAATCCAGGTAAAGCCTAGACACATCAAATGCAATAAATGCTTGTATCTAATCCCAGTACCCTTAGAGGAAAATAGAGGCAGAGAGAAAAATCCATGGAAGCCTTAGTGAACAAGAGAGATCCTGTCTCAAACAAGGTGGAAGTTAAGGGCTAACATCTGAAATTGTTCTCTGACCTTCACACATGCACCATGGCTCATGCACACAGATATGAAATATATGCACATGTGCACGTGCACACACAGGAATTGTTTTGAGCCTTTCCTTAGGTGGGTCCCAGGTATATTGCTGTGGTGGTCTGAAAACATACCTGGGTAACTGGTCATTGCTGAGCAGAGCCATCGCGCACAAGGCTGAAGACAGACACAGAATGCATTCAGATCTCCCCAGGAAGGCCCACATGCTAAATGGGACAGAACAGAGACGTCAGAAATATGGGCCTGGGGGCCGGGGGGAACAGCTAGGAGCTGAAATAGGCTTTCCCTGGAGAAGGTGGTCTATTGAGAAGGCAGAATTTGTTCCTAGGCTTTGCACCAGCTGGAATCATGACAGCATAGTGAAGCCATGGCTGCTGAATGGAGGACCATATCCGTTACATAGGCACCATATGTTTTGGTGTGGCTCAGGATCCAGTCAAATAATGGTTTTAATACAGTGGAGCATAACCTCTGAGAAGCTTCCACACTGGTTCTGCTGCTAGGAAATGGATCCTAATGGATCCTAATGGGGAATGTCTTCACAGAGGGGATCAATTCTTTGTCTCCAACTCAGTTTTTCATTTGCCTGCTACTGGTAGGGATCAGCCCACACATTGCCAGAATACATCTTATCATCTTTATGGCCTGTTGATGTCTTTATGGCACTCATTCTGGGACAAACGTATCAAAAACTAGTGAGTCCTGGGTAGACTGGACTTTTTTTTTTTTTAGCAGAATCTGAATGCTGCTCTTTCCAGCACCCACAGCACTGAGCTCAACAAAGTTTTCTAATTAAAATACTCAGTGTTCCACTTTTTAAAAAAGTACTAAATCAAAGCAGAATAATGTTTCAGATCCAACCCCCTTTCACACACACACACACACACACACACACACACAGAGAGAGAGAGAGAGAAAGAGAGAGAGAGAGAGAGAGAGAGAGAGAGAGAGACTACTCGGCCTGCAGTAATCACTCATCGACATTCAGATCAACACCGCCACCACTACCATAAGCATTTTTGAGCAAATGTGAAGTTGTTACCGTTAGTAAAACATCTACATCCAGGCAGAATTGAGAATGGGTAAATCACAGAAAGATTTTCTTAAAAAATAACCAAAAATTAAACAAACAAACAAACAAGAAAAAGACTGTGAAGAGGTTCTGACAGTACAAAGGGCAGGGTCTGGTGTGGTAAGAAAGGACAGCGGTCTCTCTGGCAAGGTTTCCAGGAGACACAAAGCAAAAATTCAAGAGACTCTGAAGGAGAGCTCCAAGCAGAGTCCTCAGCCTGAGCCAATTTCATGGGAAACCACCAGCAGAGGCATGCATCCAGCCTGCAGAGACTGGAGACTGTAAAAGCTCACAGGGCAGAGCAGCCAGACAATGTCAAACTGGGCCTCGCACAGCCCAGAGGACACTCATCTTGGGTCAACTGGGCAGCTCACCAGGCTGACCTAGGCTGAGCTTTAACTGACCTGAGCTTTAACTATTCCAGAGGCCACTGGCACCAAGCGGTGTTCCCAGAGCTTGGCCCTAAAACATCACTTTGTCCTGGTCTAGCCTGCACTGCCACGGTGACTCTGCTCATGTGAGTAACCACAAGCCAGTACCCGGCCTCCTGTCCTGCACACAAGAAGTGCTTGGTACACGGGTTGTCTCTGGAAGACAGGCAGTACATCAAAGACCTCAAGGAGGAGATTCTGATGCCTTACTGGACTGATCTCTTCTCGAAGTTAGTCGCTGTCAGCCAGCAGCCACGGCACTGCGAGCCTTTCCCAAGCACTGCAGCCTCCTGTTCCCACCAGGGCAGGCAGAGCCCAGGTGTCCAGACACCTGTGGTTGATGCCCTTCTCTTGGCCTGTGGGCACAGGACCTCGTGGGTGGAGGGAAGCTCTGTTTCAGATTCTGCCAACATTATATTTATACTTTGTCCAGTCGCCAAAGAGAGTGAAACGCCTCTTTATTGCAGATTTACCTAGAAAAGAGCAGGGTAGCCTGTGGCCTCAGTCCATCAGCTGGCTAGCTTCCCACAGAGGCAGGCAGTGCCCTCATGAACGACCTCTCCTGGGTCAGACTGAAAGTTCCAGGCCACCTCCTCCTCAGCTGTGGTTCTTGTTAGACTTTTCTTTGATTTTGCTACTACACAGTTGAAAGTTTGATGTTGAATGAAGCACCAAGATTAATGAGTTTTCCCCCAAAACTGCCTTCCCTAACTGAAGATTTCTTGCACAATTTTTCTTTTTTAAAAAAGATCTCTTTTCTAGGCTTGCTTTTTATATCACTCTCTATTCTTGTGCTTTTCCTGAAGTGTACCAGGATAAAAACCTCCTTGGGAAACCCATTCAGCTAAAGTACTTTTACCTAATCTGTCATTTTCTTAATTTACAATTATGATTTTTTTTTCATAGTGGTTTTGCAAGATAGGCTTTCTTTAGTGCTGGCTATCCTGGAACTAGCTCTGGCCTCAAACCCCTGCTTCCAGAGTGCTGGGATTAAAGATATGGGTCACCACCTCCAGGCTATAGCTATGATTTTAACTCAACCATTTCCCCGTACGTTCTTTCCTACTTGCCTTCACCCATAACCTTTATGTTCTGTACTTCTGCTTTTACCAGTAATCTCACCTTTTTTCACCTAACTGAGGTAGGCATCGAAGGACTCCATACTTGCATGCTCTCAGTCTGCAAATACTCAGACAAGGGCTCTGTTAACAGCAGATCATCTGCCTCTGTTGCCTGTTGTTACTCACAGTGATAGCTCCAGCCCTGACAATAACCCTTTTAAATTGGGCACCTCCTTACACTTCATCATGGACAGTCCGTCTGCTTCACTAGCATCAGACATCCCATAGCCAGGATCCTAAACACTAAACAATACTTTCCTGATACAGTCGTGATTGTCCTCAGCTCGGCCAAACCTGGTTTTCAGCATTCTGTGAGTGTCTGGTTTCCCCTCACTTGCCTCCTTTACGGCACTCACTTTATAATATTAAATAACCCACATCACTTTTTGTTATTCTTTTATTGTTGCCGTTTCCTGAGCTCTTAAATGTAGCCCTGGTTGGCCTCCAAGGATGGCAGACACATGTCAGTGTGCGCAGATCCATATCATTCTTACGTTTGAATGTTTGCAGACCTCGAGACACACGTCATAAGTCACATGATTATTTACATTGGCACACTGATTGACAGACACTATTAGAATTACAAATACCTTTACTTAAAAATATACTATAAACATACCTCTAACCCAGCCCTTGGGAGGCTGAAGCAGGCGGTACATGTGAGTTAGAGACCAGGCTGAGCTACTTGGTGAGTTCAAGGACAGCCTGTGTTACACAGTGAGATCGAGTCTCAAGAGTACCAAAATAAAGAAATAATATAAATACTGCTGACAAGCCAGATTGCTATGCATGGGAGGCCTCCCCTTCTCTGAGGAGAAAAGGAGGTAGGTTGGGGGGAGATGAGGTAAGAGGGAAGGACTGGGAGGAGAGGAAGAAGGGAAACTACAATCAGGATATAAGGCAAACAAATAAATTAATAAAAAAAAAGACAGAAGAAAAAATTTACATAGCCAAAGTTATTGATGAAACTTTAATCATTATTTAAAGCTGAAATGTGAGCCATATTGAAGCAATTTACACATTTATTACTAGCCATTTGTATTTTCTATTTTGTTTTTAAAAAGTATTTTCAGTATCCCCATTTTCCACTTGACTTTCTCTCCCCTCTCCAGTTAGTCATTATAATGCCTGTACTGTCTGTCCTGTGGACCTGTTGCTGCCTTATGGCCATCCTTAGTATTTACATAGCAATATTGGCTGTAGGTCCTGTTATAGTTTAGCTATTTATTATGTCGGAAATTCTGCATATGCCTAGTCCCCCTAAGGCCTGATATCTTCTAATATTTTTAGAGCTTTTTATTTGAATCTTTGACCTGTAAAGAATGTGTTTTAATACCAGTTAGCAGTGTGGGTGAATCTTTTTTTTTAATTTATCTACAAATGACTAGCAGATTACTCTAAAATTTAATTCCTATTTTGAAAAGAAGTGTTTATCATCTACTAACATACTAAATTGCCAACTCTATTTGTTTCTGAATTATGTCATTCTGCTGCTCTTTGTATGCTGCATCAACTATATAACAAGAGATTACTGATTACCAAACATGGTTTCAAACTCGTATGTTCATTCATGTGCCACCAAAATAGCTTCGCTTCTTGGTGCTCTTAGTAAAGTTTACAAAGAGCCTACTATGCTAAACAATCTCTGGATACACAGTGTCCACTGCTTGTTGACAAAAATCTGTGCCTATGGAGTTTCCATTCTAGTGCAGTAAAAATGTAACAGAGAGGACAGCATTAAAATCAATACTGTGTTACCAGGGAATAAGCACTTTAGGGATACAAAACAGGAAGAGTGGGGAGGAGAGAGAGGAGAAGCAGAGAGGAGTAAGGTCAAAATAAGACAGCGTTTTAGGCAGGGCGTCAAGAAGGGTCTCTCACAAGAGGAGCAAAGACCTGAGTCATCCCAATGTAGGACAGACAGTCACCTCAGACAGGACTACAGGAACAAAGGCCGGAGGAGGGGACAAGGATGACTTGGAGAAGGCCACAGAGGTATGAAGAAAACTTAGGAAACTGTGTGCCCCGGATCCCAGAGGTTAATGAGGAGGAGGCTAAATCCTGTAAGCCTGAAGGATCAAAGGAAGGGCTTTAATGTTGGCTCTGGGCTGGGACAGCATTGGAGCATTTAGTCTCAAGAGTGACAAGATCTGAGTTGCATATTAACATAGTCTAAAATGCCAGGGGCCAAGTTAGAAGAAAACAAGATTTTCTGGCAATGAGATGCGAGTTCATGATGGGTTGGACCAGTGTGGGAGTAGTCACTGAGGTAGAGCCACAACAGATTTACTTACTAATTGCTTGGATGTGATTGTGAAGTTAAAGGGTGACTACAAAGTGGTTTGGTTTTTTTTTTTTTTTTTTTAGCTTGGAAGAAGTGGGGAAATTGAGTTGTCATTGGCTAAGTAGGAATGGCTGCAGGAACTTAGTTTTGTTTCTTTATGTGAAGTTGAACATGCCTATGAGACTTACACGAAGAGCTGTATGCAATGGGGGCGTGGCTGAGAATTGAACTTGTAAGTCATGAGCACAAAAGTGGTATTGACAAATGTAAACCTGTATTCAAAGATTTTCTATGGGTAAAGAAAGGTGGAGAGAATCCACATTCCCAGGACTGAGACCTGCGATACTAAATTGATGATGATGATGGTGGTGGTGGTGGTGGTGCTGCTGCTGCTGCTGCTGCTGCTGCTGCTGGTGCTGCTGCTGGTGCTGGTGCTGGTGGTGCTCTGCTGGTGCTGGTGCTGGTGCTGGTGATAAAGCAAGGACTGTGTGTGCTTGTTTATGTTCTTGTGAGGCTGAGACAGGAGAATCACTAAAGCTTGAGATTAATCCCACCCACCCCCCCAAAAAAACCCATGAAACAAACAAACAAACCAAAACAGCAATGGAAGCTGAGAATCAGGGACCCTAAAGCGGAAGATAATCAGTTAAGGTTGGTGCCCTCAAAGCCACCTGAAGGAAAATGTTTAAGGACGGTGGAGTTTGCTCCTTGGTAGAGGATGCAGACAGGTTCTGGAGTCCATTCCTGCTTGCTGGGGAGAGGGGCATTAAGTACTTTATTATCTATGAATCAGCTGAGACTGGAGCATTGATTTTAGCTACCTCGATACTTTAAAGGCAGCTTAATCACAGTGAGAGAGAAACCCTGAATTAAGTTCCAGAGAGAACAGGAATGGGGAAGCAGGGCAGGTCAATTAAGACAGTGCATCCTTTTAAGGGAAAGGAAACTGGGCTGCACTTTCTGTAGCAACTGGTGCTATAAAAGTAAACAGCCCGTGGGGGCAGACTGGAGTGGGAACAGAGTGATGAGGAAGAAGGACACAGCATTCCTTAACCAACGGAAGCACACAGGCACCTTTTGGATCCGTGCTGACGGAGGATGAGAGTAACCTAGTAAGGGTGAAAGATGATACTTGTTCTAGTTAGGACTGCAATGCAGGAAGAGAGATGCAAGCAACCATGCAAACAGACAGTTTCACAAAGCAACAGCTACACAGATAGCTTCGAGTCACAGGTGAAGGAAGGGTGCAGCTCTGCACAGCTCTCTTGCCCAGGATGAGGGAAGTCCTATGTAAACACTACAAGAATCCATCCCAAACAAAGGCAAGCCAACACTTCCGCCCAAACATAAGGGAGTCGGCAATATCACTTAGTATTGGGACTGGCAAAGGTTAAACAGTCCCACAATAGGGTGGAAAGGAACTAGGTGCTGCCGCCATGTGGGGAACCAGATCCCATGATGGAGGAGTCTAAATTCTCTGTCTGAGATCTGGCTAATAGTCTCCCAACTGCCCTTCCCAGTCTAAGAACCAGAAGTGCTGTGGAGACGTCTTCTCCTTGACTCCTGGGTCAGGAGAAGGGTAAGGGCAGCCTGCTGGGAGTGACTCCTCAGTACACTGCAGCACACTAGATTTCCCGGATGGCACATATGCCCACAGAGGAGTGGGTCTCACTCAGAGCAGAAAGAGGGGAGCTGAAGACTCCATGAAGCCAAGCCCAGCCTGAAAGGTTTTGTTGTCTCGAAGGCTGAGTGTTTTCTGTATTTCAGAGATTGCCTACACAACTAGTAAATCTGCTGGAAGATGGCCTCTTTTTTAGTGGCTTCCACAGGCACCCCTCAGAGCTTCTTTAATGTACTGGGACAGAGGGAGCAGAAGTCTGGATGTACTTCTGTTGCTTTGGGTCATACACTTTGTTATGGTATCATAATCATCTTAAGGGAACTGGGATTGGAGAAACACTTCTGTTTCCAAGGGGCAAGCATTATGGGCTACTGATAAAAAATACACTTATAATTCTCTTACCACATTTGGACATAGTTGAACAGTATTTTACATGTGCTTCTGTGTATATGTACGTGTGTCTTTGTGTGTGCATGTGAGTATATGTGTGTGTGTGTGTGTGTGTGTGTGTGTGTGTGTATGCAGCAGGCAAACATGATTTCAAAGCAAGTGAATTTTAAGCAAGAGATTTCCAACTTAACAATGCAAGTCTTTGTCATGGGCTCAGTTTTCTTTAATTTGTCTTTATTTAGCTTTACTGGCCTTGTTTAATTCTGATACCAAGATAGTTCTAGCCACAGACAGTAGGTGGTATGACATTTGCTTTTTATTATAAGAGTCTGGAAGGGTGTGTTGGTGGTTGGGTTTGTTTGCTGTTTTCAGGTTTATTGGTATTGTTTGAGACCAGGTCTCATGTAACTCGTGCTGGCCTCAAACTTTTTATGTAGCCAAGGCTGGACTGGAGTTTCTAATCCTCTTGCGCATCGCATCTATCCCAAGAACTTGAATTATAAGTGTGTATTACCACAGGTGGCTAATATTTCAATCTTAAATTGAGGATAATCTTAAATTATACTGACATCTCAAATACAGTTGGGGCAACTATATTTTCTTTTACATTAGTTGAATTTCTCATTCTTATACTGATTTTAGGAATCTATGTCATTTTCTGTTTCACTTTATTTATGTTTCTATGTGAAATTGCTATCTTTAATTTTAATGATCACTTATTTTACTGATTCCTTCTACTGTACTTTTATGATTTTTATTTTACTAACATGCTAGGTAATTTTCTAGATTTGGATTTATTGTTCCTCTTAGTATTTGAATTAACAGGGTTATTTTTTCCCCTTGTGCTAGTTTCTCAATAGGAATACTTAGCTTATTTCCATTTTTTCCTATCTCCAAACATATAATTGTAAACTTTACATTTCTGCTTCTATTTTAGTTCATATAAATATTGGTATGTGGATACTATCATTTAATTCTGAATATTTTTTCTTCAGTGCACAAATCATTTATGTGTATCATTTATTATAAGTATCTCCATGTTAAAACTGAGGATATAGCTCAAGGATAGAGCACTGCCCCAGGTTTGATGTCTAGTACCACAAAAACTAGGCATTGAAGGGTACATCCAAAAAAAAAAAGAGGGGTAGTTGGAGGAAAGAAACAGGTTTTTTTGTTTGTTTAGTTGGTTGGTTTTTTGTTTTTTTGTTTTTTTTTTTTTTTTTAGGTTTTTTTAGAATCAGTAACCCCATCTACAAAGGCCTTACACAGCTCTTTCTGGGAAGCATCACAAACAAGATGGTAAAAGGGTAATGGACAATGTCTTAGATCCAGTCCCCTTGTGAACTAAGCATTGGTGTAGTTGAAAGACCAAAGATGAAAGCAAACATCCCAGTGTTTGAACAATCAGATGCTGAATGCTTAGAGCCTGACTCCAGTGACTTATGACATCTTATACAAACAGTTGGAACCTGACTATCAAATGACTCATGGCAGTTCTTAATTCCAAGAAGCCAGTCCCAAGAAAGGCAACTTATACTCTAAAGTTTATTACTCAACAAGACAGTGAGATACCTGCTCATCTAGCCACACATGGCACTTGCATAACAGTTAAGAGTAAGCAACTTCCTTTGGCTAGAGACTAGGTTAGGTGAGCAGTTGAGAGAATCTGCCCACAGCATCCATCTCTGCTAGCAGCATATTTCCCTTAAAACTTTCTTTACTTGACATATTCTGGAGACTGGAGAGCTGGGTAGCAATTAAGAGCATTGGCTGCTGCTCTTCTAGAGGACTTAGGGTCCATCCTCAGCACCCACATGGCAGCTCATAGCCATCTACAACTCCAGTTCCAGAGGATGTGACACCATACTCTGGCCTCTGTGAGCACAAGGCACAAAAGTAGTACACAGACATGCATTCCATCAAAACACTCACACATGTAAAGGAAAGGAAAAACAACAACAACAACAACACTGGACTTGATGGCACATATGTTTAATCCTGGTACTCAGGAGACAAAGGCAGGAGTATCTCTGTGAGTTCAAAGCCAGCCCAGTCTACATAGTGAGTTCTAGGACAGCCAGGGCTAAATAAGAGAGACCTTATCTCAAAACTCTGTCTCAAAATTCAAGATAAATATTTTTTTTTTAAATTTTAAATTAAATACTTTCTATATTTGTTCTATTCTGGTAAATAGATTTACCACAATGCCTTCAGTTTGGCACTGTAATTTCCAGCAGGTCAGTAAGACTCTCTCTTTTTTTTTTTTAATGTTTTATCCACACGAGCACTAGCAAGCCTATAAAATATTCATACAAAATGAAAATTCTATCTTAAAAGACATAATTATATGGTTAAGCAAAGAATATACTATCCCTAATATCTAAGTTTAGATGCAGATTAAATAGCTTCACATCTTTTGAGTGCTGAGGCACATAGATATGTCCCTCCTAATGCCCATACCTGCCTCTCCGTGCATCTTGTCTTTCTGTTTAATTAATAAACTCAGTAACTTTGCTTTTCTCTGTCTTATCCTGAAATTCTTTTCTATGGGGAGCATCAGGTTATGGTGCTGACAACACTAAGTTGTAGTTCTTGCTGTCAACATCTCCAGTATAATAACTTTAATTTATATATGTGATATATGTATGTGTGTTCATTTATTTATTTAGTATACATGTGTGCAAGCAAGCATGTGTGGATATCTAGCTACAACTTCAGGAGTCAGTGATCTTTTTCCACCCTATGGATCCCAGGGACTAAACTCAGCTTGTCAGGCTTGATGATAAGCATCTTTACCAACTGAGTCAGGGGGAAATGGGGGAGTTGGGGGCAGAGTGTAGAAACACAGAGACAGAGAGACAGGGACTCAATGTGTGGCCCAGACTGATGTAGAACTTTTACACCACTTTTATACCAGGTTGGCCTTGAACTCAGAGTTCTGCCTCTGCCTCTAGTGTGCTGGGATTAAAGGCATGAGCCATCTTGCAGGGATATTTTACAGTATTGTAACCAGAATTTTAGAACAAAGGGGTAAAAGTCCTGGTTTTCAGTCTTCCTGACTAGCTCAGCTCAGCCACTGTTCTGGCCTTTTTTAAAAAACACTAAATTAAAGAGACAAGTAATGATGAAAAGTATACAGAAGAGATTTAGTCAACACATCAGGAAGAGGAACAAATAAAGGGGCCTGTGATCCCTACTTAAACTCTGGGCTACTAAGGCTTTATGTTTAAGCAGAAGCACAGAGGTAAGGGGTAAGGAGTGTTTGCAATTAAGCAGTCCTGGCCAAGCAAGAAGTTGTTAGTGTTGGGGGTGAGGAGTCAGGGGAACATCACAAACTGTTCTCAGAAAATGACTACTCATGCTTCAGACTACCCTCCTCCCGATGGGTAACTGCCAGCAACCATGGGGAGGTCTGTCCTACAACACTCTACTGTTCCTGGACTCGAATTACAGGCATAGGACAGCGACTTTTCTCTGTGCCTTCAGCCCGAAAGGGGTATGAAATAAGGTCTTGAGATATGTCTCAATAGTTAAGAGCTCTTGCTGCTTTTCCAGAGGATCTGAGTTCAGTTTCCAGCATCCACACTAGGGAGCTCACAATTGCCTATAATTCCAGCTTCAAGAGAATCAATACGCTCTTTTTTCTGTAGGAGGCTGCACATACATGGCACATGCACACACACACACACACACACACAGACACACACACACACACACCCAGAGTGATGTGAAATAGGTTAGAGAGACAGATACTCCACGAGTGGTCAAAATGCCTATTCGAAATCAAGCAAGGATCTGACCCAAAGCAAAGCCCAACACACAGTACAGAGGTCTCAGACTTTATCTTGATTTTAATCACCTATAGAACCCAAGAAGACAATTAATTTTTAAAAAGACTGTTAGCCAAAGAAATTTCTAAATGCCTGTTATGAGATACAAATCACAGAATTTCTCACACCTATTACCTAGTGTTTCCCCAAGTGATAACTAACATCTTACAACACCAGAGTGCAATATAACAGCCAGAAAATTTAACCTTAACAAAATGAAGGCACAGAACACTTTGTGACAAGCATTCCTCATACTGCATTTTATAATTACACGGTGTCTCTCTCTCTTCCTAGCCTTGGGCAACCATGAATCTGTTTCCAGCGGTATAGTGTAATTTTTGTCACTTCAAGAGCATTCTATGTGTATGCTAAGGAGAAAAGAAAACCGAGTTGCAACACTGGTTTGAGAGCATTGAAAATGCTAAGTATGGTGGTATACTCTTGTAACACCAGTACTTGAGCGGTAGACAGGGGAGGATCAAAGTTCAAGGCCAGCCTTGGTGACCTAAGATACCATCTCAAAAAAATAAAAAACAAAATAGAAAATAAAAATGACCATACAAACAAACAAACAGACAAAAAACAAACAAACAAACAAACAAAAAAAAAACACCAGGGTGAAATGAGATGAAATGGATGTATCCACACTGACATTCTGAACTGGTATGCCTAAAAGCTTTGGACTAGGCAAACTGCAGTTTAGAAGATTTCTTTAATCACTTGTGAAACCTCCCCGATTTGCTTTAATTACTGATACATTGAGATAACACTTAATCCTTTCTTAGAAAAATAATTTAACTCAAATCAGTCATAATTTCTGGCCAGCGAATTACATAACCTTCTTACCCTTTGTGATTGTAAGCTTTAAATAGGTCCATCATCATTTAGGGAAAAAGAAAAAAAAGAAACATGTTTGCAAGGTGGTTTTAAAATGTGTTTTCCTAGATTCTAGTCCTAGTTAATCTAAATAACCATAATTCTTATTCAGAACTGGGTTGATTTTTATTCTCAGTGAGCACATAGAACAGTATACTATGACAAATTCCATTTACTCTATTTTTATTATTTATTTTTCTGGTTCCTAACTTACTGTGAGTTTTACCTCATGCATCCCAGTCCCACTCACCTCCCCACGCCCTCCTGTCTGCCCTTTACCCTTGCAACCCCCCCCCTCAAAAAAGCAACAAATAAAGAAAGCAAACCATAGAAAACATCTCATCATGGAAGCTGTAGTATGTCACAGTGTGTCCCACAATATACCCCTCTGTCCACACACCTTCCCTTGCAAATGTTCATTGCAATGAGTCCTTAGTCTGGTTTGAGGTCTCTAGCCTCTTTGACAGCATCAACATTAGATCCTCACCAGGACTCCTCCTGGTTATCCTGTTGTTGCCCTGTGACATGAAGATCCTGCAGGTTTAGATCAGCCAGACCAGCCCTTTCACACACCCCAACAGTTCAAAGATATAGATGTAGCCAACTCAGAACCCTGGATCTGGGCCTAGGTGGTAGCTGAGCTGGTCAGCCCACAGGCTTTCCCTTATCTGCCAACAGGGCAAGCTCTCCAGCACTGTTCAGTCTAGCCCACTCAATGCCATCATAGGTAAGAGGCAGGGTCAGCTCCCCTGCTTTCATGCCCTTAGGGCTAGGTCATGGGCACCGATACCTCCAGAGCCCAGTGGAGGTGTGACGCCCACTCTTCCAAGTACTGCAACCTTTGAGGGGCTGGGCCAGCTCTCCCACTCTCACACCCTTGGGGCTGGCTCCCTGAAGCCTCTGCCATCAGGGCCAGCTCCACTGTGTTGCCCAGGTGAGGTGCACGGCCTGTTCTCCTGGCAGGACCAGCTCTACCGACCACAGATGGAAAGGGGCAAGTAAGGGGTTGGGGGAAGGGAATGCATCATCCCTATGCCTACTCCACCTCACAGCAGACAAGTGGCAAGGCCAGCTCTCCTGCACTCACATCCAGTGGACAAGCTCACCCCTGCCCACTCTACCAGGGCCAGTTCTACTATTATTTCCAAAGAAGATGCAGGGCCATCTCTCCCAGTGATATAGCCAGTAAAGGGCAAGGCTAGCTCTCCTGCTCTCATGCTTTCATGACCCTAGGGCCAGGTCTCCCAACGTCCTCAGGTGGCAAGGAGTGAGGGAGTAGAAACGCATCACCTCACAACAGAGGAGTGGTGGGGTAGCTCCGTTGCTCTCACCCTTGAGTCTGGCTCACCTGTGCCCCCTTCACCAGGCCCAGTTCCACTGTGCTGCCTGGGCGAGGTACAGATGCACAGCCAGTGAGGGGCAGGGCCAGCTCCACAGGGCCCCTGGACATCCACATGGTTTCTAGCAGTAATATGAAACACAGACAACAGCCCTCAGCATCAGCATCAGCAAATATTAACTACAGCCTCACAACAGACTATTCCTCTCCTCTTCCATGTTTCCATCTCCCTTCACAAGGCTCAAACTATTCTGCTTCCCTTTCTCTTCTATCTGTCCATCACCCACTTGCACACTGTAGTGGCTCTTGATACAGGTAGGCCATTCGGCTGGTGGACCTCTGGGTGACCTCCTCTGTCCTTGCCCTGTGGCATAGAGGCCAGTGGGCCTCAAGGTGTCTACAGTCCACCAGTGTGGCATGGTGGCAGGCAGGGCTCTATATGTCTACAGCCCCACCATGCAGTAGGTTGGCTAGATCTCTGGATGTCTCCTGGCTTCACTTTTAACGTCCACTGCCATCAGCAGAGTCGTGGGATACTGTGATGACCTCCTTGTTACTTACCTCAGTACAGCAGCCAGAGGTTTCAGCCCAAGGCATGTCAGATATTTTTCTGTTTTAGGTGGTTTTGGTAGTGCTAAGAGAGCTTTGGTGAACCCACAGGCTCATGCCTGCAAGGCTTGTGTTCTTTTGATTAAAATTCCAAGCCTTGTAAATTTGTTGTTTTTACATTTAAATGTATGATCCATATGTGTCTGGCTCCACTGCCTAAAGCCTACCCCAAACTATTACATTCTACTTACTGTTGCCTTGCTAGGTAGCCCAGTAAGATGTTAGCAGGCTCACAGGTCATTAAGATTGGATTCCCCCATTCTGATAGTTAACTGTTTCCAAAGGCAGTAAGTAAAGCCAGAGAAGCTGATTCCTGATGCAAAGCATGGGATCTGAGCATACATGACCCTGTGTGGAGTCATGGCATTTTAAACTGTCCAGAAGTACATATATATATATTGGTCTGGATCTGCTATGGGAATGACAAACAAGGTTTTGCCATGAAGCAAGGCATTTTGACCCAAGGCAAAGTACGCCTGCTGTTGAATAAGGGGCATTCTTGTTATAGACCGGGGAGAACTGGAGAGAGGAACCAGAGGTCTGTTCATGGATGCATTGTGGATGCCAATCTGAGTGTTCTAAACTTGGTTATTGTGAAAAGAAAGATGGAGACGCTATTCCTGGGCTGACAGATACCACTGTGCCTTATTAGTTGGGACCTAGAAGAGCTTGTAAAATTGGAAAGCTTTTTAATCTCTCTAAAGAAGATGATGTCTGCCAAGATGTTGTCAGAATGCCCTTGAACAGAAGGTAAGAAGCCCAGGACCAAAGCTCCCAAGGTTCAGTGTCTTGTTACTCCACGTGTCCTGCAACACAAATGCTGATATATTGTTCTGAAGAAACAACATACAAAGAAGAACAGGAGACTGCAGAATACACTAAACTTTTGGCCAAGAGAATGAAGTTAAGGCCTGGAGAGATGGCTCAATGGTTAAGAGCACTGAGTGCTCTTCCAGAGGTCCCAAGTTCAATTCCCAGCAACAACATGGTGGCTCACAACCATCTACAATGTGATATGATGCCCTCTTCTGGTGTGTCTGATGACAGCTACAGTGTACTCATCATATATATAAAATACATAAATAATTTTTTTTAAAAAAGAGAGAGAATGAAGTTAGACAAAGAAAAGCTCCAGGAGCAGATTGCCAAGAGATGTAGGCAGTCCTCCCTGAGAGCCTCTACTTCTGAGTCCAGTCAAAAATGAGTCTTTAAGAGTAACAAATAATCATACCTTAAATAAATAAGTAAGTAAACATGCATTTGAACAGTGTTTTGACATCTGTGGATAGTTACTGGAACACACTGGGAAATTATCTGAGTGACTGCAGAGCAGTAGTCAAGAGTGGAGTTGAGAATGAAGCCTACAGCCTTATTAAAAACTGAACGAAATGTGTGCAAGGTGGTGGTGTGAGCTGAATCCTGCATTTGGGAAGCAGAGGTAGGCAGATCTCTGAATTCCAGGTCAGCTAGGGCTACACAGTGAGACCCTGTCTCAAAAGCAATGCAAAACAAGACAACAGTAAAAATCAACAGCCTTCTGAAGGTATTACTTGAAAGTATTTACATACAGAATCTAAAATAAAACTTAATTTAATAATAGGTTTTGGGTTTTTGTTGTTGTGGTTTTTTGAGACATTTTTTTTTTCTGTGTAACCCTGGGTGTTCTGGAACTTGTTCTATAGAGCAGGCAGGTTTTGAACTCAAGAGATCTGCCTGTTTCTACCTCCCAAGTGCTGAGATTAAAGGCATGCACCACCATGGCCCAGCTAATGTTTTGTTTTACTTTGTTTTTTAAATGAAACAAGTTGTCAAAAGCAGTTTTGTGGTACATCAAACTGTGCTTCCTTGTTGGAACAACAGTAAGAGGACAATTTGTACTCAAGTTTTCTCTCAGAAGTGAATTTGACAATTAGAAGTGGGTACCAGGTCAAGAGAACCTACAGTTCCCATGCTCTCCCACGCACTTTGGTAGTGCCCTAGGGGCACTTGGCACAGAACCTTTCTTCTGGCATGTCTGGAAATCAGGCTTGCTGGTTTAACCTCCAAATCTAGTGTCTGGTCTGATATCTATAACTCTCATACAAGTGGGGCTAAGTCAGATGTACATGTAGTTCAGAGATGTATCAAAAAATGGTGGCACTGAGCTGGGTATGGTGCATATTATAATTCCATGACTCCTGAGGTTGAGGCAGAAGGATCCAGAGTTCCAGGATAACTTGGGTTATATAATGAGGTATGTGACCAATCTAGAATATCTAGCATATGTGACCATGTCTTTAAAAAAAAAAAAAAAGAGCTGGAAAGATGGCTCATAGACTAAGAGCAATGGCTGTTCTTCCAGAGTACCCAGGATCAATACCCAGGACCAATACCCAGGACCCATACAGCAGCTCACAACCAACTTCAGTTCTACCACCACACTCCCCACCATGAACCTCTGAAACTGTAAGTGAGCCCTAATTAAATGTTTTCCTTTATAACAGTTGCTATGGTCATGGTATCTCTTCATAACAGTACTAAGACAGCTACCATGCTGCTCCGTATGGCTGCTTCCTTCAAGTTGGACCTGAATTTTGTCTTGAAGCAGAGCAGCTGGGCTGACTTGCATCAGATATTCAAGAGATGAGGTTTAGTACCTTCTTTCTTTGAAGAGAGAATGTTCATAAGACTCCTAGATCCTCATGAGGTCCCTCCCTCCTGGAAATTCTCACACCACATGTTGCTTTGGTACCAGAATAATAATGGCTTTATAAAAAGAATTTGAAGCCGGGCGTTGTGGCGCACGCCTTTAATCCCAGCACTTGGGAGGCAGAGGCAGGTGGATTTCT
>NW_022196906.1:21017032-21018088 GCF_008632895.1 Mastomys coucha
AAAAAAAAAAAAAAAAAAAAAAAGAATTTGAAAATATATCCAACCTTGAAATCAAGGCCTACTCCATGAGTTGGAACCCCATACCTGATACTGCTAAAGTCACTAAGAAACAGAGACTAGGTCATGGACCTAGGGGGAAATCTACTACAATTATTCTACAAAGTGAGAATAAAAAATGACTTCTAGTGACATTCTCGTAGACCCAAAAGTGTGTTTCACTCAGTCCACATCAGAGGAGCTTTTCTTTGAGGTAGATGAGGATTACAGAGATCCACAACTGAACAGCATGCAGAGAGTGAGAGACTTTGGAGGGCTTATTCTTGAGAAGGATACCCTCACCAAGCCCCTCCCCTCAAGGCTCAGGAATCTATGCAGAAGAGGAGGCACAAATATTTTAAGAGATGGTGGATAACACTAAGAAAAAAGCATTTTCTTGATACAGCAGGGTTAAGACACATGTGAACTCAGAGGCTATATAAGTCAAGAAGCAAGATAAAAATTCAAGTATGGAGAAGGAGGGGGAAGAGGAGAAAGAAGAAGAGAAGAAGGAAGAGGATAAGGAAGAGGAGAATAAGGAGGAGGGGAAGTGGAGGAGGAAGAGAAAGTTGCACAAATTCCTACCCCTAACCAAGAAACTTTTAAGCTACTAGGAGACGGAAAAAAATTAATTTTCTTCAATGGAGTTACGTACTCCAGGGCACGCATCATACTGAAGAGTAGTTGACCAACATAAAACAGACTCCATGATTTTGATGGTTTCCTAAGCTTCAGTGATAAGTACTGGTAGGGATCTGTTCTTCAATGAAAAGAACCATATTTTAAGCTTCTCTGTGTCCTTAGCCAGTCTCCCTTCCCACATCAGAACAGGTGAACACATTTCTTTCATATGCACAGTTCAAAAATGGTTATGAATTGCAACTAAAATTTTGAGGCAGAGCCTCTCAGAAACCAGTTTGTGTATAACACAAAACATTGCTATACCTATTTCCTGAGAGGCTCTGACAGTACCTGACTAATACAGAAGTAGAGGCTCACAGCCATCCATTGAACTTAGTA
>NW_022196906.1:21018195-21022485 GCF_008632895.1 Mastomys coucha
ATCATATGACATGTAAATAAAGAAAATATCTAATAAAAAAAAACATTGCTATACAACCCCACATTTACACAGCACAAGAAAAAAACATGTGGTCACCATGAAGGAATTCTTAAATCTAGTGACTAGCCCCTTCCCATCCTGAGTCTAGCCCAGGGTCTCTTATGTAAAATATTCTGGTTTTTTTTTTTTTTTCATATTTTATTTACATGTAAATTTCTCCATTCCCAGTTTCCCCTAAAATATTCTGTTTTAAACCTCATTCTCACCACACCCACTTCTTCTTCCCCACTTCTGTGGCTTAAGATTGATTTATTTTTGTTTTGTTCTGAGGTAGAGCTTCTTGTAGCTGTGACTAACCTTACCTTGAGCTCCTGATCCTCTAGTTTCTAACTCCCAAGTCTTGAGACAACAGGTGATGGCCACCACTCCAAGGTCTCAGCTTGTTGCTTTCATCAAAATGCTTACTGAGATTCCAGAGACTCTTGCCTATTTGCTTTTAACAGCTGCCCTGACAAAGAGATGATATTTAGATCAATGTCCTGCAACTGGTTCACCACAGGCTCCCTCACTTCATGAAGATGTAGTCCTCCTGAAGGAGGAGAAAAAATAGCAAGCAGAACACATTTGGGACATACATGGAAAAGTACAGCTTTCAGGTCCATGCACATTAACTACCAAGGGCTCACTTTGGCAACAAAGGTGTCATTTAGAAAACTAAACTTTAAACCAATTCATCTTCCCTTGGCCTGAAGCTAGGCCTTAGGTCTTAATAATACTGTTTAATAAGAAATATTGGGGCTGGTGAGATGGCTCAGCGGGTAAGAGCACTGACTGCTCTTCCGAAGGTCGTGAGTTCAAATCCCAGCAACCACATGGTGGATCACAACCACCCATAATGAGATCTGACACCTTTGTCTGGTGTGTCTGAAGACAGCTACAGTGTACTTACATATAATAAATAAATAAATCTTTAAAAAAAAAAGAAATATTAAAATTTAATATTTAATATAAAATATAAGATTTACCGTAAATTTCACATGAAGAGAACATGCTTGAATTTCCTTATGCTGTACAACAGACTCTTCCTTTTTTTTTTCTTTTCTTTTCCTTTTTTTTTTTTTAAGATTTATTTATTTATTATTTGTAAGTACACTGGAGCTATCTTCAGACACCTCAGAAGAGGGTGTCAGATCTCATTACAGATGGTTGTGAGCCACCATGTGGTTGCTGGGATTTGAACTCAGGACCTTTGGAAGAGCAGTGAGTGTTCCTACCCGCTGAGCCATCTCTCCAGCCCCAACAGACTCTTCCTGGGGAGGGGAAACACACAGAGCTACTTACTTCTAAACTAGACTAAAATAATGATTGCACCAAATTCCAACTTGGTGAACTAATGAGTTTTTATTGGCGTTACTAAGAGGAATATAGGAAAGGGGTTAGTTCCAGGAGCATGGATGACTCAAAAGTGGCTGTATCAACAAATAGACATGGGGGAAGACTCATGAAAAGCTGGAACCCTGGAGCTGCTGTGCAGCTTGCAGGCAGGCAGCTAGATGGGTCTCAGAATCTCCTCAGGAGATCCAGACAAGTGGGTCAGTCCCTCCTCAAATGTTCTCTAGTGCTTCCATAACATCGTCGAGGCCTCCTAGTGAATCTAGCAAACTTCATCTTTCCAAGATGGGTGAAAATGGCTTACTTCCTGACTCTTAGGACCCTCCCTCCTTCTTCCTGGAGGGAACATTCTAATTCAGAGGAAACAACAATTACACATGCTATGAAAGGCGACAGTGATCAATTATCAGAGTTAGCAGGCCATGAAGGACTACATCTTTAGTGCTTCAAAAGAAGACTCCAGACATACACATGTGGATTTGTTTTTAAGAAATGAATGATCTGGAGACTAAAGCATAGACAGATGCTCGGTGCCTATCAAGTCCTGGCGGGGCTATAAAATGCTGCCACAGAGGGTGGCGAGTAGCTTGACAGCTCTTCAAAATTTTTAAAATTAAAGTGACCAGATAATGCAGTAATTGTACTTCTAGATACTCAAGAAATGGAAATATATGTTCATTGGGGTACATGAAGAATATAAAGATGTCATATGAAATTATTTGTAATAACTTAAAATGTAAAAACAAGCTTAATATCTATAACTGGACAAATGATAAAGAAATAGGATATATTTATACAATGGAATGTTATTCTTCCATAAAAAGAATGAAGTCCTGGGCTTGTGGTTGTAACAGAAGTGCTGGTGGCTGTCTAGGAGGGTGCTGAGCTCAGGCTGTGGACGGACACAGAACTCAGAGCCAGGGAAAGATACAAGACAGGTTCAGAGAAAGCGGCAGCTCTGTTGAAGCAAGCAAACAGCTTTCTTGGCCTCGGAGTGGGATCCAGACCTGGGACTCTGATAAACACATTGTAGGTTAGGTGTTTTCTAGAGCCCCTGGGTCTTTTCCTTTCTCCTATTGGTTCTGGGTAGATACCCACACCACGGCTTCTCTTTGCAGTCTTTTTGGAATAAGAATCCACCATCTAAGAGAAATGAGTCTTGATTCTCCTATGTCCATATGACTTTCCCTCAATGTGCAGCTCAGAAGTGGAGCACTTGACTAGTAACTATGACACCAATTATAATTACTGATTCTTTATATGCAGGAAGAGTCATTTTGCATATAGAGACTGCTGAATTTGTACCTGATAACTCAGAATTAACTCTGTTAATGATACAATTACAATAGGCCATCAGAAGAAGAAATTATCCATTATATATTACTCATATTCAGTCTCATACAGGTTTGCAAGGACCATTAGCTCAAGGAAATTGACCAGTTACTAATAGGAAATGTGTTAGAAGGCTCAAAAATTTATGAGAAACATGTTAATGGGAAAAGTTTAAAGAAAAAAATTCCATCACTTGTCAACAAGCCAATGAAATAATAATAATAATAAAAAAGTCCTATATGTTCTCTATACAACCAAATTCTATTACCTGCTAGTAGTAACCCTAGGGATACCAAAAGAAATGACATCTGGCAGGTGGATGTTTTACATGTTGCAGAATTTGGAAAACAAAAATATATACACGATACCATTGACACATCCTCAGGTTTTCAATGAGCAACTGTTTTAAGTTCTGAAAAGACAGATTGTGTAATTACATAATTATTGGAAATAAGGTCAATTATGGGGATACCTGCACAAATTAAAACTGACAATATTCCCACATATGTATCTAATAAGATGATGAAATTCTTTGCATATTATAATATAAAGCATGTTTCTGGTATACCACAAAATCCCACAGGACAAGCAGTTATAGAAAGAGCATTAAATGAGATCCTTATTAAACAAAAAGGAAAAATAAAATCCCCCAGGGACAGACTAAATAATGCTTTGTTAACTGAATTTTCTTAATGTTAATGAAAAAGGGACAATAGCAGCTGAGAGTCACTGACTTAATGGAAACACTGAGGAACTAGGCCTACCAATATACTATAAGGATGTGTTGACATTAGAGTGAAAACCTGCAATAGTTTTAAGATGAGAATGTGGTTTTGCTTGTGTATCTACATGGAATGAAAAAATAGGGTTACCCACAAAACTTCTAAAGATTAGATCAGACCAGGGAGAACCTTTTATTCACTTCAGTTATGAGTCTCTACTAATCCTCTTCCACTGTGTAAGGAAGTGGTTTTGATCACAGATGAGAATACTTGTCATGGATACAGACATAAGTATTTAGCAGGAAAGTTTGACGATCCAGCAAAGTATAAGTAGTAATTCCTCTCAAATCCTTTACCTCCCCAGAAGCAGGCTCTGACCAGGCCACAGTACCAGGCATGCATTCTCTCCTTGGTGTAGGTCTCAAATCCAATCAGAAATCAGCTGGCCACCTACAAAGAAGTCATGCTGTTGCTGTCTATGGGTACAGGAACAGGTTCATTTGTTCTGCTAATGAAAGAATTAAAAAGCAGGGAAAAGCATATTATTGGAAATCTTGAGGGATCCCTGATACTAAGTGATACTAAGTCAATCAGTTTTTCCAATCTCAATAACAAAAGAATTTAAAGCTGAACTCAAGGGCTGAAGAGATGGTTCTGCTGTTAAACACTTGCTGCTCTTGCAGAGGGCCTGAGTTCACCTCCCAGCATTCACAAGGCTGCTTACAAGCATCTTAACTCTAGTTCCAGCAGTTTAACAATCTGTTACAGGCATCAAGCACATTAGTACACAGACATATATCCAGGCAAAACATCTGTATACAAGGGGTTAAAAAAAAAAAGGCAG
>NW_022196906.1:21022626-21136076 GCF_008632895.1 Mastomys coucha
AAAAAAAAAAAAGGCAGACACAAATGGAAGATGAAGGAGAAAAGAAATTCAACTCAAACTTGAGAAAACCCCAGGGCCTGTAAATCTCTCGAATCTGCTCAGGTGGGGATGGAGAGGATAAGCTGGTATGGAGGTAAGCCATGTGACTGCAGACAGCCACATGTTAGTGAGGGGGGGGCTTTTGAAAAATAATAAGGAAATATGAAGCATTATGGATACACACACACACACACACACACACACACACACACACACACTTACCTCAAGTTTCTTTTCTTGTATCCTGGCCTCTACAGATGTTTATTCCAACTTAAAACACGAAAATCTAAAAATTCAAAACTACAAGCCACATATGAGAGAACATACTGTCTATGTCTCTCAGACCCTGGACCTAGATTATCTAACTCAGCATGGAATTCTGCAGTTCCATTTTCCTGCAGATTTCATTTTTCTTTAGTTCTGAATTCCAATGGGGCATGTGTGTGTGTGTCCCATTGTTAAAATCTATTCCTCAGTTGATGAACATCTAAACTGATTCAATTAAGAAGCAAGAAACAGGTATGTGTCAGTTATCTCTGTCATAAAATACAGAGCCCTTCAGGTAAATGCCCAGAAGTATAGCAGACTTATATGGTATTTTTAGCTTTTTAAGAAATGTCTACACCGATTCTCATAGTGGCCACATCAATTTATACTCCAAGAGTAAATAAAGGTTCCACTTTCCCCACAATCCTGGCCAGGATTTGCTGCCGTTTGTTGTCTTTTTGAAAGAAACATATTACGCGTATGAGTTAGTTTACTTTGTGTGTCCATGTGTGGGGGTGCATGTGTGTAAAGGTCAGAGGACAGTGAGTGAGAGTTAGTCCTGTCTTTTCATTACATGAATCCCAGGAAATAAACTCAGGTCCTCTGGCTTCACAAGTAATTTCAGTCACAGAGCCTTACTGGCTACATTTTCCATTGTGATGGAGATCTCAAAGTAGTTTTAATTTACATTTTCCTGATGGCCACTGCTCTTGACCCCTTTTGTATTTCTTATTTTGACAATTTTCTATGTGTACCTTGTTTCATTTTATCCAGGTATAAATAACAATGACCTCTTAGCAAAGATTTCAGTCTTCATTTAGTCATTTGCTACAGCAAAGCTTGTTCAGATGACCAGGTGGTAGTTATAGAAAAATAAAATACAGAGGTGTTTAAATCACTTTTGCTCTATCATACAGCAAAGATAACCCAGTTGCATTTCTCACTGTATCTAACAGATAACAGTTTATTCAAAATGATAATAGTTATTAAGTATTTGATAGCATGCAGTAATTTATCAACAGCATTAGATTTAAAACATTCTTCTGAACTGACATATAAAATTCATGTCTTCTGCTTTACTTATGTTTCTATTGCTGTGATAAAGAGTATTAACAAAAGCAATTTGGGAAAGAAAGGGTGTGTTTCATCTTAAACTTCTAGATAACAGTCCATCAACTGAAGGACAGAAAGACAAGAACTCAATGCAGAAAACTGGAGGCAGGAAACTAAAGCAAAAGCCATGGAAAATTGCTACTTGTTGGCTTACTTCTAGGGCTTGCTTTATTTGCTTTCTTACACACTCTAGGACCACCTGCCCAAGATGGTAGAATCCACAGTGGGCTGGGTCCTCCCACATCAATCATTAATCAAAATGCTCTATGAATCTGTCTCTGATGGAGGCATTCTCTCAAATGAGGCTCCTTTTCCTAAGTAATTCTAGCTTATGTCGAGATGACATAATCAAAAGAAACTAACAACAACAACAAAACAACAAACAGAATGTCTTAGTTAGGGTTTCTATTCCTACACAAAACATCATGACCAAGAAGCGGGTTGGGGAGTAAAGAGTTTATTCAGCTTACACTTCCACATTGCTGTTCATCACCAAAGGAAGTCAGGACAGGAACTCACACTGGGCAGGAACCTGGAGCCAGTAGCTGATGCAGATGTCATAGAGGAATGCTGCTTATTGGCTTGCTTCCCCTGGCTTTCTCAGCTTGTTTTCTTATAGAACCCAGGCCTACCAGCCCAGAAATGGCACCACCCACCATCAGCTATGCCCTCCCCCACTTGATCACTAATTGAGAAAATGCCTTACAGTTGGATCTCATGGAGGCATTTCCTCAAGGGAGGCTCCTTTCTCTGTGATAACTCCAGTTTGTGTCAAGTTGACACACAAAACCAGCCAGTACAACTAACCCCTCGTCAACTTGACACACAAACATCACTATTATGCCTCAACCCTTACTTTCTTATCATCCCCAAGATCTAAATAACTTTAAAGTCCCTCAGCCTTTTACAAATTCTTACATATTGAAATTTCTATCCCTTTAAAATATCTAATCTCCTTTGAAATTCAAAGTCTCTTAAATACTAAAATACTAAATACTACTACCACTAAAATACTTCCTTACTTCAAGAGGGAAAAATATCAGAATACAGTCATAATCAAAAACAAAATCAAACTCTAACCATCTAATGTCTGGGAACCACTCACAATCTTTTGGGCTCCTCCAAGGACTTTGGTCACTTCTCCTGCTCTGCCCCTGTAGCATTTTGCCTCTACTCCACTGCTGCTGCTGTTCTTGGTGGTCATTGCATGGTACTGGCATCTCCAAAACACTGTCTTCTGCTGTAACTAGGCTTCACCAATAGCCTTTCATAGGCTCTCTTCATGGTGCCAAGCCTCAACTCCTTTGCATGACCCCTTCAGTCCTGGATCATCAACTGCAAACTGAGGCTGAACCCTTCCTGGCCTCTCACAGTGCCAACCATCAACTGCTACCCCTTCATGTTTCAAAACCAGTACCATCTGGGTGACTCTTATATATTACCAAGTCTGGCTACCAGCATGAGGCACACAACTGTGGCTGCCTCTGGAACACAGCTTCTCTGTGCTCTCAGGAAACACTTCCCAGAAGAGTTCACTCTAATTATGCTGGTCTCTTCTTAATCCCTGCTAATTTCTTAGCTCTAGCTAACCAGCATCATCAATAGTCCCAGTAATGCAAAGGTTTTGCTTTAGTAGTTCTGGTATCTTATTAATCACAGCTGATTCATTAGTCCCAGCTAACCAAAACCACAGAATCTTCACAATCAAAACAGCAACGGTCCTGATAAGAGTCTTTAATCTTCTCTCTGAAATTCCACAAGCCAGACCTCCATCGTTTTGCACAACATTATCTTCCAAGCTCCTACAGAACATCCTACAGAGCTCTTAACACTCAGTGGCTCTTCTAGTCCAAAGTTCCTAAGTCCTTCCACAGTCCTCCCCAAAATATGATCAGGTTGTCACAGGAATATCCCACTATGCTAGTACCAATTTGTTGTAGTTCGAACCTCATTTCCAGTACCAATTTCTGTATTAGCCAGGATTCTCTACAGTCACAGAACTTATGGAATGTCTCTCCATATTGAGGGAGTTTATTATGATGACTTACAGTCTGTAGTCCAATTACCCCAACAATGGACAGCTATAAATGGGAAGTCCAAAAATCTAGTAGTTGCTCAGTCCCATGAGGCTAGTTTTTCCAGCTGGTCTTTTATAGAAATAGATCCCAACAGATATGCTGGCAAGTAAATGCAAGCAGGTGAAGAATAGGAAATCTTCCTTCTTCCAATGTCCTTATGTAGGTCTCCAGCAGAAGGTGTGGCCCAGATTAAAGGTGTGTACCACCTCACCTGGATCTGGGACTTGTTTGTCCCAGACTGACCTTGAACTCAGAGATCTCCTTGCCTTAGTCTCCTGGGATTAAAGGCATGTACGACCTTGCCTGGGCCTAAGCTTTTCATAGCCACTATCCCTCAAAGTATGGATCACAGGTGAACCCTTCACTTCTGGATTGTAGCTCATTCCAGATATAGTCAAGTTGACAGCCAGGAATAGCCATTACACAGGCTATCACAGAAATATTTTCATTTTTTTGGCTGTAGACATTTTAAAATTAAAATATAATTACATCACCTCCCCCATTCCATTCCTCCCTCCAACACCTCCCTTGTCACCCCCACTACCTGCCTTGATCCCTCTCAAACCCATGGCCTATTTGTTACACATATAGACATATACAGGCACACATACTTTGGGTGTTTTTGTGGCAACAACTTTCTCTCCTCCTGAAGGCTGTCTCTTGATTGGATTGGCAGCTTTTTTTGCTCCATGGAAGCTTTTTAAGTTCATAGGGTCCTATTTGTCAACTGTTGGCCTTCCCATGAAATTGTGACTAGACCCCTATTTAGAAAGCCTTTACCTGTGCTTTTATCTTGCGTGTTCCCTGGCTTGCTTGGAACTCGATATGTAGACAAGGCTGGCTTCAGACTCAAAAAGGTCCACCTGCTTAGCCTCCCTAGGGCTGTGATTAAAAGTCTGCACCAATACCCTTGGCCTAAATATCGGATTTGTCAAAGAACTTTTCTGCATCTATGAAGGTAAGTGTATAATTTCTATCTTTGAGTACATTTATGTATTGCATTACTTATTAATTTATGTATATTAAGCCTTCCCTGTATCCCCAGAATGAAGCCAATTTAATCATGGTAATGACCTATTTGATGTGTTTTTAGATTGATTGCACGGGTTAAATTTCTGTGTTTTGTTAATTGGGATATTAGCCTAGTTTTCTCTGTTGTTATGTCTTTATGTGGTTTAGCTTCCTGTGTAATGCTGATTTCAGAGTAGAAGTGTTGCTTCCTTTTCAGAAACAACTTGACATGCATTGATCTTTCTTCTTTAAAGGTTTAATAGAATTATTCAGAGAATGCATTGGGACTGGGATTTTTTTAATAGAAAGTTAATTTTATTACTGCTTTAATCTTGTTGCATGTATAAGTCATCTCATCTTGGTTTAATTTTGGCATGGGCTTCTAGAAAATTGTTAAGAGATTTATTTTTCCAGTTTTGTAGAATTGGTTTTTATGCTATATCCTTATGATCTGAATTTCCTTGGTATCTGTTCTAATCTCTCCCTTCTCATCTCCAATCTTATTGAGTCTTCTATTTCTTTTGGTTAAATTGTATAAGGGTTGTCTATTTTGTTTATCTTCTCAACTAACCAACTCTTTTTTATTATTTTTCCATTTATTTGTGTTTCTATTTATGTGTGACGATAGTCCTGTATTTGACGTACATATACAGGTCAGAGGACAATCCGAAGGACTTGATTCTCACCTTCCACACTTGCATCCTGGGGATTAAACTTAGGTTGTCAAGTCTGGGGAAGAGTACCTTTACCCACTGAACCATCTCACCAGCTCTCACTGACCCTTGCTGCTTTTTCATTCTTTTTCATTAACTGATCTCAATTATTTCTTCCCACCTACTGTACTTGGGTTTGGTCTGCTCTTGCTTTTCCCACAGTCTTAAGGTTCATACATCATTATTTATTTGAGATATCTCATTTTACAATGTAGGCACTTAAGAGTTATATACTCACTTATCCTTTAGGACTCGATTGCCTTCATTATATCCGATGGGATTTTGTATGTTGTATTTGTTATTGAATCCTAGGAACTTTTAAATTTTTCTTGATTTCTTTAATGACCCAGTCATTCAATAGTGTACCTTTAATTTCTGTAAATTTGTTGGTTCTTTTGCTGCTGATTTCTAGCTGATCAGATAAAACACGAGTATTTCAATTTTCCTATATTTGTTGATACTTAGGGTTTTTTCCCCCCAATATGACCTATTTTAGAATAAGTCTTGTGGACTGCGTAGAAAAAATGTGTATTATGCAATGTTTGTAAAGAATCTGCAAATGTGTTTTAAATACTTAATCCATGATACCATTTAATGTCAACATTTCTTTTTATTTTTGGTCTAAATGACTTATTAGCAAAACTGGGGTACTAGCATCACCTACTATTGATTACTGTGTTGGGTTAACCTGTAGTAGTAATACTACTTGTTTTATGAAATTGGGAGCACCTGTGTTTGGTTTGTGCAGTCTTAGAATTCCAATGCCTTCTTTATAAATTATTCCATCAATCATTATGATTTTATTAAGGATGAGGTAATCTTTATCTCTGCTGATTTAATTTGAACCCTACTTAGTCAGATGTTAGAACAGCAGTGTATGGTTGCTTGAATGTCCCATATTATTGAGTATTTGAATGTGTGCTCCCAGTTGCTGGTGCTGTTGGGGGTTTAGGATGTGTGAAATTGGTGGAGAAAGTGTGTCACTGGTGGCAGGCTTTGAGAGCTTAATAGTCGTACCCCATCCCTAGCTTACTCTTTCCACTTCCTTCTTGCAGCTCAGGGTGTGGCCCCCAGCCTGCTGTTTCAAGTACATTTGTTCCCTCTGCTCTACCATCATTGACTCTAACTCTCTGGAATTGTAAGCCTAAACAAACTTCTTTGTTGCATCAATTATAATGTTTTATCACAGAAACCACAAAACTAATACACAGCACTTGCTTGGTTATGGGCTCCATATGCTTTAATAGTATTGCACATCCTTTCGTCCTAAGGAAGCCTCTATCTTTGACGGCTAGGTGAGTTTTTCAGAGGAAGCAAAAATTAGAGATATTTTCTCATTTAGTCTGTCAGTATGTCTCCTAATTTGGAAATTTAAGACCAATAAATTTCAAAATAGTACCAAAAGGTGTGTCTTGTAGTCTGCTGTCTTACTGTCCTATCGCTGTCTTCCTCTTGGATGTATTTTTCCTTTTTAGTTCAGAGTTCCTTCCAGTATCCTTGGTGTAGCTGTTTAGTGGCTATAAACTCTTCTAGCCTGCTCTTATCATAGTACATTTTTTCCCTTCTCCCTCAAGCATGGTAGTATTGCTGGGTGTATTTAGGTTCACAGCTGTGGCTCTTCAAAACCTTAGATACATCATTCCAATTTGCTCCTCCTTGCAAGTTTCTGTAGAGCAATCAGCTGTTATTTTGAAAGTGTGCCTTTATATAAAATTTAGTTTCCCATTTGCAGGTTTTGATACACCTTTATTCAAAGCTAGTGTTTCAATAATATGGTGTGTAGCAGTAATTTTAGCTAACCACTTTGCTCTCCCGAGCTCCCTGTACCTGCCCAGGAACTCTCTGGATTCTCAATGAAACACACACACCAATTAATTTTAAATATGCCTTGACTAGCTCAGAGGTTGGGCAGTTCTAATCCTCCCCGCTGCCCAGTCTTTGGCTGTTGACTATTGATTGACTGATCAAAAACCAACCTGGGCAAGGACCTTCAACGTTTGGACATGCAGATTTCCGATTTGGGGGACCGGATTAATTCAAAGCATTAGAACCAATCCCCAACAATGATATGACAGGCTTTTTATTGTGGGCTTGTTTATCTGGTATTCTGTAAGCTGCTTGTGCCTGGTGGGGTCCCTTTCTCTAGATCTGTAGAATTTTCCTTTATAATTGCATTGAAAATATTTTCTGCACCTTTGGTATGGAGGTCTCGTACTTCTATGTCCATATTTGTAGATTTGGCCTTTTCATGATATACTCATGAAAAGATTTCACACTTAACTAACTTGTCTTAAACTCCTGAATTCTGTCCTCATATTCTAGCCCATTGGATGGGCTTTCCAATGCACTATCTCTCCATTTCCTGAACTTTTCCCCACTACTAAGTACTGCCTATGAAGGTACTTTCCTACCTTACAAACTATTTTTTTTTTTTTTTTGGTTTTTCAAGACAGGGTTTCTCTGTATAGCCCTGGCTGTCCTGGAACTCACTCTGCAGACCAGGCTGGCCTTGAACCCAGAAATCTGCCTGCCTCTGCCTCCCAAATGCTAGAATTAAAGGCATGTGCCACCACTGCCTGGCTCTAAACCACATTTTTAACACCCTGGTGTTGAATGCTTGGCTTGGGGTTTATTCTTACTTCAGCTTACTTTTCTTGGCTAAGCTGGGTGACATTCAATCCTGGAGACAATTTTGAGTGGTGCCATCTGAAGTCATTCTGGCTTGGTATTAACTCACAGGATGGCTAAAGGATGGGGTGGGGGGTCTCTGACCTCACCACCACGACTGGCTGACTGCTATAATTTTAAAGTAAATCATAAAAGTTAAGACTTTCAACTTTAGAGGCTGAAGAGATGGCTTAGTGGTTGGAAGTACTTGCTGCTCAGGTTCAGTTGCCAGCACCCACATGGTGGTTCCAGTTCTAGGGCAAAGCTGCCCTCTTCTGGCTTCCACAGGCACTAGGCAGGCATGGGGTACAGATAAATACAGGTAGGCAAAACACACATACACATAAAATGAAAATAAATCATTTTTTAAAAATGATCTTCGACTTTTTTACTTATGTATTTGAAATCAAGTTGAATATTCAATAGTAAATATTCAACACTGGACATATCCTTGACTCCATGACAAGCCGTAAGATGCCACTGCAGGAGACTAGACCCAATACTTAGACATTCATACGTGACAAATGATGCCCTGTTTACAAAATTATTAGTAAAAGGATGTACTTTCTAAAAGACAAACTACCTTAGGATAAATTTATAATTATTCCAAAATCTAATTAAATATTTAATCAAATATGATATAAAATCTCAAGTATAGTTTTAAAGCATATAGTTTAAGGAGACAGTAAAGACATAAATTTTGCTTTTCAAGGGACTAATTAAATGCACTTAAAAAGAGAAGGAGCCCCATGAGAAAATAAATCCCATATAAAAATACAAACATCCCTGGGCTAGAGAGATGGCTCAGCAGATAAGAGCACTGACTGTTCTTCCAAAGGTCCTGAGTTCAAATCCCAGCAACCACATGGTGGCTCACAACCCTCCGTAATGAGATCTGATGCCCTCTTCTGGAGTGTCTGAAGACAGCTACAGTGTATTTATTACATATAATAAATAAGTAACTCTTTAAAAAAAAATACAAATATTCCAAAACAGTCTTAGCCCTTGACCTTTATTTCATGGTTACAGGAGTTAAAGTTGCACCCTAATTCATCGTTTAGCAGTAGGTTCCCCAATATTTATTTCATCATGATCTGAGTTCAGGAGTACTGTCCTGAGATAGTCTTAGTACAGAACAGAAACCAGAAAGGGGGCAGGTCTGCCCACTGCCCTTGCCTCCCCAGACTTTACCTGCTTAATCAGGAAAAGCTTCATTGAAGTACCCAGACCCCAAGGATGAGAATCAACAAAATGCACATAGTGTGGATCCAAGCCTGTTTGTCTTTCCAGAATGAGGAGAGCAGTGTGCAGGTCTTTTGGCATGGCTCCTTGGAGCAGCTCTTCTAGCTCTGCTAAGAACTCGGTTCTTGTCTCAGAGCCAGCATCGTGCCTGACAGCTCAGGGTCTGTTTACAAGAGCTCAGCCCTTTAGTCTACTTCATGATTCATTTGCGACTGAACAGCCCAGATGAGCATTCAACATTGATTACAGCTACACACAGGGCTGTAGGCTAGGCTCTCCAGTTTGGGAGCTAGTCCTGAAGCAGGTTTCGAGAGATCAGCATCCTCATCACTTCATTGCTACCTGCAAGAGGAATGACAGATTCAGTAGGAATAGAGCAGTCATGGATTTAAACAACTGTGACTTCTGTAATTACAAAGAAATGACTGTGTAAGAAATAGTATTTACATTCATTGCTGTTTAGCTTGAGACAGGGTCTGATGTAGCCCAGGTTGGCATTGAATGCAATGCAGTTGAGGATAACCTTGAACTCCTGGTCTTCCTGCCTCCACCAGTGCTAGGATTACAAACCCACCAAGATTTATGCCCCAATAATTTTTTAAAATTGTATTTATGTGTGTGTGTTGTGTGAGTATGCCCATGCCATGGTGTGCATATCAAAATCAGAAGACAACCTGCATGACTGGTTTGCTCCTACCACACCTTGTGGGTCTCAGGGATCAAAATCAGGTCTTCAGGCTTGGCAGTAGGTACCTGTACCCATGACCCATCTTGTTAGCTCCGTGGGATAATATTTACATTTTAAACACCTCTTCTGGTGACAAAAATGGCTGTATTAAATTAAGATGTAGAATAAAAATAGTCTAATTATTAAGTTTTAATGATAATTGTAAAAAGATAGAAAAAAGTTTTAAGAGCTTAACAAATAAAATATAAAAAAAATACATCCTGAATGAAAAAAACACAACATCTTTTACTTTTTGGATATTTTACATACATAGTTTTGTTTTTTGAGACAGGGTTTCTCTGTGTAGCCCTGGTTGTCCTGGAACTTACTCTGTAGACCAGGCTGGCCTCGAACTCAGAAATCTGCCTGCCTCTGCCTCCCAAATAATGGGATTAAAGGCGTGCACCACCACTGCCTGGCTATATTTTTTAATAATATATATTTCTTTTGGTAATCCGAAAACTTAAGTATAAACATTTCCCCTGAAGGAGGGGATTGATTGCTCATTTTATTTTTAATTATGGCATTCAGTACATATAGATTACAAAGTAAAGCCCTGGAGGAACCAATCATCACATGATCTCAAAGAAAGCCACATCCAAACTTCTTTGTAAAACAGTGACATTTCCCACTCAGGAACTCTGGGAAGTTTGATTTCAGCGTAAGAGACTGAGCCACATAAAGATTACAGTTCAAGTTTGGATAGAAAGCAGATTATGTTTCAGACATAGGGACAGCGGGCCTCACCTTTCCACACCAATGACCACAGCCTTCACTTGGTCCAATGGAGCCGAAACTCTGAGGACTCTGCTTTAATCAGTCCTCCAGAAGATTATGGTACCCATTCAGGTATGACATGAGTCCTTTGAAGATCTCTGTGATCCCAATAAAATACCCCACACTGTTTCACCAAAAAGCACACCGAGAAGCTTCTGTCCCTTGCTTCCCTAGTACTGTTACAGCCCTGGTTGCCTACATTGGCTGGAACAGAAGTTAGATCCCTTCAAGACTCATCTACTGCCTGCCTAACAGCTCAGACAGTCGCCTGACAGAATGTCTGTAGTTATAGAAGGTCACATGCTGACAATTTTACTAAATAATGTACTAGCAATCCTGACACTGATAACATTTAGACAATGTGGCCACTAAACTTTTGTTTGGAAGTTTAGGATCCTTGAGGAACAAGTCCTTTACAACAGTAGGAAACTGTCCCCAGTATGCTCCACAACAAGAGTTCTCACATCCTAGCTTGGTGGGAGCTGTCTTTGAAATCTACGAAAAAAAGTGGAGTGGTCTGACGCCTCAATCATGAGGAAAAGGCAGAGGCTTGGAGCTCCCAGCCTAGAGCACATTCTAATGTAGCCCTAGAGCGGTGACAAAGCAGGGCTGAGGAGAGAAAGACAGGGACCTGGAAGGATCCCGAGGGACAGCCAACACAGGACTGACCTAGGCTTGCAAAAGCATAGATCTTACAACTGCTCCAAACAGAAGAGAGTAACCCCTACCAAGTTTTACCTTCTAGGATTTGGTGGACCCTGGAGTCCCGCATATACTGTTGAACAGCATAGTCCTTCAGGTAGCCATAGCCCCCATGCATCTGCAAAGCCTGGTTGCAGATCTGCTGGGAGACAGGAGGACACAGATGTCTTTGGTCCCAGGAGACTGTGCAGTTCTTAGCTTCCCCTCGACACTCCAAACCTCAGTCTGGCAGCCTACTATAAATGAATGAGAGAAAGAACAAAGCCCAGAGAGGAGCTCCAGAATCTAAGGAGTCAGACGCAATGGCAGCCCTCCTACTGAACCAGTCAATTCCTGCCAGTCAGACAACATACAGACATTTGCTTTTCTCCTTTTATGCTGTCCTACAGCCACTCTAACTGACTATAGGAAGTTCAGCTGCCACCTAGTGACAAAGTAGCCTCAATGTAGAAACAGCTCTGTGTGTGAGACAAAGGAAGCATGGTAAGTAGTGCTTAAATTTGGGTTAGCATCACTGGGCTGTTCTGAACCTTAAAAAGATGTGCCTCATCTAGAATAAACCCAAAAGACAGGGCCTTACTGACGCATTTAATAGCATGGAGAAGGCTACGAAAGCAGCAGGGAGAGCTCCCATGCAGACCTTTCACAGATTCATCTTATCCTTAAGGCCCAAAGTGATTCCTTCAGTGCCTCAGGAGGATAAAGTTCTACAGAGGAGTCATCTCCCTCCAAATCCCTAAGATAGACAGTTGCTTCCTGTCTGTCTCAGAAAGGCCAGAAGATTTATCACTTACAGCAAAGCACTCCTCTGTAGCAAAGAGCTTGGCCATGGAACACAGGGCCACTGCATCTTCTCGCTCTTCCTGCAAAGCCACTGCTGCAGTACGGATCATCAGCCGGGAGGCAACTAGCTTGGTGGCCATGTCTGCCAACTGGAATTGCAGGTACTATAGCCATAGGCAAGAATGGAACCAAAATAGACATATAAATTTAGACAGGTCATCTGGGGTAATCTGGAACTCCTGATATCTTGAGATGGTAAGCTGGCTCTGCAGGTAGAGGCAGTTAGACATACACAGATCAAACTAAATTCCACCCAGATGATCCATGGGTGACAGGAGAGGTCAACTCTGACCTCTACATAGGCACTATGACATGCACACGCACGCACGCGCACACATACACACACACACACACACACACACACACACACACACACACACACACACACACACACACACACACACACACACACACACACACTCACAAAGATATCTTAAATTAGGTGCCTTTTCTAAGTACTTCAAGTTCTCTTGCCACTTCTAAAGAAGCCTACTTTGCTTGCCTTGGTATTACTGCCTCCTGAAAAAGAGGCCCAGGTACATGCAATATATACATTCTGATTAAGATGGTGGCAAGTTCTTCACTGGATTTCATGTTCCTGTCATGCTCCCCAACCCCATCAAGAATGTGGGCCCCAGGGAAGGCATGAACAGAATATAATTGAAGTGCAGAACCTAGGTAACTTACCTGGTTTCTGGCCAGAGGTACTCCAAACTGCTTCCGGACCTTGAGGTGCTCTTGGGTAAGGATAACTGAAGCATGAGCAGCTCCTAGAGAGCAGGATGCTAGAGAGCAAGAGTCAGAACTTCAGCTGAGCCTGAAGGACAGTTGCTAGCCTCAGTCCTTGCCTTCCCTCCCCAATTCCTTTCTGGCCTCACCAACATTGATCCTTCCTCCATTCAGTCCTTTCATGGCGATGAGAAAGCCCTGCCCCTCAGTCCCGATCCTGTTGGCCACAGGGACAGCACAGTCTTCAAAGATCACTGCTCGGGTTGGCTGCGAGTTCCACCCCACCTGGCAAAAATCAGGGTCTTGGTGGCTGCCCTATGATTCCCCAAGTAGGGCGGCCTTCCCTGTGGACAGAAGCTTGTAACGTATAGGTTCCAGCAACATGGCACTTAGATCCATAAGAACATAAAACAAAAGGAAAAAGTTCAGATGTACAGGTTTGTCAATACTTAGAAAGATGCTTATTTCAAGTAAGCAATGTTTTGTTTATTTTTCAACATGGTCTTCAAACGTAGTCCAGGCTGACTGTAGTGCACTCTTCCTGCCTCAGGCTCCCAAGTGCCAGGACGACAGCCATGCCTGGCTAACATGGTGGGACATAGCAAACAAATCTGCTTTGTGCATGCTATCTATGAATACTGCTCACTTCTTGTAGGATCAGGACCAGACCCATCCTTATTTTCAGTGCCTCTGAGTACAACTTCCATGAGAAATTATTTGGAAAAGTTTAATTTTAAAGGCCTTGTGAACAATAACCACATTTCTCTTTTCATAAGATTTGTGTCCCAAAAGGTACTATAATTAGACAAGGTAAATGGCATGCAATATCCTGGAGAGCCCTAGTCTAACATTAAGCTGTAGTGAGGCCCAGTACTGTGATGTCAACTCACCAGAGCCAATTATGCATGGTTTTTTTCTAACTCAGCATTCTATCATCTTGTAAAAGTGGCATGAAGTCAGCTATGAATTGGCAAACGCCAATTTTTTTTGTTTTGTTTTGTTTTGTTTTTTTGTTTCTCCAAGAAAATTGGCTTACTAGAACATCATTGGATATGTCAGATTAAGCTCACAGAAACATCAGAACAGTTGAAATGTAGCCTCTTACATAGAACCTGGTTATAATTTTTGTCTTTGGACAAACCACTTGACTTCTTTGTGACCTTTGTTTCCTTACATAAAAGTACAACCGCTGGACTAAAAAGTTAGTGGAACCTGTTGGCAAAGTCTCACTTTGCTGTGTCATATTTAAATAGTTAAAGCTCATCAGCTCCTCATTAAGGTACTCAGAAACTCAAAGGAACTTCAGCTTCAACAAGGCAGTCCGTGAACACTGTGAACTACATGTCATACTCTTGCTCTCTCCTACCTAGAAAACACTGCTTCTCCTAACATAAACCCTTCTAGCCAAGAGTGGTGGTGCCTGCTTACAAAACTAGCACTGGGAACACGTTGGCAGGAGGATCAGGAGTTCAAGGTGAGCATTCATTACAAAGCAAGTTTGAGGCCAGTCTGGGCTAAAGAGATCCAGTCTGAGAAAACCAAAGCCAAATAAAATGCAACCAAATTTGCTCTCTCTTAAGCTTTGCACTCTCTGCCAAACATCTGAAACTTCCCAGTACTGCCCCTTAAGATAGCTACCTCTGCATTTCATTCTGTCAAACCAAACACAGACACCTGAAAGCAAGAATGTATCTGAAAACTCTGACCTTAAGAATGTCTAATCATGCTGAGCAGTAGTAGTCCATGCCTTTAATCCTAGTACTAGGGAGGCACAGGGAGGTGGAGCTCTGAGTTGGAGGTCAGTCTGACCTACAGAATGAATTCCAGGGCAGTTAGAGCTATACAGGGAAACCCAGTCTAGAAAAAAATAAAAAATCTAATCATTAAAGAAACAAACTACAGATTGCTGCTGCATTCTTGCACCTGTGAAGTCTTTATTTTAAACAGTATATATCTTCATGGCTCAGTGGGTAAAAATACCTGTTATACAAGCAAATGGGCCTCAGTTTACATCCCTAGTCCCCAAATAGAAAGCCAGGTGTTACTGTACAAACATCTGTAACTGCTTTGTGTCTGTGTGCTTGTGTGCATGTGTGTAAATGGAGGCATGAAAAGAGAGAGATTCCCAGGCTCACTGGCCAACCAAAACAGCTAATTCATGTGTGTTAGGTTCAGTGATTCCTTTAGAGGCTATCTCAAACCAAGAAAGAGAAAGAGAGAGAGAGAGAAAGAGAGAGAGAACTTTCAATCTGAATAACTCCCACAGATTCATATCTAAATCTTGGTCAGCAGTAGTTGGATTAAGAGATATGGCCTTGGTGAAGGAGGTGTGTCACGGGGGTCGGCCCTGAAGTTCTAAAAGCCCAGGTTGGACTGGTGAGATGGCTCAGCAGGTAAGAGTACTGACTGCTCTACCAAAGTTCCTGACTTCAATTCCCAGCAACTACATGGTGGCTCACAATCACCCGTAACAAGATCTGACGCCCTCTTCTGGTGTGTCTGAAGACAGCTGCAGTATACTTAGATATAATAATAAATAAATCTTTGGGCCGGAGCAAGCAGGGACTGAGCATGCAGGGCCGACTGCAGCAAGCGGGGCTGACTGGAGCAGGCAGAGGTCCTAAAAGTCAATTCACAACAACCAGATGAAGATTCACAACTATCTGTACAGCTACAGCTACAGTGTATACTCATATACATACAATAAATAAATAAATCTTTAAAAGCCCATGTTATTCCTAGTTAGCCCTCTCTTTGCCTCCTGCCTGTGGACTAGAGCATCACGATTGTCATGGACTCTACCCTCTCTGGAACTGTGAGCCCCAAATAAAATGCTTTAATTTATAAGTTGTCTTGGAGTCATAATGACTTCTCACAGCAGTAGAAAAGCACTAAGACAACACCCCCAAAGCTAATCTCAGCCTCCAGATGCAGGTACACAAGCATGCACACCTGCCCACAGACCAGCAATCTACTTCCTGTCCCTATATGGACAGAACTATTCTAATGTTCTAGGGGCTGCGGGGAGAGGACAAATGATCCTCTGCCTTCTGGAAGATGTGCAAGCATTGACTCTGATGCAGCCCAGTCCTGCTCAGACCTTTTACCTCTCGGCATACCATTCTCAATTCCAGACCTCCATTCTTCCATAGAACTAAATCAAAGAAAAGTAAATAGCTATCCTCCTGGAAAGTCAATACAAAGTGGGAGGTTAAAAACTCAAAAAAATATTGTTAACCAGGCTAACCAAAAGAATTCAGCTCCTTTCTTGCTCACTGCAACCCTACCTATACACACATTTTTTTTTTGCTTCTACAAATAAGCAAATATTTTTTGTTATTATTGTAATTTTAGATGTGTACGTATCACATGTAGCCCAAGCAGGACTAGTATTTGCAATCTTAGCCCCAGATTTCAAAATGCTGGATGTGTAAATTACCATGCCCAGCTGTAGAGATTTTATACAGATAAAACTGTGTGTGATTTTAAGTCCAAAAAGGGCTAGGAATGACTAAGGATTCTGCATCCTCCCAGAGACAGCACCAGCTTTAAATACTGAGTCATCTAATAAATGCCTGCTATGCTACAAACGCCCAGGGGCACTAAAACCCATAACCCATGGGCAATTGTGAGAGCCAGAAAGCATCATAAAGAACAATGTGGAAACCCCAGGAGATTTGGAGGAATTCAGAGGTCATTTTAAACCTGCCTTACCTCCAAAAGCCCTAATCTAAGGATAACAACTGTACTCCTGTTTTGATCACCTGCCCTAAAAAACCCTTGATGAGTCCTAAATTATCAGCAATTACATTACTACATGTTTCCTATTCGTGGCCTGCATGTAGGGTTTAATCCTAGGAGTATCTTCTTTTTCAAAGCACTCATGGAAACACTGTCCTTAGGTAGTTCAAACACTCACAGCCCTCCCTGTCAATGAGTTTTATTTTTGTTAGAGAAGAAGTATCCTACACGTCTTTCATTCCTGAGACCTCTGACAAGCATCAGATTTTTGTATACATCTCTTTTGGGGATAACAAAGTATGGTAAAAGCTGGCTAAGAAATACAGGACAAAGATTGGGGAGTTGGCTCAAGTGATAAGATGCCTGCTTTGCATGCACAAGGACCCGAGTTCAAGCTTCAGTATCCAGCTAAGTGTAGCTAGGAAGGCGACAGGAGGATTCCTGAGACTTGCTGGTCAGCCAGTCTCACTGAACAAGCAAGTTCCAGGTTCAGTAGGAGATGCTGTCTGGTCAGGCATGATGGCAGAAGGAGGTGGATCTCTGTGAGTTTGAGATTATCCTTGTCTACATAGTGAGAAAAGCTAGGTTTACATAGTAAGACCCTGCCCTAAAACATTAACAATAAAATTAAAGAAGACCCTGACCAAAAAAATTAGGTGAACAACTGAGGAAGCTATCAAGCAGCAACTCCCCTCCAATACATGCACACAAACACATAGTACAGACATACCATGAGAAAAATAAACACAGAAAAAAACAGGAGAATTTAGATAGGCAGCAGCTTACGAAACCAGCTGGCAAATCTGTCATTTCCCCAGGAGCCTGTTTCTTTAGCAATGACTTCTGTTTTGCTACATACCTGCTCATAAACCTATTCTGTGAAAAGGGGCAGGAGTTGGTCTAACACATAGCAGAGACCCTTAACTTGAGTTGCTTACAGTTGAGTAGACACTCACCTTCTTCTCCTTCTTGCCAAAGCTGAGGCCAGGGGTTCCTTTCTCAACAATTATGCAAGAGATGCCTCTGGGGCCTGATCCACCAGTTCGGCACATGACCACATAAATGTCTGACTCACCTCCCCCACTGATGAAGGCCTGTGGGTGGAAAGAGGGTATATGAGAATCAGAAAATGCATGAGTTTTAAGCCTGGCACTGGAAAAAACACTGGAACACTCCCAACAACAGAACAAAGGTGTAATGCAGAGGGTGGGGTAAAGGGCACTTGCTCAAGCAGTATTTACAGAATCAGGGATTTAGTTGGTAACAATACAATGGAGGGCACACCTCCCAGACCAAGTAAGCTGCCTACCCAGATTGATTCCACTTACCTGTGAACCTTCCTGATGCTTTCTCCAATCCCCCTGCCTTCCTCATTGCCATATCCCAGCTACCAACTCAGGTATAGACTCCCTGCTGGACTACAGAGGCCACACCAGCCACCAGAACTCCAAATAGGCCTCCTAAAGACCTCCTTCACTCTCTGGCTGCTCCCACCCCAAAGTTCTCTTTCTCTGACTCCAGAGGATATTCCCTCCTTACAAGATAAGATAAGATGTGATAAGCTAAACTAAGCTAAGATTAGCTAAACTAAGCTAAGATAAGCTAAACTAAGCTAAGATAAGCTAAACTAAGCTAAACTAAGCTAAGAGGTTACTCAATGACTGCTAGGTCCAGAAAGAAACAAAAAGGAAATTAAAGACTTAGAATTCAATGAAAATAAATGTACAACATACCTAAACTTATGGGACACAATGAAAACACTGCTAAGAGGAAAGTACCTACTTTTTTTTTAATCACTTAAGTACCTACATAAAGAAATTGGAGGGGATAAACAGATGGCTCAGCGGTTAAGAGCACTGGCTCTGCTCTACTAGAAGAATTGAGTTCAATTCTCAGCACCCTCATGGCAGCTCACAATCATATATAATGGGATCTGATGCCATCTTTTGGCACGCAGGTGTACATGCAGATAGAGTATCCCAAGTCCCCGTACACATAAAATAAACAAATCTTAAAAAAGAAAAAAATTGGAGAGATTTCATACTAGCAACTTAACAGCATACCTGAAAAGTTCTAGAACAAAAAGAAGCAAAACACCCAAGAGAAACAGACAGAAGGAAATCAAACCAAGGGCTGAAATCAATAAAATAGAAACAAACAAAAATCAAAATAAACAGTCGGATCTTTGAGAAAATCAACAAGACAGACAAACCCTTATTCAAACTAACTAAAAGAAGGACAGAGAAAATCCAGATTAACAAATCAGAAAGGAAAGGGGGACACAACAATAGACATTGAGGACACTCAACAAAACATTAGGTAATACTTTAAAAACCTGTACTCTACAAAATCAAAAAATTTAAAAGGGATAATTTTCTAGATACCACTTAGCAATTTTCCACTTACCAATACTCCTCAAATTCTTCTACAAAATAGAAAGACACAGTCTAAAAGCTAGCTACTAAGGTCTATTCCCAACTTCTTCTTGAGGTTGACTACCAAGATCCAGTCCAGGAATAAAAGCCCCCTTTGTTTCACCTAGTTAACATGCCCAATTTAAAATTAAATACCTCATCTGTGGTAGTTTAAAGAGTATAGCCCCACAGACTCATGTCTTTAGATGCTTGGCCCACAGGGAATGGCACTGTTAGGAAGTAGTGTGGCCTTATTGGAGGAGGTCTGGTCCTGTTAGAGGAAATGTGTCACTGTGGAAGCAGACTTTGAGGTCGCATATGTATAAGCTATACCCAGTATGACATACACAGTATCTCCTTGCTGCCTGCAGATATAGATATAGAACACTCAGCTCTTTCTTCAGCACATCTGCCTTCTTTCCCCTTGTACCTTCATAAACTGCCATTTTCTTATGTGTTCTGTCTGTCTCCTCTCTATCCAGAGGCAGCCCTTTGTCCTCCTCCTCACTTTGTTTCCTTGTCCCTTATCTTCTATCTTGTGTCTCTATCCCTCTGGTGCAAATAAATCTTTGTACTGGGAACTTGGTCTTGGAATTCCTGAGCTTATGTTTTTCCTAACACTGCCAGTATACGTAAGCAACTCAAATGTTCTACCTGAAAACTCATATAGCTGATAAACACCTTCAGCAAAGCGGCTAGATAGAAGATTAACTCAAAAACAAACAAAAAAATTCAGCAGCCCTCCTAGATACATATGACATATGGACTGAGAAAAAAAAAAGCAGAGAAAAGAATACCCTTTACAGGGGCTGGAGAGATGGCTCAGCGGTTAAGAGCACTGACTGCTCTTCCGAAGGTCCTGAATTCAAATCCCAGCAACCACATGGTGGCTCACAACCATCTGTAATGAGATCTGGCACCCTCTTCTGGGGTGTCTAAAGACAGCTACAGTGTACTTACATATAATAATAAAGAAGTAAATCTTTAAAAAAAAAAATACTCTTTACAATAGCCACAAACAATATAACATATCTTTAGGTAACCCTAACCAAGTAAGTGAAATACTTATATGACAAAAACTTCAAGTCTTTGAAGAAACTGAAGAAGATGGAACGATCTCCCCTGCTCAAGGATCAGTAGAATTAACATAGTAACTATCCTACCAAAAGCAATCTACAGACTAAGAGCAATTCCCATCAAAATTACAACACAATTCTTTATAGACCTTGAAAAACCATATTCAACCTCATATAGAAAAAAAACAAAAAACCCAGGAGAACTAAAACAATCTTGACTAATAAAAGAACATCTGGGGGTATCACCATCCCTGGCTGCAAGCTATACTACAGAGCTATAGTAATAAAAACTGCATGGTATTGGCATAAAAACAGACAGGTTAATCAATGGCATCAAACTCAAGATACAGACATAAATCCACACACCTATGGACACCTGATTCTTTATAAAGAAGCCAGAAATACACAATGGAAAAAAAAAAAACTTCAACAAATGGTGCTGGTCTAAGTGGATGTCTGCATGTAGAAAAATGCAAATAGATCCATATTTATCACCCTGCACAAAACTCAAGTCCAAATGGAGCAACTCAACATAAAATCATATAAACTGAACCTAATAGAAGAGAAAGTAGGGAACAGCCTTGGACACATTGGCAAGAGACAACTTCTTAAACAGAACACCAACAGCACAGGCACTAAGATCAATAATTAATAAATGGGATCTCATGAAACTAACATGCTTCTATAAGGCAAAAGATACCATCAAAAGGACAAAATGGCAGCCTACAAAATCGAAAAGAATTTTCATTAACTCCACATCCAACACAGGGCTAATTTCTAAGGTATATAAAGAATTCAAGAAACTAGACATCAACAAGCCAAATAATCCAATTAAAAAATAGTATACAGATCTAAACACAGAATTCTCAATAGAATTCTCCATAGAATAAGAATTTCAAATGGCTGAGAAACACTTAAAGAAATGTTCAGCATCCTTAGTCATCCTTAGAAATGCAAATCACGACTCTGAGATTCCATCTTATACCTGTCAAAAAGGCTAAGATCAATAACACCTCATACTGGTGAGGATCCAGAGTGGAGGAGGAACTCTCCTCCACTGCTGGTGGATAGTAACTGTTAAGTAAAGGATAATCATATTTCAATCCACAGACCCAGCGAGGTTAAGGAACAAGGGTCAAGCAGGAGGAGAGGATGCACGTGATGTCCCCAGGACGGGGAAGTAGAATAGATCGGGGGTGGGGGGGCAGGGGCGCAGGTTAGGATGTGGATTGTGGGGCACTTGGGGGTGGGAGGATATGAAAACCTAGTACAGTGGAAACTCCCTGGAAACTACAAGAGTGACCCTAGTAAGGACTACTAGTAATGGGGACTAAGGAGCCTGAACTGTCCATCTTCTGTAACCAGGCAAGGATTCCAGTGATGGAACTGGAACAACAATACAATCGCAAAACTTTCAACCTATAATCTGTCCTGTCTGCAAGATATGCTGGGGTAATGGTGGCACAGCACTTGTGGAAGTGACCAACCAATGACTAGTTTTAACTTGAGGCCCACTTCATGCCATGAGAGAGAGTTCATGCCTGATACTACCTAAATGGCCTGGAACCAGAGGCTAGATAGCCTAAATACCTAGGATCAACCATGACTGACAAAAACAAAAAGAGTCAATGAAATAATTCCTAATGACATTCTACTACATCACAAATTGGTGCCTAGCCCAGTCGTCATCAGAGAGGCCTCCTCTGGGAGCTGATGGGGGAGTCCATGCAGAAACCCAAAGGCAGACATTAGGCAGAGCTCAGTAAACCCGACTGAAGAGATGGAGGAAGGACTGTAGGAGCCAAAGGTGTCAAGGACACCAGGAGAACATGGCCTACAGAATCAAGTAAGCCAGGCTCATAGGGGCTCACAGAGACTGAAGTGCTAATCACAAAGCCTATATGGATCTATGCTATATCCTCTGCAAATATATTATAGTTACTTAGCTTGGGGGTTTTGTGGGATTCCTAACAGGAGGTGTGAGGGTGACTTTTCCCTGCTCTTGGGACCCTTTCCTCCTAATGAGTTCCTTCCTCCAGCCTTGATATGATGGTTTGTATCTACTCTTTTTGTATCTTGTTATGCTGTGTTCAGTTGATAACCTGGGAGGCCTGCTTTTTCTGATGGAGAAAAGGAGAAGGGGATCTAAGAGAGAGGGGAGACAGCAGTGGTTTGGGGAAGAAGATGGAACAGAACTGGGAGGAGTGGAGGGAGAGGAGGAATGCAGTCCAATGTACTGAGGTAAGAGTGAGAGGCTCTTCCCAATGTGAACTGCTACATAGAAGTCGTAACTCAGACTCAAGAACCAAGGGTTGTTAAGAGGCATGTGGGAATAGCCTCAAGTTGCTCTGAGAACACACACTCTTACCTTGGAACCATTGAGGATGTAATGATCTCCTTGTTGTTTAGCTGAGGTCAGAAGAGATGCAGCATCACTCCCACTGCCTGAGACAGGGGTCAAAAGGGAACAGATGGAAGGAGGTCAGTGACATCGCAGCTCAGCACAGTCCCACATCCCGACAGGTCTTGCTAAGAGGCTATCATGCACGGCTTTAAAACCCATGTGACCAAGAAATTCTCCTTCTGGGGAAAAACTGCTTGCATCGAGCAGTCCACTGACTCTCTACCAAAGCAGCCAATGGTGGTCTACAGCCTGGAAGAACGCTAACCTAAAGGCCCTGGTCCTAGGACAAGTACCCTGATTATTCCACAACCAAACTGCATAATATGTACACCATATTATGTGCCAACAGCCGAGGATGCTCAGTCAATGACCACACAGGGCCCACTTATCTCCTTGGTAGGTCTCACTTGCAGGGAGGACAAACGCACCTGGTTCAGTGAGGCAGTAGGAGGCAAACTTCTCCATGGTACAAAGCGGTGGGCAAAATTTGTGCCTCTGTTCCTCATTTCCAAAGCTATCAATCATCCAGGCACACATGCTGATAGATACACCAAGAAGAAAAGCCATTGACAGAAATACAGACAGACAAGAAAATTGAGGGTTTGGGGGTGGGGAGAGAAACCAAGGGCAACAAGGCAGAATGAAAGCAGGAGAGAGTGGGAGGGGAAAGAGACAAATGAGATGATGCAACTTGAAAGGAAGGGACTGGTCTATAAACACCCCTGGACTTATACCAGAGGCCCAGGTGCTTCTCAGATAAGTAAGCCCTAAAAATCAGAGACAAATGTACTTTCTATTACTTTCTTAAGTTATTGGAGGTCTCAGCTATAGACTAAGGAAAACTAGATTAGTCTGCTGATACCAAAACTGTAATTTGGGAGGTCAGCAGAACCAATTCTTTAAGTACTACCATAGAAGGCAACAGAACCAAATCCAACAGGCAGCAGCAGACCTACTGTGTACCAGTAACAGTTTAGTTCCCCAAGTACAATCAACCCACCGTGACTCATCTTTTTCTCAGTGAAGCTTCCCTACCCTCCTGCGTAAGCACAACCCTTCACCATGCTTTTAGGTGTGGATGCTCACTTGTGGATGCTTATATAGGCAGTGGTACTGGTGCAACCTGTGGCCAAGGCTTCAAAGATGACAGAAGTATCAAGGCGAGACAGTCCAGATCCACCCACATCTGTTTGAACATAGATTCCCCCAAATCCCAACTGTGCAGCCTTCCGCATCACATCCACAGGGAACAGCTCCTACATAGAAAAGAGAGCAAGTGGTCAGAGACCAGTTCTGAGACAGATGTTCCTTTAAAGGGGACAATGAATGGATTAGGATGTCTGCACCCAGAAGACTATTAGGAATTCTCTTAGCTTCAAGTGCCCTTGTTATTTTATAGTGGCATCAATTAACAAATGTTCTCCAAATTTTTTTCTATAGAACTGCTTCAATTTTAGGTATGTCTAAATATCTGTCCAATTAAATAAGAAAAGGGGCGTCCCCGTATATCTGGGATGACTTCCAGGAAAGGAGTCATCTACTGTCTTAGTAATGAAACAGAATGAACAAAAGCAACTTGGAGAGGAAAGGGTTATTTTACTCATGCTTCCATGTAACAGCTCACCATCAAAAGCAGTGAGGGCAGAACCTCAAGAGACCAGAAACCTGGAGGGAGAAGCTGATGTAGAGGCCATGGAGGAATGCTGCTTACTGGCTTGCTCAGTTTGCTTTCTTATAGAACCAAGAACTACCAGTCTAGAGGTGACCCACCTACAATGGGCTGGGCCCTCCCTCATATATCGCTAATTTAAAAAAATGTCCTACAGGCTTGACTACAGCCCCATCTTATGGAAATATTTTCTCATTTGAGGCTCCCTCCTCTCTGATGATTCCAACTTATGTCAAGCTCACATAAAACTATCCAGCACATCTACTACCAATCTTCACATCTGCAGTAAGAGTTGGTGGGTGGAGAGCAGACACTGAGCAGTTAGGACTGTAAAGAGAGGGAGATAAGTCATTGTATGGAACATATAGCTACAAGAACACTCCTACCTTCTGATCCCACTCCGCCATATTGGGAGCCATTTCCCGAGCAGCAAAGTCAAAGGCCACTTTCTGAAATCCTTTCTGTTCTTCATTTAGCCCCAAGGAAGCTGTGAACAGGACCAGACATATTCAATTCTAGGATGGAAATGAGAGAAGAGTTTCACTAATATGGAGTGCTTCAAAGCTGAGAGTGGACCTCCTAAAGCATTTCTTAGATATATTCTAGGCAACAGTAAGAGAATGGTGCCACCTACTATGTGTTCCATTGTTTTTGTTTTTGAGATAGGATCTTATAATCTAGTCCAGGCTGGTCTTGGACTCCTGACCATCCTGCCTCTGCTATCCTAGTGCTAAGCTAGGATCATTACTAGTTTCCCAAGTAGAGGAGGGGTCATTCTAGCACTTACCTATAGTATCCTAAGATAAAACATAGCTACTCCCAGACACCTCTTCCTTTTTTCCTTGGGTAGACAGTGTTATAGCTAAATAGGTAGAGGCCTCAGGGAACACATCAGGAAAAACCAGGATGCACAGAGTTTGTTAGAACATATAGCCACAAGAACACTCCTACCTTCTGATCCCACTCTGCCATATTGTGAACCATTTCTGGGAAGAGTAGGATACATAAAGATACTAACTCACCAAACTCCATCGCTATTCCTTTCAAAACAAGTGATTTTATTTATTTATTTATTTATTTAATTCTCTCTCTTTCTCTCTCTCTCTTTCTCTCTCTCTCTGTGTGTGTGTGTGTGTGTGTGTGTGTGCGCGCGCGCGCGCACGTGCTCACACACATGCATACACATGCCTGTGTTATATGCATGTGGAGGTCAGAGAACAAGTTTTGAGAATGGGTTCTGGGGATTAAACTTAGGTCATCAGGCTCAGTGGTAGGTCCCATAACAAAACAAAACCAAAAAAAAAAGAAAGAAAAAAGAAAAAAAGAAAAGAAAGGAAGTTAAAAAAAAAAGCAGTTGCTCTCATATGCCATGCTTTCTGATGGCTGTCCTAGTTTTTCTGCAAAAAATTCCTTGGAAAATTCCCATCTTCTCTCTGTATACTTGGCAGCAGCCACTGTTTCACCAACACATTCACTTTATAACATCAATTGAGAAATCATAATCTGTATACATTGGCTCACTTTCCAACCAAGGATGCAATGGAATAATATGGGCATACAATGTGTGGATAATACTGATTTAAAACAAACAAACAAACAAAACAAAACAAAACCTTTCTTATGTTGAAACACAGTTGAGTTCTTAGAAAGTTTTCTGTCTTAACCACTATGATATGACTCAGTAACTGCCTCATTTCTTGGACTGAGAAAAACGAAACTTAAGAGAATGAACTGGCAAAGTGATGTTAAGTAGGATAGATGGATGGGAAATTTTTCTAGAAACTCCTAAAATGCATAAAGACTCCATTGTAACAGAATCTCAGCAGAGGAAATGGTGGGAGACGCTACCTATCTACGCAACTGGTCCCCTAGCAGTAAAACACAGAATTAAATTTTTACAAATATTCTCAAAGACCACACTCAGTAAGGTAGGATTGAATTGGAAAACAAGATTGTCAGGAAAGCCTAGAATAGTTTCCATACTTCTTAAGATGAAGCAGATTTCCAGAGACAAGGCAGATACTAAAAGCAAAGAACTTAGGCAAAAATGTGAAAAAACTAATGAGATTTTAAGACTGGAAAAGAAGACAGAATGAATTCCAGAAGCCAGAGCACTGAAGCAGAACCTGCAACTCATATGACTGGACAGGCCTATACTATTCGCATTCCTTTCTCTTTTTACTGTGAGAACCACTGCCTCAGGTGCGCTGCTGCAAACCAAAGGAAGGGATGAGTGCATACTGCCTACACTTGGAGGTCCAGTAAAAAGCAGGATACAATGATGGCTGAGGTGGGGGAGGGGCGGGTGCAAAGATGTGGCCTTTCTATGCTAGAACTTCAGTTATTATAATGCTAATGGATCCTGAAGAAAAACTATGAGGAAGAGATGGGGCACATCTGAGGTGGTATGGATATAGACTTAAAGGAAAAGTATAAGCCGTTCTTGACAATAATCTGCCTTGGTGCCTTCTAGCTATGCCCACCTCTTCCTATAGCACATAAGTGCTGGCAACAAAGTTTGTTCCTCTGGGGAACATCTGGGCATCACTCTTAGTTAAAAGAAAATCCCAGCATGGTGGTCCACACATTCAATCCTGCCATCTAGGGATCCTCTCTCTGAGTCTGACACCAATGTGGACTACATACAATTCCAGAATATTCAGGGCTACCTAGGAAGACCCTGCCTCAAAAGTATGAGGGGGTGGAAGAGGTGGAACCAAGGTAGGGAGGATGTGAGGATTCTAGCAAAGTCTTCCCTAAAAGACCTAGAACAGAAACCTGAAGGTATCATTCTTAGGAATACTGAGTGGGACAAAAAAAAAAAAAAAAAAATCACCTTTTTCTTACTGGGGCAAGGGTCAGGCTGTTTTTTATGCTCTCTTTGTAAAAATGCTGCTGCTACAGATTATCGTTTAATGCATATGTGCCACAGAACAAGGATGCAGCTGAGTGGTAACGCCCTTGCCCAGCACCCCTAAAGTCCTGGGTTAAACTCATAGCCACAGGAAAAAAGCAAAACAAAAAGTCAAAAACAACCATGCAGTAAACTCACTATTTAAACAACAAACAAAACAAAGCTGAACTACTCTTAACTGGTAGGTACTTGTCCAGCCACAGCAAACGTACACCAGTTTGAACACCAGTACCATTGCATCCAACAAATATTTATCGAGCATCAACTGTATGGCAGTGCTGGTGTTACTAAGATGAACATGGTATACATGCAGACATGAACATGTGTGCACAAACGTGCACACACTCTTAAATGGTAATAATTCAAAGACCTTAAGCCATAAAGAAGTGTTGCAAAGTTCTATCAAGAGTTCCAGAGCCTTTTGTTTGGTTTTAGTTTTTGAAACAGAGTCTTACTCCATAGTTCAAGCTGGCCTGCAATTTATTACATGGTTCAGGTTGGTCTTAAACTTGAGGTACTATTTCACTTAAGATTCCCAAATGCTGGGATTACAGGTATGAGTCACTATGTCCAGCTTTAATAAATCTTAATTTTATTACAACAAAGTAAAAGGCTACTTCCTAAGACAAACAGTTCAGGTAACCAAAGACTTAGAAAGTTATAGAATTTCATTTTTAAAAGAGTAGTTTTATATAAGTTATATGTAGTCAGTATATAGTAACTTCAGTGTAGCCACAAATTCTTCTTATATATAACAATTACATTTGATATTCAGAAAAGGAAATGATCGACAAAAGAAAAGCATTCTGAGTTCTAGGACAGCTGTGTAGAGAGACCCTAACTAAAAGAGTAATGATAAAAATTAAAACATAAAGTAATTATTTCAGTGACTGGGTGACTTTTAGAAATTTAGTGTTATAGCCCACTATAAAGAGAGGCTACATTAGACACTGGACAAAACTTCCTCACCTGTGAAATGATGAAATTATACATACAATAATTATATGCACTGCTCATAATAAAGTAAGTCTTAATTCTCTTAAATTATTTAACCTTCAAATATGTAATGAATAGCCAGCCAGACATGTGAGTCATGCTTCAAGTTTAAAATAAGTATATCCAGAACTATAAAGTTCCAGGCCAGCTCGAACTACCGAGTGAGACAATAAAAAAATTTCCAACAAAAAACTCAAAACAAACCAACAAAACAATTTATAGATGTAGGTACTAATCACCAATCAGTTCTGCAGTGCTGTGAATCTTGCATAGGCTCAAGTAACCCGCCACTAAGTATTGAGGTTTGGTCTGTTGTTATGTTGTTATGTCTAAACCACTAAAAACATTGGGAAAAGGCCAACTGCCCTGTAGCCCACCCTGCATCTGCTTAGTTCCTTATGGTTTTTATTTCCCTACATCAACTGACCCTGGACAATGCAAAGGAATGCAGCTTTCAGCTCTTGCCCTGATCAATCAGTCTTTAGGTGTGTGTTCAATACTCTAGCCCTGTCTGGCTGGGATTGCTGTTCGTGTGGTTTGTGGGGTGACTCCTGCACCCCAACGTTACAATGCTAAATTATGTATCCCAAGGTCTAGTTGCCTCAAGAGAATTCTCTCATGTATGCCAGCTTTTGTTGTGCAAACCTTGCTCCTTAATTTAAAGCTATTGGTTGACTAAAGATGCCTACAGCCTATAGATGGGTAGAAGAGAGGTAGGCAGAGCTTCAGTTCCCAGGGTTCCCAGGCTTGGAGCTTGAGGCACAGATGAGGAGCGGGAGAGATAGGAGAGAAAGCAAGAAAACCTATGAGGTAGGTGGATTGTGAGCCTATAGCCATGAGGGTCGGCCTGTTGGAACAGAAGCGGCCCAGGCAAAACATGGCAAGTTACATCTCAGGGTTATTGACAGGGAAGCAGACACAATAGCATAGAGGGTTGATACCTGCCCAGCTCTAGTGCTTTTAAGGCTTATTATAAAAATAAAGGTTCTGTGCCATTTACTTGGGAACTAAATGATCTAAGGTGGGTTAGAAACCGCCAATTAATATTTACTACACAACTAAGCACCCCAGCTTACCTACTAGTGTGGCACACAAATCTACAAGTAGAGAAGTGTCTTGAACAACTGAAAAATAATTTTTTGTTGTTGTTGAGACAGGATCTCATGTAGTCCAGGTTGGCCCCCATCTTTCTATATAACTGATGCTCAACTTGAGCCCTTGATCCTCCAGCTTCCACATCAAGAGTGCTGGAATTATAGGCATATACCACCACAGCAGGTCTGGCAGACTGAGTCACTATTACGGATGGAATCCAGGGCGCCAGGAATGAAAATGCTAGGCAAGCATTCAAACTGACTGAGCTAGGTCCTCAGCCCCAACATTTTGTTAAAAACAGTGAAAGAGAGCTAGCTGAATGCTGGTGGTGCAGCCCTTAATCCCAGTGCTTGGGAGACAGCAGGAGGGGTGATCCCTCCTGAGTTCAAGGTCAGCCTGGCCTACAGAGCTAGTTCCAGAACTGTCAAGGCTACACAAATAAACCCTGTCTCACACAACTTAGTTGTCCAAGTCAAAACAACAGTCTATATAGTTCATTTGTTATTGGGACAAACTCTTTCCTAACTTTAGTATCAAACCATGTTACCTTGTTTTCCCAGTTCTAGGTGCCTAAGTGGGGCAGTGACTCTTAAAACTGTCTCTGGTTTTCTACAAAAAACCAGTCTAGGCCTCAATGTACTTTATAAATCTGTTCTCAATTGTCGAAGTCATACTGCCATAAACAATTGGATACTTATTTAAAATAAATTTTAAAATTATTTTTACAATTGTTTCAGAAGAAAAGGCAGTTCTGGTTTTTTGTTTGGTATTTTAAGTGACTGACAAATCTCAAAAATTGGCTTGGTTTGCATGAGTGGCAAACACTCCCAGTTACATGCAAGCTTTCTGCCAGGTTCCTAAACAATCAGTTTGTAATCTCAGATGGGGTTTCTCAATCGCGGTAATCTTTCTTTTTCCCTGCAGCAGTTTCTATAGTATGAGTGCTTTCTGGTTATAAGTTATGAAATCTATACTTGTGGGCAGAACATATGGTATAACCTGGAGCTTTTCAATCTATCTCTACCAGAGCCCATATACTTAGCTCTCTCTACCTTGGGAATCTATTGCTACGATTTCAACCAAAGTCACAAGTTCCTTCACCTTTATAAAGCATGGGTGGGGGCGGGGCCAGGGCAACTTGACTGGACTGAGTGCTGGTCGCAGGGACCACGGAGCTGGTCCCGAGAGCAGATCCTGGGTTATGGGAGGAAACCAGTTCGTGGAAAAGGACTGGTCGGGGAGAGACAAGTGGGTCGGGGATGGGCAAAGTCAGAGAATAAAGTGAGTCCGTCAAGGGACCCGAGGGGGATCGGTGTGTCAGACGAAGCCCAGAGCTACCAAGTTGCTAGGAACTGGGGCTGGTACAGATGCCCACCGAAGTCCCACACTCTCCTCGCCTAAACGAGCCTTACGATCGATGCAGAAGGTGATGCTCCGGTGGTCGGTCTGAGCCAGGGACTTGAGTGCGGCGCGCAGACAGCCAAAGCGCCTGAAGCCGGACCGCAACATCGCCGTGTAAACTTCCAGTTTCAGACCCCAGGGCCTTCTGGCCCAGGCTAGAACTTGCCGTTCGCGACCCTAACCCGTGAAACTCTGGGAGTTGTAGTCCATCAAGCGCGGGCTCCAGTAAGCCTACTGGTGTTTTGAAACCACAGTTCCCAGAGATCGTCGGGGCGGCGCCTCTGAGACGCGTCTTCTACTAAACCCGCCCGTGCACGCCAGTCGCCTCCAGGCTCTCTGAAGACTAGCCCGGTGCTTCTGGAGTTTGGATGGTGTGTTGTTGAGTGAATGGTGGTGGGTAGAGCCGTGTTAGGGATTCGGGAGCGTTTAGGGGTAGATTATGAGAGAAGGAAAGGGTGCAGATAACGAGAGGGGGATTAGAATGACTTAATCATGACTTTTCTTCATAAGTCCCAGGCCCATTAGGCTTTCTTGTCTCCATCTTGCCCCGTGCAGGTTTTGGAAGTCAAGAGCTGCTTCTTACACGTCCGGTTAGCTTCAGCCTCCTACTGAGAGGCCATGCCGAGACCCCGGAAGAGGCAGACTGGGACTGCTGGTCCAGGTGAGCTGCACCGACGCTGCAAAAGGCAGCAGGTAAAGAACGTTTTTTGTAGGGCGTGCATTATTTACTTTTTCCACTCCCTGGTTTGGAGACTCTGGGGGTTGTTGCTTATCGTCATCTTTACTCTTTCTGCCAGAACTTACACTTTCAGTCCCTTCCAATTATTTGTCCATTCAAAGAATAGCTATGAAGCACTGCGTACATGTACGGAACTGTGGTGGCTCACGCATGTTGGAGTCCTGAGACCCAAGGAGGATTGCCTTGGGTTTAAGACCAGCCTGGTACTACGTGAGTACTGCATAAGCAGGACCCTGTCTCCAAAGTGTGTGTGAAGATATCCTTTACAACCTGGGTGAAAACAGAGACTTTTTTAGAATTACATTTATTTTCTTTTGTACAGTATGTGGGAACACACACACTGATCAGAGGATAACTTGAAGGAATCAATCCCTCTTTTCCACTGTGTGACTCTCAGGGATTGAACTCAGGTCCTTAGGCTTTGTAAAAAAAAAAAAAAAAAAAAAAAAAAAAAAAAAAAAGCCTTTACCCAACTAAGCCACCTTGACAACCCTTATGTCATTAAGTGCAATAAGCCAGGCACAAAAAGTCATGCATAGTTGCACATGAAATGTAAAAAAGCTGAAAGCTGGAAATAAAAGGGAAATCGGGATTCAAGCTCTTCCTTGACCACAGGAGACCCCACCTTTCACACTCAGTTTTCTTTTCCTAGGTCCTTATCAGCCTGTCAATTTGGAATTGCTAAGTCTCTGAGGATGACCTGAATTCCCAATCCTTCTCTCCCCCAACTCCCAGGTGCTTTGGTTATAGGTTTTTTTAAATCACCAAAACCAGTTTTACTTACCCTTTAGTTTCCAAAACAGTGTAACTTCAGAGGCTACCAAAATCCTAGACATAGTTGTTAAGACACTTACTGTGGCTATGCTTACAAGCTGTGTGCTCAAGGGCTTCTCTGTGGTCCTTATCTCGTGTTTTATCTGATTGTACGTGTATGAGCGGTAGCCCTTGTGCTGGTGCAGTGGAGCTGGTTCACTTATCATATGTGCCTGAGGGGATGGAAGTCAGGTCATTTGGCTTGGAACTAAGTGCCTTTGACACATCAGTGTCTGGCCTCTTAATGCTTGAGCTCAATTTTATGTTAAACCCTTTTCCTGTTTTGAGACTGTAGTCTAGTCTGTCCTTGGATTTGTAGCAAGTCTCCTAGGCTCTAAAGTCTCAGGCTCTAAGGTTCTGTAATTATAGTCATGAGCTAACATGCCCAGCTTCATTCTCTTTGAAATTTTTTCGTGTGGTTTAAGAATCCCAGGTTGTGAGTTAAACTCAGGCTGTTGGAGGCAGTAGTATTTCCTGCTGCTGAAAGCAGTGCACTGTACATTTCAGAGAAGTAGGAACAATGGAGCCAAATGTGACGGCTCCTATCTGTCATCAAGATAATCATGAGTCCTAAGCCAGCCTAGTCGGTAACAGGAGACTCACATCACATAAACATGTGTGATGGTTCCTATCTGTAACCCTAATGCTTGGGAAGCTGAGGTCAGCCTGGGCTACAGAGTTCTGAGACCCTATCTCAACATAGATGCTTCAGAAAGTATATTCAAACCGATTGAGTATTAATGTATACATGTATGGAAACACTGTATGGTGCCTATTAAATGCATACAATTCTTGTTTTCTGTGTCAGTTAAAATTTAATAGAAAAAGGCAATTAAGACTAAGAGGTAAGAACAATGAAGATAAGATCCAATTCCTTCTCTGAGGGAAACCGAAAAAGTGTATGAGGGAGAGGTCCTGAAGACAGCTTTGTGACAGCAGGGAAGAGGAGGGATCACAGGGAAGGCCTTGACAGGGAAGCAGAATTTGAGCCCAGTCTTAAAAGAATGGGAGAGCTTTCCACCAGCAAAATCCTAGAACTCAGAAAACATGTTTTTCCATTCACAAAAATGAATTCAGAAATTAAGCAGTGGCAGGCAGAAAGGGCCTCTTTTAGAAATGACAGGTTTCAACATATTATTGTGGTTATTTAACCACACATATATGCCTGTTTTGTTTTTTATTGAAAATAGAGTCTTCTTTCATACAGTATGTCTCAACCAGTTTCCCCACCCTCCACTCCTCACAGCTCCCCCACTCCCTGATCCATCCACTCCCCCTTCTTCTCCCTTCCGAAAAGAGCAGGCCTCCAAAAGATAACAAAATAAGACAACACAAGATAAAATAAGACTGGGCAGCTCTCACACCGAGGCTGAACAAGGCAGTGCCACAGGAGGAAAAATGTCCCAGGAGCAAGCAAAAGAGTCAGATACACCCGCTCCCACAGTTAGTTTTGAGTCCCACAAAAACACTGGGCTAACAGCCATAACATACACAGAGGACCTGGTGCAGACCCATGCAGGCCCTGTACTTGTTGAGCCCATATGAGCCCTGCTTAGTTGAATCAGTAGGCCATTGTTCTCCTGGTATCCTTCATCATGACTCCTACAATCTATTGCCCCCTCTTCCTCAGGGTTCCCCTTGCTCTGAGGCAGGGATTCAATGGAAACCTCCAATTTAGACTCTCAACAAAATAAATGCTTGGCTGTGGGTCCCTGTATCCCCTCCCATCTGCTGCCTTGAGGAAGCCTCTTTGATGTTGACTGGACAAGGCATGGTCCTCATTAAACTTCTTTCAAACTTACCTTGATAATGATTATAATGGTTAATTTTTCTGAACATTTATTATGAAACTTATTTCCTAAGTCCTAGTTGTGTGAAATAATCATTGAAACAATTTCAAATAGTACTTCATTTCCTCATTGGAAAGAATAGCCTTATTGAAGGCACAGAACTTAATTGATTACTACCAGTATTCTGAGCTTAACTCTACAAGGGTCCTTTTGTCTCATTGAGTAATCTAGAAGACATCCTTTAAGAATGTATTCTTTTTTATTAATTAAATTTTACAATTTCATAAATGTACAGAATACAAACAGAATTTTTTTTTAAGTAAATCTTGTTTTTTGGTTGGTTGGCTAGGTTTTCGGGATAAGATTTCTCTGTGTAGCTTAGGCTGTCTTAGATCTCCCTCTGTAGACTAGGCTGGCCTCAAACTCAACAATCTACCTGCTCTGCCTCCTAAGTGCTGGGATTGAAGGCATGCAGTTCCTGCAGAGCCAGGGAGTGTTGGATCCCTTGGGACTGGAGTTATAGACACTTGTGAGCCATGTAGATACTAGGAATTGAACCCAAGTTTTATAGAATCTTAAGCAGAGCTATGTATCTAGCCCCAAGAACACTTTTCCACAACCCTCTCATATCTCTCTACTTGCCTACAAACCTCATGCTCACATCTATTCATTTTCCTTTGTGACCTACTGAGTTTAACCATCTATGAAGCCATGGGTTCAGAGCTGTCTATTAGAGGCTGGTGGGCTCAGCAGTGGCTACAAAACTCAAGACAGTGATTCCCCCTCTCCTAGAAAATCAGTAGCCAATAATTTTAGCAGTAGAGATAGTGGCCCATGAGCTCCTCCCCCATTCATAGATGACTGTTGATAGGACCAATCTTGTATGGGCCCAGTATAGGTAGTTGCAGTTGATGCGAGTTGATGGTTTCAGTAGTTGTATTGTATCAAGAAGTTCTCATTTTTGAGCCCCTGCCATGCAGATATTGTCCAGTCTTTACAGAAAAGATGAAGTTACTTCTCTATGGGACTGTGGTGCTGCAGCTAATGTTTTATAGAGTCTAAGCTTTGAGTCTAGGTATGACAGGAGTAAGGTTGTTTTTTTTTTCACAATGGAACATTGCATCCCAGCATGGTGACAAGTACTCTCCTTTGCTTTCCTGTTGCAGACAAGAAGATATCCGGAAAACGTTCTAAAACTGAAAGCTCAGAAAGTACATCAGTTAAGATAGAGAACTCTAGCCTTGAGAAGACTACAACCTTTAAAAATGGTGGCAAGAATTTAAGCAACTACTGGCTGATGAAGTCAGAGCCAGAAAGCCGGCTAGAGAAAGGTATAGATGTGAAGGTGAGGCTAGACCTATATTCAGTCATGCTAGTGAGATGGGTAGATGGGTTAAGGTACTTACTGTACAAGTCAGATGACCTGGAACCCACGGTGGAGAACCAGCTTCTGAAAGCTGTGCTCTGACCACACATCTTCCCACACATCATACACACTAAGCACTGCCTCCAATCTAGATACTTAAATAAAATACAAGACTTTTTGAATACTAGAATATTCCAGAGTATTTTGGACTTTAGATGTTAAGAGTAGGCACACCCTAGTCTTTGTTGTTGTTGTTGTTGTTAAAAGATTTATTATTATATGGAAGTATATGTAAGTAGCTGTCTTCAGACACACCAGAAGAGGGCGTCAGATCTCTATGTATGGTTGTGAGCCACCATGTGGTTGCTGGGATTTGAACTCAGGACCTTCGGAAGAGCAGTCAGTGCTCTTAACTGCTGAGCCATCTCTCCAGCTCTGCCCTGGTCTTATTGTAGCTTGTTAAGCTGTGCTTGCTTGATATCCCTGGGAAGCCCACTCTTTCCTGAGGGGAGGCAGAGGTGGGTTGGATCTGGGGGGTGTGGGGGATGGGGGAATTGCAGTTAGAATGTGATATATGAGAGAAGATTTAAAAAAAAAAAAAGGTATGGCCAGCCTGTGTGTTTTGTAGATTTCCTATCTAAGCAAGGGTTGGCAGACTTTCTGCAAACAGCCAGAGAGGTTTATGGATTTTCTGTCAAGAAAGTAGCCACACACAACACATTAAAAGGTAAAACTTTATTTATAAAATCAGGCATTTGGTTCAGTTTTCCAGTGTCAATCTTAGTTTGATTTTGCTGTTATGTGTTTTTAAGACAATCTAACTATGTAGCCCAGGCTGCCCCTTGAATTTAAGATCCTCCTTGCCTCCCAGGTTTACAAGGGCTGGAATTATAGGAGTGCACCCCACACCTGGCCCTGCTTGGTAGGTTGGTTTTTCTTACTACTTGCCATGCTCCTAGATGTCTCCCTGAAAAGTGTGGCCATGTATTCAGGTAATGAATATAAGCTGATCTTAGTACTAGCATGAGAAAAATAGCAATATTAGAGAATTATGATACTTTAATAAGTAAAACACAGGGGACTAGCACACTTTTATTACCCCAATTATTCATTCAACTAATCACCTTAATTAGCAGAGCTCACAATGCAAACCCAAGGCTCCTCATACATTCAACACCAGTGACTCCCTGGAACTGATTTCCAGTAACCTACATAGCTCCTTTATAGCCTGTAGCACTTTTCAGGATTAAGGAGAGAAGCCCTTGTTTCCATAGAAGCTTACCAATGACTTTTAGTAATGAATGACTTGATTTTCTTTTGCCTAGTTCAGCATCGAGGATCTCAAAGCACAGCCTAAGCAGACAGCTTGCTGGGATGGTGTTCGAAACTATCAGGTAAGGAAATGGGGCAGGAACCTTGAAGCCGACAACACTAGGATACATGCCTGTCTCCTCCACCAGTCTGCAGGAGCAGGGCCTTTTAGCCAATACTGCTTTTCCCTGAACTCTATCTGAAAATGTTGGTTCTGGCTAGTGTCCTGGAACGAGGTTAGGACTCTGAACAAAGGAACAGACTTCATTATGAATCAGAGCGAAGCTGCAAAACAGAAATAAACATCTAATAAAAACAGACTTGCTTTCTTCCCAGCTGTTAAGTGGGTAGCCCTTGTTTCTTCTTTGACACAGGCTCGGAACTTCCTCAGGGCCATGAAATTGGAGGATGAAGCCTTCTTCTACCATAGTAACTGCAAACAGCCAGGCATCGTTGGACTTATGAAGGTTAGACACATATGAGCCTGGATTTATTTGTGAAAGGTCCCACAGCTCAAACAGACAACAATGACCTCACACTGCCTGTCACAACCAGTGAGGAAAAGTGCCCTGACTGTCACCTGTGTGACAGGTTAGACTAGGAGGGGCATCATTTCAGGCCCTACTAATACTTGTCACTATCTGAGGTTTTCATCAACCTCAGTGTAGCTCCTCTTCACTAAGAGTTTCAGGATAAAACTCTGTGGAGTTGGGAGAAAATGAAAATATGTTTCCAACAGTAACTTACCATTTAGTTTTAGAACAAGACTGTGAAACCTTGTAAAACTAGGCTTTCCTTCCTCGCTATGCTTGCTTAGGCTGTTATTTCTAGAGTACCAGCTGTCTCTATGGCAAGGGAAAATGGTTAGAATGGGAAGGGAAGTTTGAGTTAGATGCATATTAAAACTTGAGCAGGGGCTGGTGAGACAGCTCAGCAGTTAAGAGCACTGACTGTTCTTCCAGAGGTCCTGAGTTCAATTCCCAGCACCCACATGGTGGTTCACAACCATCTGTAATGGGGTCTGATGCCCTTTTCTGATGTGTCTGAAGACAGCAACAATGCACTCACATATATAAAAATAAATAAATCTCTAATTTAAAAAAAAAAACAAAACAACAAACCTTGGGTGGGGAGCTAAAATGACTGGATTTGTATTTTTTTTATTTTCAGATTGTAAAGGAGGCTTACCCAGACCATACACAGTTTGAGAAAAGTAATCCCCATTACGACCCATCCAGCAAAGAGGACAACCCTAAATGGTCGATGGTAATAACTGTTCTTGTTTCATAGGGCAGAGTGGACAAAAGGAGGAAAAGAGTGTGGGGTACTGTTAGGTCAAGTAGCACAGCCCAGCTCTCAGCTAGATGAAGTTTGGCTGAATTGGGGAATACTAGAACAGAGTGTTGGCAGCCCTAATACGAGGCACCTCCTGCAAATAGCAAAAATTATGGGTGGGCACAGAAGCAAGACTGTAGTCTTACCAGCTCAGTAGGCTGAGGCTTGAAAATTGATTCAGGGACAGGAAGGAATTCAAAGACAGGCTAGGTAACATAGTAGACCCATCCCTTAAGACTGGACAGAGCCTGGCTGAACATGTTTCTGTTCCTTTCAAATGCTGTGAGTAGGTGGATGTACAGTTTGTTCGAATGATGAAGCGCTTCATCCCCCTGGATGAACTTAAAACCTATCACCAAGCCCACAAAGCTACTGGCGGCCCCTTAAAAAGCATGACTCTCTTCACCCGCCAGAGACTTTCAGTTCAGCCTCTGACTCAAGGTAAGACCTAACATGGAGAGTCGGTACCCTCACTTGAGCCATCCTCAAGGAAGGCTATGTGCTACACTGTTCATTGTTATATACCCAGTTTTTTAGTGGACAACTGCCCACTGCAGGAGCTACCCTTCAACTTCCCTATGTAGGAGATGATAAACACCTCAGTCTCACCTCTAACCCGCTTTTTTTGTAGAAGAGTTTGATTTTATTTTGAGCCTGGAGGAAACAGAACCAAGTTAATCAGAAGCCTGTACTGATGGAGTGAACAAGCCAAGATTTTATAAGACAGAAGGAGAAAGCTTGCTGTATCCACTTGGGATCATGTGCCCCAGTGATTTGTTAATTTTTCCAATAAAAGATTTAATGACAAGGTTAGAAGTGTTTTCTTCTAAACCTGTGTTGGATGTGGAGGTCTCTTATAGCCAAGCCCGGTTCCTTTGGTCAGCTGGAAGATGTAGGCACCTGCCCCTACCTCCATAGCTATGCAGTAAATAGCAAAATGTAGGACTGAGTCCCTTGTTCTCAGTGAACCTATGTCTTGATTTTTCCATGCTACTTTTGGTCATCTTTGTCCCAACAGAGTGGAAAACATGAGGGTGTTTCAGGCAAGTTGCCAGACAAACCTGAACTGGGCCATGTTTGCCTATAATGGGTGGTTAATACAGTGCTCATTACTGTTTACCATCCACTGAAAAAGAAGGCAATGTTGAAGGCATGCTGCATACTGTGTCAGAGATGAGACAGTGTTAAGAAGGAAAGACCACAGAATCTGGTGGACCATGGGCACAATGCCTCCAAAGCCATAGGGCTTCATTTAATTAGAGACATCATTAAAACAAATGTTCTTTTAAAATACAGCCATTGAAAAGACAACACATTAAGAAACATGTAAACACTGCAGCTTCTTAATTACAAGTTGCACTGCTTGGTTTAGTACCTATGCACTCCAGGTTTGGGAACCTTAAAGGATGGGGATGGGAGCTTCCCCATACTTTCACAGTTGGCAGAGAAAACGGGTGGGGGTGGGGTGAGACAGAGGCAGAGAAAACAAGACTTGGCTTGTGCACAGCTCCTGAGAGAAACAGCATATTCTACCTTCTAGTTCTCCCAGAAGAAAGGCTTATAATATTAGCAAAGTTGGAAAATGATTTTGTGTTGTCAGCTGGGAGGCAGAAAAATTGACAAATGCTTTTTAATAAGATATTAAAAGGAGGCACAGCAGATTCTAATCTCATACCCTGAAAAAGGCAAGAGTAAAGAGCCCACCTTCCTCATATGCTAGGGCCCAGCCTTGATAGCCAAGGACAGCTGGATGGGTGAACCTGTTCCCATGGGGATTGTATGTCACACCTAAACCTGGGGTCGGGCATGGAAACTTTCCTTTCCTTAGCTCTGCTACCCCCAGTCATTCCAAGAGTCTCTCATCCATCAGCCCCGCCCTGTCAAAGCCAGAGATTGCAAGAGTCCCATTTTCTACACAAACTGAAAGATGACACAGGAACAAATCCTTTACTTTCCAAATTACAAAGAACACAGACCAGCGAATACTATACTTGTTGAACACAAGGTCCACTTGACTTTCGCAGACACGGGAGGGTAGCCAACAGGAGATGGTAATTCTAGTCATTTCCAGACAAGGTAGAAAAGATAGTCAACCCCTTTTCTACTTGCAGGCCAAGCATGGAGCAGGAGAAAGAACTGCCTCTTCTCTAGTATAACAACATCCACCAGAGTTTTCCTATTTTGTTTTTAAATTCAAAACAAAACAAAATAGTGGTCCTAAACTTGAGTCAGTGAATTGGTGAAGACATGTTATTTGGCAAGCAGAATTATTCTGGTCACAGTAGCAGAGCCCTGTGCAGAGGCCCCTCCTCCCTTAATTTGTAGATAGTGGGATGAAAGGGTTTGGATGGGAGTAAGAACAAAATTTGTACATGCCTGAAACCAAGCCCAGTTACAGAAATCAAGCAGAAGACAAGGAGTAACAACAGATTGCTTTAGGGAGGTAAATGGATCCCAACCTCTTCTAGGGATCTAGGCTAAAGGAAATAGACCCTCTGCTTAGGGCTTGTTGGATAACTTAAAATAATCCCCTAGAACAATCCAGACGTTGGGTTGCCAAGTGGAGTCATGTGGTGAAGGCAGATGTTTGCCTTGCCTAATGTTTCCTCTGCAGGAGACCTAGCTCAGCCCCTTGCCTCCATGTGTGACACGGCACCAGGGCTTCTCTGTGTCCGTCTCTCACAAGTGAGAGGACTGTCAGACACAGACCCTTCCTTAAGCTTCTGTTCCTGTGTAGTTCCTGATGAGCTAGAGAAGATGGAGAAGAGAAGGGTCTGGTCCTAGTAGTAAGAGGCCAGAGGTGACTGGAGAAACTTCAGAGCACCACGTCCCGGACACCCAGAGAAGTACCTTCCTGATCTTGAGTCTTCTTCCAACTTAGTTGAGACAGGCCCAACCGCTTCTGCCACTACCTCAGAACAGTCGAAAGGAGTATAAGACATGACTACCCAGAGCCCTGCTGGCAGGTAAATGCCAGGGACATACTCAGCTTCTGTATCAGGAAGTCCAGAGAACCTGGAGCCAAGGATGTGTGCTCTCAACTCTGCTTGAGACAGCCTTGACGCACAGCTCATTACCAAGGAAGAGACTTTCTTCCAGAATGTTTCCTCTTCTTATCCTACCTAGGCTGCAGAATCGCAGGGATACTGCTGCCCAACCCAAGCCCCTTAGGTTCTTCAGAGAAAAGAAGTTAAGTAAAAAACATGATTTGTTTCCAAGGTTGCAAGTAACGGCCAGTTGAACCTCACACCATCCTCCCCCTCCCCCGGTTGGCTGGTACTTGATAGATGGGGGTTCTGTGGTGGATGCCCAGCAACTTCTTGGCCCCAGGGGCCTACTGTCTGCTGTTGTTGTCAGACAGCTGGCCAGGGGTCCGCACCTCACCCAGGGAGGTTGTGCCCTCGAAGCGCTGTGAGGCAATGGCTGCCTGGTGGGACATGCTCTTCCGTACGATGTCACCCTTCCGCCACAACACCACTTCCTACAGAGTTAGAAGAAGGGGCAATATTGTACTTGAGAGAGGCTCGGGGATGTTTTTCTCAGGGCTTCCCACCTTGGTCCTAGGGACTCTCCAGGAATAGCCTTTGCTCATCTCTCACCAAAGCACTGGCTGCTAATACTCATGTCCCTGTGTGAGCCACAAGAGTGGGAGTCAGGCCTTAGAAAGCAGATCCTGGGTATCAACTGGGAATTTGCACTCCTGCTAGAGGAGCCGAGGCAGTCCCATATTTCTATCTCTTGGCAAAATAATGAGAACAAAGGCTTGACTATTTTCTTTTAGCATTTTGCTTTAAGTATAAAGATGGCCCTGTGTGGGAATGGTGGCCTTTCTGTGTTGTGCCCAAGGGGACCCAGGGTCCTGGAGGAGGTACCCACCTGCTGCTTGAAGTAGCGCCGTTCCTCCTCATCTATCAGCACCAAGTTGAGGTAATAGCGCACAGAGAACTTCTTATTTATGTCCCGCATGGTGGGTGTGAGCTCATACCCTGCCAGGAAGAGCCTGATGGGGATGGACTCACCTGTAAGGGGTGAGGCAAAGATGAAGGCAAGGGACACGAGAGGCACCGTCATCATACAACACCCATTCTGGCCATAGCAGGTCAGAATTCAGCTGAGCAAGGCAAGGAACACGAAGCAAAAGACTTCTGCCCTTTGAGATGTCACACCTTGCTTCTCAGTAGTTTCCTGAAGTAAATACGGTTATCCAGCTCCATTCCAGTGTGTAGTTTCTGAACACACACTCCCACTGCAGAAAGCAGTGGAAAATGCAGAACAGCACAGAGAAACCATTCCGCACCAAGGTGCAATGTGCCTTGTTTGAAGTGGGGTTGGGGGATAGAAGGCTTGTTTATTTAAAACATGATCTTTATGTAGTTCTGCCTGGTTTTGAACTCACAACAATCCCCCCTGCCTCAGCCTTCCAAGTGCTGGAATTAGAGGTATGACCCAATAAGTCAGTTAAGTTACTGGGTTTCTTTTTCTTTAAAAACTTTTTCTTTTAAAGATGTTTTTTATTGACGTGTATATGAGTAAGTACATGTATGCTCAGGCATCTGAGGCAGCCAGAAGAAAGGTGGAGTTATTCTGACAGAGCTGCCTGATTTGAGTGCTGGGACCCAAGCAAGCTCATATTTCTACAAAAGCAGTAAGTGTTCCTAACCACTGAGCTATCTCTCCAACAGGTATCCTTCCCTTGGAACTAGTCAATTTATGGCCCTGAATGCATCTCCACTCCAGTAGTGATCTGCAGTAGAGTGGCCTAGAAAACAGAAAACTCATCCTGTACCCTGTTCTCCAGTTGCCAGTTTACTTCCTGAATGCATCTGTAGCTTTCACTTGGAAACCAGAGAAATCTAGGGACATATTTTAAAGGTCCTATCACAGTCTAATAAGAGGAACAAAATGAGGGCAGCAATTCTACTGAGAAAGGCCATAAGCTAAATATAATCGAACCTTTAATTATCTGCTCTTCTGTGCCCCATTTCATTTGTACAGCAGAAATGATAGTCAGTTCTACTTGCACAACTGGTCAAAATGGAACATCAGAGTTAAGACAGCTAGGTTGCAACATTCTCAAGGGTCCAATAGAGTAAACACTTAAGAATCTGTTGTCTCTAGTGCTATGTGCTATGAACTGCCCAATGTGACATCTTCCTTGTGGAACACCCATTGGAATGTAGTACCACGCACTTCAAAGGGAAATGAGACCACCTTCATCTCAGTTGCTACAAAGCCAATACCAAATGTAAATGGTTGCTATTTGCTCCTTCCCAGGAGTCATCCAGATTCCCAACAGCAGCGAGCTTTCAAGCCTACTCATCCTAGGGACCTGTGGTGCTCAAGGAGGACCACTTCCTGGGGTTCTTGGTGTTGTCTGAAGCTCTTGTAGCATGGGCAAGCAATCTAGCAGTGCACTCTCATGACAGAGAAATGGGTTCCTAGAGTGAATCCTTTTACTGTAGCCAGAACTAAGCAATGAAAATGACTAGGGTGCATGGACCTTTTACCCTCAGCCACAAAACATGTCCAAATGACAAGAGGAAAAGAGCAATTCAATATTCAAATAAATCTTATAACAGTTTTCAATTTTTGTTTTGATATGTAGGGTCTCATGCAGTCTAAGTAGGCCTTAAACTCTCTAGCCAAGGATAAGTTTGAACTCCTGATCCTCCTGCCTCCACCTACCAAGGTGAGATAACAGGCATGTGCAGGCTGGCCAACTGAGATGAAATCTTAAGTATATATAAAAGGTCAGTGTGGGGCTGCTGGAGCTATAGACGGGAGAGGAAGCCGAAGTTCCACTGACTCAACTTTTCCCTTCCCTTCCAGTTTGAGTGCTGGGAACTCCCATGCACTCCACACCAACCTGGGCTACACAGTAAGACCTTGTCTCAAAAAAATAAACAGATAAAATAAAAAAGATATTTTACTTCAAAATTTGAGCCCTTCCCCAATGCTGAGACTGGGCATGCAGCCTGGGAACAAAGTGACAGTGGCCCTGGGCCAGGAGGCTCACCTCGGACCGGTGCCCCATCCATGATCTCATACTTCGCTATTGTGTCGTTCTCATGGTACACATTGGGACCCGTGCCTGTTGTCTCCCGTTTGATGATGTCTATCTCCATGTGCTTGATCTTGATTCTCACCAGCAGGAAGTATATCTTCCCTACAATGACATCTTTCAAGTGGTATCTGAAGAAGAGAAGGTACAGGAAGGAAGATGGTGGCGTAGTGGCTAGCTACTTTGTGTTTCAGCATGGAGCACACTATCTGGGATGCCCCTGTTGGTGAGAGGGGCAATGGAAGTGTATGATCAACCTCACTATTGGAATAGTTTCCTGATATAGCCTTATTGGAATCTGTGTGACTTTCCTCTTCCACATCCAGCTCAAAAGAGATACATTTTATTTCAACAACTAATATTTGTTTATCTTCTCTGTCTCCACAGGCTACCCCTTTTGTTTTGTTTTGTTTTCCCAAGACAGGGTTTCTCTGTTCAACAGGGTTCTCCTGGATGGCAGAGTACTCACTTCGTAGACCAGGCTGGTCTCCAACCTGTCTCTGCCTCCTGAGTACTGGGATTAAAGGTGTACACTACCTTACCCAACTGTACCGTTAGTATTTTTCTAATGTATGTATTTTTCTAAGGTATTAGGCCAGTCTGACAAGTACAGGAATTAAGTCTCTTCCTTCTACTTTACTCTCCATAAAATGCCTTCAGGGAACTAGGCCTTAACAGTTCCTAGCAAATAGTTTGCTTCAGGCTAGACAGCCCAGGCAGAAGCAGAAGGACAAAACAAGTGAATCTCCCTCTGCAGGGTTGCCTGCTCTCTGGGCTCTGCTAGCACGGCTTATGCTTCTTAGCTACTAGCAATTTAGCCATATTGCATAACCCTTTCTAAGTCTTTCTCTGTGAGCTAGCAAATGGTGCTGGTAGTCTGTGTATACACAGCCCTGTATCAGGGGTGCCCGAAAGACAGCCCACTCTTCAAACCCAAAGCTAGGACTCAGCATGAGATCCCTAGCAGGGACTTCAGAATTGGGCCTTTTTGTCTTGGCAAGTGGGAAAAAAGAAGTTGGAAGACTCAGTCATTCAAATGAATGAGAGAGAGTTCAAATAGGCAATTCCTAGTTTCCAGACTTTTGTTACCCACTGTTCCCAACACTGCTGCATACAGTTCATGGGGGCCACTGTAATAAGGAGGTAATGGAAGACTGAGAAGATGGTGTCTAACGTGTGGTTGATGGCCCACCCGGGAAGGCCCACAGGAAATTCCACAGGCTATGAGTAGGTGATTCCACAAGTGCAGACACTGCAGTGGGCCACAAGCAGCCTTACCTGGGGATATTTATAGACCATGCATGGATGTTAAGGTTTTCTATACTCTTATAAATGAAGTGTTCACTTACTATAAAGAAACCTTACACAGAACACACCCATATGAGAAACATATTTCTTGTTCCCTTATGGTACAGCCTGTTCTACACAGAGAGGGGAAGACTAGGAGTATCTATCCCTGCCTGCGTGTAACTGACTGTAAAACACCCTTTTTTCAGAAAACTGCTGACTAGTGGCTGCTTCAGGTTTTTACAGCTAGCACTGCTGCTAGGGGCCACCTTCATCAGAGGGTTAGGGTTAACAAACAGGACCAAGCTGAGTAAGAAGACTGCAAGGGAGGCTGGGGCTCCTTCCTAGCACTTAATCCCTAACCAAACAGGTGAGCCAGACCAAGCAGGACTGGCTCTAGGTCATAATGGTCACTTTATGGGGGCCTCACTAGGTTCCAAGTCAGGGAAGATAGAAACATGTCACTTTGTTTCACAATTCTTTTTGGAGACAAGTTATGCTCTTGGTTTAAAAACTGTCCCAGTCAGACATGGTAGTGCATGTCTGTAATCCTAGCACTTTTGAGGTAGGAACAGGATCACAAATTTGAGGCCAGCCTGGTCTGTGGAGTTGAGTCTTTGTCTTGCTCCTAAGCCCTTAGTAGGTGAGCTGGCTCTCCTTACTGCCTAGTGTTTGGTTGGTGGCTCACCTGGGAAGGCCACTGTAACAAAGAGGGGAATGGAAGACTAAGAAGGTGATGCCTCCAGTTTTGGATTATCTCCAAATACTTTCAGGAACAGATTATATTCAAAAGGAAGATGGAAGGCTGCCAGGAAATTCTGTACCTTACAAACAATTAAATATTTTGATGTTCTAATGGTAAACACAAATTAAAACACAGCTTTCCAACTTGCCAGGTAAAAGTTATTTTAAGACCTTTATAAATGTGCATCAGGTATTCTGTACTGTTGGTTCAGGAAGGATGCAGGCCATTGCCAGTGCATGGTTTCCTCGCTTTAATTTCTAAGGCAGGCAGAAAAAAATGAAAGTAGCATTGTGTTCCATGGTTGTTCTCAGCCATGGAAGGAGCTTTACCTAGCATCTAAAACAACCTAAAAGCTACTTTAGCTTGACTTTGATGGGCATCTATGTTTATAGATGTGATCATAAATAATTTAATATACTGACCTATGAAGTTTCTATTTCTTGGTCAATCTATCTCTAACTAGCCTAACAGCTAGTGTACTATTTTTGTGGTCTCCCCTACCAGCATGTTATCATGAGGCTGTCAGTAGACACTTAAGATCTCTCTTAACCTCCATAAGTAACTATCACACAAGCTTGGGTCTCAGGATACTTACTTGGATTTGTTATACTCAAATTCAATGTGCAGGCAGTCCTCAATCCCAACTTCCATCTTGATGGATGAGTTCAGCTCGGGGTATGTGCTAAGTGTGTGAACTACAATGTCCATCTCTTTGACAACATCATTGAGGCGGCGGCTGATGGTGGCTCGAAGGAAATAGCTGTAAGAGGTAGAGTCATCCTACATGAATACTTCTAGTCTCTAGATGCTGCAGAAATGACACCAAAGTAGCCCACCTCAGAGAGCCCTACAGGAAGTAACGTTTAACCCTTTGAGAATTTATGGGCCTTCTTCGTAGAAAAAAATTATATATATGCCTAGACTTCTGCAATTACAATCTTAGGCAGATCAAAGCTTTCCTTCAAAATCCTTTTGGGAGCTCATGACTATAAACTAAGACTGGTCTTAATAAAAGTGATTTGTTTACTTTTGCTCCAACAGCATGGTTTTTATGTCCCCTACCACTATGTGCCATCTATGTGGAGGGTTTGTCTATTATCTAACTCCTGGCTATTTAGGCACAGAGATCTAGCCCATACACTTACATGCCTCTCCACTAAACAATATCTGATCAATACAAGTGAGGAATAGGAAATGGAGAAATCAAGCCACATATTCACTTCAGTAGTCTTTCTTCATTTAGCCTCTGCTAGGCATGGGAAAAGTATAATAAAAATCACAAGGGGAGCTGTGGTAGTTTGAATATGCTTGGCCCATAGAAAGAGACACTATTAGGAGATGTGGCCTTGTTGGAGGAAGTACATCACTATGTGGGTGAGCTTTGAAGCTCCACCCAGTGCCAAAGCCTCTGCTTCTGGCTTCCTTTGGATGAAAATGTAGAACTCTCGGCTTTTCCAAAGCCCTGCTAGCCTGGACACTGCCATGCTTCCTACCATGATGATAATGAACTGAACCTCTGAACCTGTTAGCCAGCCCCAATTAAATGTTGTCATTTATAAGAGTTGCTTTGGTCATGGTGTCTCTTCACAGCAATGGAAACCCTAAGTAAGCTTACAGCTAACAGAAGCTCACAATCTGGAGGGAGATAAACAAACAAAAAAGTCAAGACAGGGAAAGAGTAATTCAAAAACTATGATTCAGGTTTATGAATATAAAAGTGACTTCAAGAAAAAAAAATCTACATGTAGTATAAAAGTGACTTCAAGAAAAAAAATCTACATGTAACACAACAAAATAGCAAAGAAATGTCTGATTTCACCAAAGAAGGCAGCTTCAGGGTTGGACACAGGTTTGAAAGAAGATATGTAAGTGGCCCCTAAAGGTTTAACAGCCAGTCAGTACTGTCTTCTGCAGCATCCCAGTCCCTGGGTATAAACTATGCAGACACCCTTGAGAGTGGACGACTCCCCGGAGTTATAATTTCTTCTAGTCATCCTCTGATAATCCAAGTGCCTGTTAAGCATTATTGGAAACCTAACAAAGACGTGCTAGTGAGCCACATCAACTACACATGCAGGCTGCCAGCTCTGTGGGCACTGACTGCTTCCAGGCAGTCCTTTTTATTTACCTCAGTGACTTCTGTCAAAAACAACACAAGCAAGATGTCAAGTCTGTGCATATGCGACTCCACACTGAGCTACAACTTTGAGACCTCTGCTTGTTTGCTTATTTGTTTATTTATTTATTTTGGAGGAGTCACCCTATTGTTTCCCTTTCTTCCTACCATACCTTTCTACATAAAAAAACACTAAGGCAAATAACTGGGGTAGAGGGTGGAACTTAACACGCATGGTGGCTTGCCCTTCTCTGCAGTTCCCTCTGCCTTGCTAAAAACCCTTCGATACATTCCTAAAACTAGCCACCAAGGCCTACTCCCTCATTTGGCTACTTCCTCCTCCTGAGGCTGACCACTAAGGTTCACATATCAAAGTATTAAAGTCCAGCACTCAAAAGCTCCCTTTGGCTGTCCTATTTAACATGCCTAAATAAAATTAAACACCTCATCCTTACATGGGTTTGTTTCCTCTTGTACCTTTATGAATTGCCATTTGCCTATGGGCCACTTCTGTCTCTTCTCTATCCAAATACCCCTGACCCTCTCCCTGTTCCCTTTGCCCTCTTCCTCCTCCTCTGTCTCTTATTCCCTGTCCCTTGACCCTCTGAGGCAAATGAATCTCCTTTGTGCTAAGAACTTGGTCTTGGGTGTGGGTGTGGGGGGTCACTGATTACTCTAGTGACAGACACCTGTAATCCCAGCACTCAGGAGGTTGAGGCAGGGGGACTGAGAGTTTGAGGTCATCCTACAGTACATAACAAGAGCTTGTGTTGAGATTTTTTTTTTTAAAGCAATTCCCATAGCCAAGCTAAGTGAGTGCTAGATAATGCTCACTGGTACTTCTTCCAGAGTGATAGAATGAATCACTGTCTTTAGTAGAAATCTGGTACAAATATTTCAAAGAGTCTATAAACACCTCAAATGGGTGGAGGGAAACTAGGAGAAAGAAAGGGGAATGTTAGTCTCACTGCAGTCCTCACCATCCGAGACCCAGGCTGACAGATGCTGAAGACAAGTTGAGCTTGTGAGGTCAAGACTCGGGGTCAGGTGATCAGATGACAGGAGAGTCTGCTGTATCCTGGCCACACAGCTATGAGTCTAGTGCTGCTGTGCGTTCTAATACAAGAGGCCCAGGCATCGCTCTCTTCCCTCAGTTTCCCAGACTGTAGTAGTAAAAATAATCTCAGGTGTTCCTAGGCACATTAGCTTTTTGGTTTTGGACCCCTAGAATGGGTCCCGGATGGTGTATTGCTAGGCAAATGTACACTAAGACAAACGCTCAGCCCTGTGTCCAATTTTTAAAGACTCTCTTATACTGTGTAACATTTTTTAAAGACTCTGTTATACTGTGTAACATTTTTTTTAAAGACTCTGTTATACTGTGTAACATTTTTTAAAGACTTCTGTTATGCATGCAAACATTGTTTTCTTATTTCTTCCAAAAGATGGAGAAGACAGATCTAGAATTAGAATCCTAAACTTACGTCTTTTCCAAACACTTTAAGTTACAGAGTCCAAAATGACATTGATGTTCTGTGGGAGAGCTAGACAGGAAGGAGTCAATACCTCTACAACCAAGCTGGGATATCTGCCTGCAGCTGCCTCACAGATGAAAGCCAATTCCTCAGTTTTCAAAAAATTTTAAGAAATGGTTGTCAAAAATATCTATTACTTAAATTATATAAACTTACAACTAGACAACTTACCTAGGAAATGAAGGCAATATATTCTAAAATCACTTTGTTTCATCATCATTTCCCTACAGTCTGTGAGACCCTTGGTCTTGAGGGACTCCGTGTGATGGTAATGGTAAAGGTCAGGTGGCTGTATTCAGGTTTGAGGATGGCCGTGGGCAGTACAGTGAGCAGGCTCTCCCCTACGGGAGCCCAGTGGTAACATGGACTAGCACACTACAGCTGGCCATACTCTTCCTTCTCAGTTGCCACACAGAGACCTTTAAAAGCCACAAAGCTTCAGACCCTGCCCCAGAGAGACAGGATCAGGGCCACAGCAGAAACAGCAGAGACACTTACCGTAGCTTCACATTCTGTCCTGTGTAGGATTCATACGGCTTTTCCACATGAGTGAACTCAAAGTCGAAGGCTTGCGATTGGGTGATCTCTCCTGGCCGAGCCAGGTCCTTCACCAAAGACACAAACTCATGGTGGTTCCCACGGTCATAGTAGAGTTCTAGAGGAACAACAAAACCTTTTACATGAACCTACATGAACCTAGAGAGGGCACTGCAGGCAGGAGGCACTGTTCTCTTCTGAAGGCCTCAAACCAGACTTGTTTTAGGGTCTCTTCTTTTTCCAGCTGACACCAGCTCCCCCAATGGCTTCCCCATACATATGCCTTTCCAAAGATGCCTTCCTTTTTTTGTTTGTTTGAGACAAAGTCTTACTATGTTACCTGGGTTGGCTGCTCATTCTTGGACATAAGAATTTGCCAGCCCCACTCTCAAATAACTAAATAGTAGGTGTGTACCAACATGCCCAGCTAACTCTTCTGCTTCTCATATGGAGAATCCATGATACAGAGAAAGCCCGAACAATGGAGAGAAAATTCACTGGTTAATGGCACCTGTCACTCTTGCAAGGGTCTGGGTTCATTTCTCAGCACTCACATGGTTGCACACAGCCATCTATAACTAGACTTCCAGGCGTTCACTGTACTTGTCGGAACTCTACAGGCACCAGGCATGGATGTGGTGCACATACATACATGCAGGCAAAATACTCATATATGTTAAATAAAGAAACCTTAAAAATAAATAAATAAATAAAAGCCAATGTGATGCTTCAGGCTGTTGCTCCTGTTAACAATCCACTAACTATACACCAATAAAAGATAAGAAAATTCTGAGATAAACAGACTCAGTGAGCAGCTTTTCAACATGTATCAAAAGAATCAACATAAAAAACAGAGCACCTTGCTAACATTCCTGACTTCTGCAGGATACGCATGGTTACTTCATTACATCATCTTTACAATAATCCTGCAAGATAAGTAGATCAGGCCTTATAATCCCACAGTGTAGTTTGGCCCAGAATTCACTGTGTAGCAAAGGCTAGCCTCAAACTCAAAGCAATCCTTCTGGTTCATCTTCTGGAACTATGACATGAGTCCTTGCCCAGCTGGTATTTCTTCATGATAAGCTCATGTTATCACCAGACCTACATTATTTTATGTCTTTCTGTATTCTACAACTAAGAATTTTTATTATATATAATAAAATATTATATATATACATATATAACATACAGTATATATAATATATATTATGTGTGTATATATGTGTATATATAACAATATATACAAGAATTAAGTTAATATATACATGGTCTGTTTTTCTACTTTGAATTGAAGGCCCTTTAAAGATGAAGCCCATAGCTCCAGCTCGCTGAACCCTAGATGGAAGCGCTGAAGTCTGCCTCTAATGATACATAGCTACATGCTAGCTCAAGTGTCCTCCCTCAAATATCCTTGAGTTCAAGCACTGTTCTAGGTAGGCTATACCCCACAGGAGGGAGATGAACTGGGACAATGGAGTACCTGCTTGAAAGACAAGTTCACTGTCTTTCAGGCCTGGTCCTCATTCTCAGCATCTCTGGGGCATCATAATTTCTCTCTTTCTCAGAGGTGACTTAGCTGCTTAGAGCAGTGTACTTGCTCTGGGTCCAACTCCAACAGTATAAGATCTAAAGCCTTCATTGGGATCAAAACCTTATTGGGCTCAAGTAACCAGACAGTCTGACTTTTTAGAGCCACTGCAGTCTTCAACCCTGTCCTGCTGGGAAGAGCACCTCCTGACAGAGAGAAACAATCTCAACTGTTAATCTTAACCTGACTGCAAAATTCCCACAATGCTCCATGCTCATCCCGTGGGAGCTTTTCCATAGCTTGGGGGCACTTGGAACCAGAGTGGGCTGTTGGAAGATTTACTCAACTTGAGCTGAGGGTACTACTACTTAGTGGTTGAGTACTTGTCTGTCATGCATGATGTGGCCCTATGTTTAACACCAGCATTAGGGAGAGGAAGGAGAAGGAGACAGAAAGACAGACAGTCAGAAAGAAAGGCAGACAGAAAGATAGACATACCAAAACTAAACAAAAGAGAAAACAAAACTCAAAAAGCATTTATCCAATTCATGAATATGTTAAAAGTGTAGATAATTCCACTCTAGTGATGCTATTTCCATACAAATTTACAGTGTATCCTGTGGTTAGTATATATGGCTTATTTCCTACCTAGTTATATTTTGATCAGTGTTTTTTGTTTGTTTGGTTGGTTTAGTTTGGTGTGCTTTTTGATACAGTGTCTCTCTGTAGCAAAACCTGTCCTGGAACTTGTCCTGGAACAAGACCAGGCTGGCCTTGAACTCACAGAGCTCCATCTGCCACTGCCTTGCATGCTAGGTATGAAAAGCATGTGCCACCATGGCCGGCCATCAGCCTTTTATTACAAATAATCTACTTCCCTTTCTAAAGACGAAGTGCTATCAGCAGTGGGTTGCATGATAGTAAGTGATAATCCACAAGTCCACTGAAGGGAGATGACAGTTCCAAATTCTGCAGGAGAAAGTAAATAGCCTAGTGACTAACTATGCTCTTAGTAAAGTTAGAACATGCAGAACAGTACAGGGCAGGACTCATGTGAGAACTGAACTCCTAACTTGGGAACCCTGTACCTCAGCTCCCTGGCATTGGATTTGGTCCAGTAAATTCATATAAGAAGCACATTTCCATAAACTTCCCATGGAAAAACTGCAGCATCAAGGGGAAAATAGAAAGAGAAGGAAGGAAACAGACAAAGGTGACAATCATACAGCCCAAAGGCAACATGAGAAATAAGAAACAGAGATGGTTCAGAATATGCTCAGACTGCAGTATTTGAGGATCCTAGCAACAGCAGAAGTCCCCAGCCTGGTCCCAGCCTGGCCCAGCAGGGGGCTTGGGTAGAAGACTTTTTTCTGTAAAGCATCCCATTCTCTCCAGTGCTTTTCTTCCTGTAACACATCAGCATCATTGCCTACAAGAAATTCCATGACAGAACACTGTGGTCTGAGGAAAGCAAGAATGACCTTTTGTTGTTTTATTTTCTTAAGATGGGTCTTGCTACATAGCCCAGACTAGCTTCAAATTGGGTCATTCTCCTGGTTCATTCTTTCTATTGCTAGGAATACAGGTATATGCCATCACATCTAGCTTGGAATGGCCTTTTTGATTTGTAATGTTATAAGCAGCTTGGAATGTATCTGCAAACACTGTGGCAGAATGTAGCTTTACACTGCTATCTGCCAGAAGGGTTGGTTTCATCTTGAATAAATTAAGGCAGAAAATCCAAGTATTCTAGCAAGAGCCTTATGCCCTAAAGAGACTCTCCCATCCCAAAGCAGCAGCTAGAGTTATCCCAAGCACCACAGCCCTTCAGGCAGAGGGAGAAACTCTATCCCTCACTACATTCTTTTTATTTCTTTCAAGTAAGTTCTGTCATTAGTTTTCCTCTTCACTCAAAAAGAGGAAGTAATTTTTGCATTCAGGATGTTTTCATGGTAATACCTGCCACCAACGGCCAAGAAGGGATTTGCCCCTGTAGGAGGAAATTGGGCCAACTTGACATTATAGGCCAAGCCTTTCAAACATCCTGGGACCTGCTACTAGGCTACTGCCACGTATAGTCTAAATTTCGTGTTAGGCTTGGGAAGATACAAAGCAGCAAAAGCCACATTTTCATCTTACTTTCCAAACCTCTGCAGATTATGTGATCCAGAGTCCTGCTTGCCATAGCTCCATCCAGCTCCTGCCCCTGGCAGACCCAAAGGAACAATGCACCCTCTGGGTTGTGCATGCGCAGTTCTGTTCTGTGCAAATCAAAGCCCTGCTGACAACTTAATAAGTCTGCCAGAATCAATCCAGATAACCTCTGCATGCTTTTTCATTTGGTATTTGAAGAGTAAATGAGCTAAAATAAAAGTCTCTGGAGTTTCTTTTCTTTTCTTTCTTTTTTTTTTTTTAAAGGACAGGCTTACTGGTATTGATGAGTTCATTAAACACTTTCTAAAAATTATCTATTTGGCTCTGGGGTATAAGGATATTTGTATCTGCCTATCTCTGCAAGGTTGACCTTCTAATTATATTTGGTTCGTCTAACCCCATTAGCCTTCAAGGTTTCCAAGTCTGGCTTACACCTTTTACCAGTGTTTCTCAAAGGATTTCAGCAGGGAAATGGCCTCCTCTAGAACTGTGCAGTAGTGCCCTCACTGCTCCTTGTATATTCCTTATCTTCCCAATCCCACCAGCACCTGGAAGACTTCCCTCACCATACATTTACTGGCATTGTTCCAATGGAGACTATGCTACCAGGAGAAGAGTGCTAGGTACAGAGAGGACAACAAAGCAGCTGAAAAACAGGATCACTAAAACAAGGATCTATGCTAGGCAGTGGTGGTGCACGCCTTTAATCCCAGCACTTGGGAGGCAAAGGCAGGAAGATTTCTGAGTTTGAGGCCAGCCTGGTCTACAGAGTGAGTTCCAGGACAGCCAGGGCTACACAGAGAAACCCTGTCTTGAAAAACCAAAACAAACAAACAAACAAACAAAAAAAACAAAGCAAACAAAACAAAACAAAAAAAAAGCCCAAGGATCTACATTAAGAGCTAGGAACTGATTACTTGCTTAAAACAATATTCAAACTGTAAGGCTGCTACAAAGGTTGCTGCAGGACTCAGTGTGCCACAGGTCTGACAACCCCTCTTTTCAACAGAAGAGGTGATCTCAATTTGAAATAGGAATATGATGAAGAAAAAAAAAAGTAAGTTGATATCAGATGTATTGCTCACATCCAAGATCCCTTAAGAAGATGCTGTTGCAATAGATGCATGATGGTCAAATGCCATCTTAAGTTCTGAGACTGACAGAATGCCTAGCTAGTTCATTACTGCCTCCCCAGGAAACTTAGCTGCTTGATCTAGACTGTTGCTTTGTTTCGTTGAAGAACTTGCCTGGCATAACTGTGGCTTCTTAGTTTGTTCCTGAATTCTAAAGAAGATGAAAAAAGAAAAGAAAATCCAGAAAGTAATTTCTATAAAATCTTAGATCTGAACCAAGATTATCCAGGTGACAAATGATTAATTAGCACTTTCTCTGTGCTAGCCACTGAGACTAGAGATTAACCACTGGAATAATGATGGAATAGAGCTAGCCACTGAGACTAGAGAGAGGTTAACCACTGGACTAGTGATGGAAGGGAGGCAGTCTCTGGCCTTTCGGGTAAGAAGATAAGACAACTGAAAAAATAAATAAATAAACACAACAATAATGAAGTCACAACCTGCTTGAAAAGAGGTAACCTTGGAACTTAGAAGAACAGGAGAGGAAGCGATTAGCAGACTTTTAAAGAAAGAGTACAAATTGGGTAGGCCATACTTTTCAGAAGAAAGAAAAAGTTAAAATACAAGGGGAAAGACACCAAAACTTTAAAAGGGATAGAGGTTTGTTGGCTTGTTTGTTTGGCAGTACTGGGGTTTGAAACCAGTGCTTCATGCAGAAAAGGATTTTTATTATTTACTTCATTAAAAAAAAGAAAGATTTATAGCTGGGTGGTGGTGGTGCATACCTTTATTCCCAGCACTAGGAAGGCAGAGGCAAGTGGTAGATCTCTGTGAGTTCCAGGCTAGCCAGATCTACAAACTGAGTTCCAGGATAATCAGTGCTATACAGAAAAACCCTGTCTTAAAAAAAAAAAAAAAAGATTTATTCATTTATGTACTTAGATGTTTTGTCTACATGTATGTCTCTGTAGCAGAAGAGAGTGTTGGATTCCATGGGACTAAAGGTATAGACTGTTGTAAGCTGCCATGTGGGTGCTGGGAATTAAACTCAAGACCTCTGGAAGAACAGTCAGTGCTTTCAACTAGTGAGTCACTTCTCCAGTCCCTTATTTAGTTCATTTTTTAAAGATAAGGTCTCACTATGTAGCCCAGGCTGGCCTGGAACTCATGATCCTCCTGCTTCAGTCTTCCAAGAGGTGGGCTGCAGGCTGGGCTGGAACTCATGATCCTCCTGCTTCAGTCTTCAAAGAGGTGGGCTGACAAGTGTGCACCACCGGGCCTGACTAGAAGAAGATATCTGAAGAAGCTATCATCAGTGAAGAAGTTATAGAGAGACAAGTCTGGAAAGGCAGGCTGGGACAAGTTCCAGAAAGGAAATAAATATACTCCCTCTAAGGAGCTGGTAAAAAGCAAACAAACAAAACAGCTTTTAAGGGATTGACAACATGAGAATTGCCTCTTGGAAGTTCATCCTTCCAAGATTGCAGAAGATTATGAGAAGGATATGGAAGAGAGTGTCAGAGCAGGTTATAGAGTTTAAGACAAGGGATAATAGCTCCAACTCCTCCAAAACCCAAACAAACAAACATACAACCTGTTTTATCAGGTTGATGGTAAGTAACTCTCTTGGCTGCAGCTACAGTTACCCATATAACCTGACCTTCTAACATGACAGAAGTTCCACCTACTTGATACATAGTCAAAGAATGCAATCAAGGAGAAAACCACAGAACCACAACTTCAACAAAGTTACCCACTGGCCTCGCTCTGGTGCCTTGAAGTCACTTCGTAATAACTGTCTTAGATGTATGACATAATATGTCATGCCCTGATTCTTTGGGGAAGTCACAAAGATAATAAAGAAACATGAAACTCATGCAAAGTACTTTGTGCAAATAAGCTGGTATATCCTTAATAGCAATCAATTTTAGGAACAGAAAGAGTGGTAGGGAAAGTGGGAAGAGATATACCAAACATACCTAGAAAGGCTTTTCCTTTATTGCTGTGTAGCCAGACTGACTTTGAACTCCAGATCTTCCTGGCTTACTTAACCTTTGAAGTCCTGACATTGTAAGTATATGCCATCATGTCTGCTTAGGAAATTCTTTCTGATGTCTTCTCCTTGATGAAGAAATCTCAAGCCCAAACAATAAATATACTGCTTATAATTCTGTTTTGCTCTATTACTATTCTGTCACGTAACCATGGATAATGAATGTGAAAGAACTTGAAGTATACACTTTAAGCACCACACGCACTGCTAGCTGTGTGAAAGCTTCATGTGGCAGAAGTAAACGCTTTAAAGCAAGTAGCTGAAAAGATGTTCTCTGTAAAAGTCCACATGGCAAGCTAACTGAGAAGAATATATGAAGCCTAGGGTGGGGCCTGAATCAGTGGCTGTAATTCAGTTTGTGAAATGAAAGTATCACTATATTGACAACTCTTACCTCTATAAAGGAACCCTCTATCTGAGACATGAAACACAGCCCCCCAATATCTCATAATAACCAGGTGATTTCAATATACTTGATTTACAGCTAACAAAGCTGAGTCCCCATGAGGTCAGAGTGCCAAGGTCCCAGGGAAAATTATCCAAGAAGCAATAAAAGGTTTCAAGAAAAGTCAGTGAAGTTATTACAATCTTGGAATGAAAGGGTTAGGGAAGAAAGCAGGTGGGGCAAATGCAGCAAATAGCCTCTTTGGCTTCCTTGTCTTTAAATAGAAAGAGACCTGGACATGCTTTCCTTCTAGAATGGCTCATTTCATATTGCCTGAATAAAGCAGGGAGGTTTTTGAGTTATTTACCATCAGGGAATTGATGGTATAGACAAAGACTAAAATACTGGTATTACAGAACAAAAGAACTGATGTAGTAACTTTAAAACTTCTACTTAAAATACCAATTCTCAGTAGGCAAGTACTGACTATTTCATATATTATGCTTAACATAAAGTGCTTTGGATTTATATAATCTGACCTGTGACTCTTTACTAGGAGTGACTTTATCCTCCATGGGGACACACAGCAGTACCTCAAGGCATTATTGTGTGAAGAGGAGGAGATGCCCTGGTCTCTAGTTCAGGAAAGACTGACAATACAGCTAACAGCCTGTAACAATAGTGATCTGGCTCCAAATATCAACTGACAGTGCTCCTGTCCTGCCAGCCAGCCAGAAACAGGAGAGAAACCAGTGTGAAATTCACCCTTCACTTTCTTTTCTGCTACAGCAACAGCTCTTTCACATCCTGGCTTTAAAAAAACCAAACAGTTCCTTTATGATCACCTAGTCTTCAGCTAGAGTTCATATTTTAAATACCAGAGGGAAGATGTTTAAGGCCAAACAGTGGGTTGCAAAATTCTAGCTACCAGGACTCCTTTTCCCAGGATTCCTCCTACATCTGTAAATGGGAGCAAACAGATGATATGCTCAACTCTTAGCATGTGAATTTAGCAAGCTTTCCCAAGGAAGTTGCTAAAATCAGTGTCCATAAGTGCAGTGTGGGGTTCAGGGTAGGGATTTTCTGACTGGTGTTCATCATCCACTGGGCATAATCTACTGGTGACTTCATAATACAAATATTTTATTTTAGAAGTACGAAAGCACTTTGATAACACAGAAGACTCCAAATACTTAGAATCAGTGACAACCCAGTCATAATGGGAAGCCCCCCAAATTTTTGTGGAGTTTTGAAACAGGGTCTCACTATATGAACCAGGCCAGCCTTCAACTGCCTGTTTCTGCCTCCCACGTGCTGCAATTTAAGGCATGTGCCACCAAACTCACCTGGCTCCCCAAATATTTTGTTTTACTACCTTCCCTTGTCTTGTTCTATTAAAATTAACAATATTTTAAGACGACTATTGAGCACTGCAAATTTTTGATCATTTAATTATAGTCTTTGCAGCATCACTTCTTTGACTTTAAGGAGAAAATTAGACAACTAAATACTAGAATTGTAATAAAGAAGTTTGAGAAATAGAGGCAGTCAGAAAGAGGCAGGTTAAAGGTATTCAAAACATGCACATGAAATGTAGTACACAATGGAGGTGAGATAGACGGAATTTATGAGCCCTGTATACCACACTATATTTTAAAGGGGGAGGAGGGATGATGGATAGGTGGGTGGGGTCACTGCTTAACTTTGGATTGGATCTGACAGCTCTAGCTGTCAAACCCACCTGCAGGATATTGTCTACCTCACTATGAAATCCCGGGTACTAGAAGCAAAGCTGGAAGCATACTGCAGAGACAATGGGGATACCCAGGCTCCAGGTGAGCATTCCACCACACAGCAGAGGGCTCCCTACCCTATCTAGGCTGTCCCCACCTCCTCAGCAGCACGCTGTCACTTTTGGCACGGAAGAAGGTAATGAATGCATGGGAGAGTCGCCCACGGGCGGGACTCGTGGGTGAATCTCAGGCTTTAGATTGCAGTTGAAAAGAACCTGTCGCAGGCCTCGCAGCTGGGCACTGAAAATCTCTGCTCCCAGTCTGTCCCACACTCGATTTCAGGGGCGGGCTGACGTCCCGGGCTTGGGAAGATCCCAGGGGATAGACTCACCGATCTGCCCAATGAACTCGATCTTGATGCCCTGGTGCTCTAGTCGCTTGTTGGGGTTCTTCAGAGATAGGCTCACCTTCCCCGAGACGGTTTCCCCGTCGTAGAAGAGGAAATATTTCTCCTTCTTCCCGTCCTCAGTCTTGTGCTCCGCTCGCTTCCTACTCTCCGCATCATTCAGCAAGATTTCCACCTCCACGCTCTGCCCGAAGCCGAAGAAGCTCATCTCCCCGCCTAGCCGTGCCGGTGTCGGCACAGACTGCTCCCTCCCTCCAAGGCGCGGGCTGCCTTCGGAGAAGGCAGGCCGGAGGGCCGGCTGCGGGAACGCGCTGGACGCCGCACCGCAGCCCCGCTCCTCTGAGCTGGGCGGTGGGCGATCGCCGACGGCCTGCGCCCCTGGGGAGAGGCAGGGCGGAGGAAGGCTGTCGGCTGCGGGTTGCGGCGCCCAGAGCAGCGATGCACCGAGAGGCTAGACACAGTACCTCCCCAGATCCTGGTGGAGCAGCGACTAGGGCCCCGGGCAGAAGGCGCCAAGCACGCGGGTCTCGTCGCCCACCGGGTGGGGTCCAGCGCCCAGCCGCACACCCTGAACTGCCTAGACTCCCGCGGCGCAACGCACCGAAGTGCTACGGCAGCGCCGTGGGGGTGGGGAAGGGGCAGGAGAATTCCGGCCCGGATGCGAAGAAGATGCCACGCGCACGCGCACGTCTTCCCCCTCCCCTCCCCTCCAGGCCGTCAAGGGGTGCGCTCGTCTGCGCATGTGCAGTGCCAAAGGGCGCCTTGTCTCTCATAGTTAACATGGCGGCTCTGGCCTCTTTCCAGTAGAACCCGGGCCCAGATGTTCCGTAAAGTCCTAGCACTGCAGGTGCGTCCTTGTAATATTTTGGTTGCATTTTTCTTGCTTCTTAGCCTGATAAACGCCAGGCTACTGTTCACATTCGAATACGGACGTATGCGTGCTGTCTGACGGGATGATGTACCTTTCACATGCACGCTCAGTGAGTGTCACCGGCACGGGCAAAGGTGACTGCTGTTACAGGAAGTATGCTGTCTCCACTGGCCTCTAGGTTCCCTGTCGTGTAAGAAAGATAAGACCGTAAGAAAAACACTAGTGATGTCCTGACCCCAACATTAACTAGAATGCCAAGGAAAAAATCTCCAGCAGGCTTGTTTAGCTTCCTGTCTTTGCCCCGCCCATTTGTACTCACGCAGTGGACGCCCCAGACCATTGGCTTTCGTTACGAACGCGGCTCCGCGCGGTGATTGGTCAATTGTAAATTCCGAGCGTTGTGACTGGTTCGCCGAAACGTCTCTGGGCGCGCGCGGGAGCGGCTGCGAGCTGGTACGTCCACGGTCAGGATGGCGCTGCTGGATCTTGGAAGAGACCTGCAGCCTTGGTGTCCGCTGGATCTCAGCCTCGGTGAGGAAACGAAGACGCGAGTTCTGGCTTGGGGGCTTGGGGGCTTTGCTCCGCCTAACGTATCTAAGCTTTGCGGCCCGGTGCGGGTAGGGGTGGAGGAAGGGGAAGCCCTGGTCTCAGCGTTGACCGTGAGCCCCAGGATTGTGGCAATCCGCCCGGGAGGTTGGGGGTAGGGGGATGGCCAGCCAAACGTACGGTGGTATCTGAGTCCAGACGAGTATATTGGTAAAAAGAGAACTAAACTGTTGTAGCATGCAGGAGGTCGAGGCTGGAGGATGGCCATGAGTTCAAGACCATCCTGGGCTATACAGATGAGTTCCAGCCAGTTTGGGAGTGTCATCATCATCATAATAATCATAACTACCACAGCAACCTGAAAGGCTAATAGTTGGCCTTTAATAGTGCTAGTGCATCTGTTTTCTCCATCTGTCACCTTTGTTCTACCTAGTCTTGCAGGACTTCCTAAGTCTATTTATTTCCTACGTGGTTTTAAACAGACAATCTCAATGTTCAGATTGATTTTTTTTTCTTAAAACTTGGGATCATAAATTCAACTAGATGGTTCTCTTGAAGACTTCATTAGATGTCCGAATGAAATCAAGATTCCCAAAGCCAACTAGTTGAACCAGTTAAATCACGAACTTGAGGGAGGGTTTTCCCTTTCATGCCTACTGCCCCATCTTGTCCTTACAACCAGGCTCCAGGCCCAAGTCCTCATTGTCATGGAAGGCAATTTCGGGATAATCCCTAACTGCTTTCTGATGCTGTCACTGTCTCCTGTACACCCTGCATTGCCTCTTTTGAAGGTACAAATTTGCATGTGTCTGCTCTTTGGGCCTTTCCTGCTTGTCTTCTAAATAGATGACCAGTCCATTGGCCTACCATATAAGAGGAGGTGTGGGAGTCCTTTCTCCAAGCATCACATGACCTTTACCATCTTGACATCAGAACAGTTGTGATTGTCCACAGGAGACCCCTAGTAGATGTTCCAGACACTCTCCTTTGCCTTTCCCAGCTGCCTGTGGTCCTGGGGAAGAGGGGTGTGCTAAGGTATACAGGAGATAAGGTAGCAGTGTAGTGTTGTAGCATTCCTTTGTGCAGCTGTAGGGCTTTTAAGTAATGTATTACTAGTGTATCGAGTTATCACAGGCAGAGCAGAGACAGGAAGAAAGATGCTTTTTCACCTGTGATGCCTATAGTGAGCATTTCTGCAAGTCCAGAGAGAGGCACAGAGTCTTCAGTTTTCTGAGAGTTGAGTCCCGTTCTGCTTCTGGCTTTACACCTGACTGAACCGCATTCCCAGCCTCCCTCATTGGGCCTTTTTTCAGATCACTTGCATGTCTTTGGAAGGAATACTGTGCAAAGCCACATGGGCTACTGAAACTTCAATTGACAAAAGGTGATGGGCAGATTGTGGTCTACAGAGACCTACAGATTTCAGAGTGTAATATGATGCTGAGAACCATGAGGTGAAGGGGAGGCCTCTCGTCTCTCATTCTGTCTTTATACTCATATTTGACTTTCTCTTAAACATCCTCCTAAATGGTGTGAACTTATAAGGAATATTAATTTGAAGATACATTCGGCTGATAAATTGAGATATCCACATTTGCATCTGGTCCTAGTTTTTGATGGGGTGAGGAAATTAGATGAGGAAAACAGTTGATCTTAAGACTGGGAAGCCTAATGAGGAGTGCTCTGGAAGGCTGTTCTGCTGTCCCTTTGATTCACATTCTTTTCATTAGTGTTGTGTGCTGGGGAGCCTCTGAGTATTGCTGTATGAGCCTGCTTTGGCTCTTTTAGTGTAAATGTTTTGGGGAAGTGATATTTCTGTTTAGACATGAGATTATTGTCCAAGGGCCCAGTAAAATCCCATATGTTTTGTTTGGGTTTGTTAACTTGTTTATGAGACTTTCACAAAGAAGTGGCCAAAGCTCTTGGCGATGCATGTGTCTTTTCTGAGTGGAATTTACAAGAAAACTTGATCCTACGTTCCTTCAAGAGCTATTCCCTGAAGCTATTACACCTAATAGCTAATGTTTCTTTTTGATGTTTTTAGATTTGTTTTTACTTTGCATGAATAAATGTTTTGTTTGCATGTATGTCTATGCCCTCAGAGGCTAGAGGAGGGTGCTGGAGCTAGAGTTACAGATGAGACTAGAGTTACAGATGGTTTCCTTAATCTTTATGACACCTTTATGACTGTAGTTAAAATGTGAATAGTGATTATTTTTAATTGCTCCAGAGTATTTACTCGTTTTACTTCATTTTCTCCTAAGAATGGGTGAACACAGTATGGGACCTGGACTTCACAGAGATTGAGCCTTTGGACCCCAGCATTGTAGGAGAGATCCTAGAGACTGGAAAAGATGCATTTACCAAGCTCTATGGAAGCCTCTTTCCCTTTGCAACTGACGAAAGTGGATCGTTAGAGGTAAAAAGATAAATGAACAAGTCAAGTGACCCATTTTTACCATGTTACAGAGTCATCATAGTTTAAGTTAGAAATCGTTTTCTCAGGTAAGAGTAATGCAGAGACTACTTCGCTCATGGGACAGTCCTGGTAGCTTTGCCTTTTGTTTTCAAGATGTGACCACTTTTTTACAGTAGCAGTTTAAAGGGTGAAGCAAAAAAGGAAGAAAGCCAGACAAACCAAGGGAAAAGGCTCTGGAAAGTAAAATAACAATTCAGGCCTGCCTTGGCTTTAAGGAAGCTTGTATTAGACTGAAAAGTAGTTACACAGGGCTTAATACCCTGTTCTATCTGGTGTGCTGTGGGTATTAGACATGTTGGAGGACAATTTAATTTTGGTTCTCAAATGCTTTCCACGTCTTTTCTTTGAGTACTAACCACTAGGTCCCTCGATAGCTTGAATTCCTTCAGGGATCTTGCCTGTCTCTGCTATTTCACATGGATTCTGAGACTCCAAAGAAAGCATGAGATCGACATGATTTGTGAAGCAAGTCCTATGTCTGCTGAGGCATCTCTCCAGCTTTCATGAGCTTATTAACATTGAGATCATGAACTTCTTGTTAAAAAGAAGCAAGTCAGCTAGACATGTGGCTCATGTCTTTAGTCCTTGCATTCAGGAGGCAGAGACAGGCAGATCTCTGATTTTGAGGTTAGCCTGGTCTAACAGTGAGTTCCAAGACAGCCAGGGCTACATAGTGATACCCTGTCTCAAACAAAACAAAGTAAAACAAAGAAACGCCAAATAAATAATAAATAAATAAGAAGCAGTCATAGTAGCACACACCTGTAATTACAGTACTTGGGAGGAGGCAGGGGATTGTAAAAAATCAAAGGGACCAGCAAGAGGGCTGGCTGCTCAGTGCTCGGTAGGTAAAGATGCTTGCTACCATGCCTAATAAACTGAGTTTGATTCTCAGGACCCATACAGTAGAAACAACCAACTCCTGCCGTTGTCCTTTGACTTCTACATATGTGTTGTGATAAATTCACAAGTGTTGCCGGGCAGTGGTGGCGCACGCCTTTAATCTCAGTACTTGGGAGGCAGAGGTAGGCGGATTTCTGAGTTCGAGGCCAGCCTGGTCTACAGAGTGAGTTCCAGGACAGCCAGGGCTATACAGAGAAACCCTGTCTCGAAAAACCAAAAAAAAAAAAAAAAAAAAAAAAAAAAAAAAAAAATTCACAAGTGTTCTCACACAAACACACAATAAGCAAATAAATAATTGCAATTTAACAAAGTTACTATTAGGGAGAAAAAGCAAAACCCAAAAGACTAAGAAAAAGAATAAAGTCTTCATTCAGGCTAAATTCGATAGTACACACCTCTAATCCCAATGTTTGGGAGGCAGAGGCAGGAGGATCACTGAGTTGCAATTATAGCCAAACAGAACTAATCAAGAGTAAGTCATCGAATTAAACATCCTTTTAGAGTAATATGTGTTTCACTGAATACTGTAGAAACTAGGTTTGGGGTTGAGACACAGTAGGAATATGTAAGGACTGTTGAGAATTATGACTGTTATGATTGGCATTCAGACTTTTTAAACCATGGGAGACATAGGGCAGTAAGTTAGACTGAGAACAGACTACGGGTGATGTTAACTACTGTCCTAATTAGGTCTCTTGCTGTGATAAAGCACCATGACCAAAAGCAATTTGGGAGGGAAGGCTCTGTTTCATCCTGTGTGTTGATAACAGCCTATCACTGCGGAGGAGCAGGGCAGGAATCTGGAACAGATGCCATAGAGGAGTGCCGCTTTCCGGCTTGCTCCGTGGGCTGGACAGGCTGCCTTATATAGAGCAGAAGGACTAGCAGCCTAGGAGTGACAGGACCCACAGGGAGCTGGGCCCGTCAACATCAATCATCAGCCCAGATCATGCCCCACAGGCTTGCCTACAGGCCAGTCTGGAGGGGACATTTTCTCAGTCGAGGTCCCCTCTTTTCGAGTGACTCTAGCTTGTATCAAGGTAACATGAAACTGGCTAGCATAAATGGGCTTCACTTGTGGAGTTTGGTACATTTACTAAAGTATGGTTATGCCTGAGGTTCTGTTTTAAGTGGCACACATATGTTAACTCACACTGTGAATAGATCTGCTTTAGAACAAATGTTCTTCCCCATAGGCAGACTACAGGGGGGACAACTGTTCCAGGAGATCCCTTGGGAGGCTGCTGGAATAGTATGTAATGAGTGCTAATGGTACTGTCTGCTATTTTAGTTATGGAAACTGGAGAAGAAGGCCAAAACCATGAAATCTGTTTAGATAGAATTAATAGAGGTTTTAGAATTAAGAAATTATGGCCATGTATCTAAGACATGGCATAATTTGCCACATTAGGAGAGAAAGTTAAGGACTGGAACCTTAGCTCAGTGGCACAGTACTCACCCATCATGCATGAGGCCACAGGTTCAGTACCCAGTACTGCCAGCAGAACCTTAGAACAACAAAACTAGGAAGAGGGTGTTACCCGAGGTGGGATTGTATTTGAAGATCCCTGAAGGGTATGAATGGGAGTTAGAAGTGCAGGTCAAGGCCAAAAGGTAAGGGCAAAATGTTGTGGATCAAGGTGAGAGTAGGCCCTGAGACAAAGGTGTTACTAGCTAGGGCAAGAAGAGGACCCAGTAAGAGTGGAGAGTCACTGAATGAGGCCACAGTGGGGTAGTCAAGGATGGGAGTACTGGCCCTGCAGTCTAGACAAAAGCCAAGGGATCACAGCCTCTGAGGTGACACAGGGGAGTTGTGGTGACTAGTTAGTACAGTGAGAGGAGGGGTGCCCACTGCATTTGGAGTAAGAGTATGACTGACCTTCAAGGAAAGGAGAATACAAAAGGATTCTCCAGCAGTGTCCTGCTGTGCAGCCCAGGCCAACCTCAAACTCTTGTCCTTATTGCTTCAGCCTTCCAATGACTAAGACTATAGACATGTGTCACCATGCCCCATTTCATCAGGATTGTCACCAGTCAGTAGTTTATGTTGTTCACTGTGGCTACTCTGCAGCCTATCCTTTTTACTATTTAGCTCTGGCTGTCCTAGGACTCACTCTGTAGACCAGGCTGGCTTCCAACTCAGAGATCTACCTGCCTCTGCCTCGAAAGTGCTGGGATTAAAGGTGTGTACTACATGCCCTTCTTTTACTCTTCTTGACCTAATTTTTGAAGGAAGGAGGAAACATCACACTTGTCTGAGTTCCTGAATTTTGTTAGCCTTTGTTACTTTTAAAGATACTCAAGGTCTATTGTGGTGGTGGTACCTATAGTGGACTCAGGGTCACCAAGGCTTGTCTGTGGGATATTTTCATAATTGCTAAATTAAGTAGAAGGGCTCATTCCCCCATGGTTGTACCACAACTAGGTAGGATAGCCCTATGATGTATAAGAAAGCTAGCTGAGCAGAGGGCAGAGAGCTAGCCAGTAAGCAACATTCCTTCAAGATTCCTGCTTCAGTTTCTACTCATGTCCCAGCCCTGATTTCCTTCAGTGATGGATTGTGACCCAGAAGTATAAACCAAATAATAAATTCACCCCTCCCTCCAGGTTGCTTTCGGGCATGATGTTTATACAGCAACAGAAAGGAAATTAGAGCCAGGCAGTGGTGGCACATGCCTTTAATCCCAGCCCTTGGGAGGCAGAGGCAGAGGCAGGCGGATTTCTGAGTTGGAGGCCAGCCTGGTCTACAGAGTGAGTTCCAGGACAGCCAGGGCTACACAGAGAAGCCCTGTCTCAAAAAACCAAAAAAAGAAAGGAAGGAAGCAAGCAAGCAAACTAGAGTACATCTCTCATCATTATGGACTAAATGGCAGGGATGGCTACAAACCATGGCTGAGCTACAATGACATCCTTCTGCCGAGCAATCCCCTACCTCCTAAAGCTTCCACAACTTCATAGCACCAGCATCTGGGGAAGAAACATCCAACACACAAGCCTGTGGTGGTGGCTCAGATTCAGGCAGGAACAACTTAGCTTTTTGATTCTGTCTCTTTGGAGATTAAAGATATTTATAATTAGGCACTAAACTGTGCATATGTGTTTGCATGCGTATGTGTATGAGTGTGTGTGTGTGTGTGTGTGGATCTAGCACAAGGTTTGTACCTGCTAAGCAGGCACTGGGTTTTATTTATACTCCTTATTACTCTTTTGAGATGCCAAGTCCTCATATATGCTTTTTTCCCATCTTATCTAATCACTGGCTCTTGATTTGCATTCTCCTTCTAGAGCATCTGGACCTTCTTCACTGAGAATAACATTTCCAGTAACACACTGGTGGCATTGTTCTGTCACTTTGTCCAGGAAGCCCATAAAAAAAGTGCCAGTGCTCAGTATCGAGAATACGGCCTTCATGCTGCTGGGCTCTATTTCTTGCTACTAGAAATACCAGGTATGTATATGTCTGGCCCTCTGTTGATATGTTGATAGGTTCCTCATCTGTGTGCAACCTACTGAATGGAAAGAATACTTGAAAATGTTACATTGATGCTAATGTGTATGTTCTTAAGCCTGTGGCGATTGGATGTGTACTGAACATGTATAGACTTTTCTCTCAGGTCCTAAGCCATACAGCAGAGCAATTATTACATAGCGTTTACATTGTATTGGATGTCTAGACGGGATTTGAAGTACACAAGGAGATATGTAGTTTATGCAAATGGCCATCTTCAAAGAGAAACAGAAGTTAGTAATCAAAGTTTTATATGAGGGACTTGACTGTTTAGTGTCCTCAGATTTGGGAGTCTGATTCCTTGTTACTGTTTCAGATGTCTGTATTGCTGTTTTACCCTCCCTCTTGGGTGTGTATCTCCTCTTCCCCTCTGTAATTAGAGCCCTCTCCTTCTTCCCTCCCCCCCCCACCTCCCCCCACTCCGATCACTTGTGTCTGCAATTTCCCTCTCTATAGCTTCCCCATTCCCCTACCCTGACAATGGTCTCTTTATTTTTTGGCTTCTACAGTTACTCCAGGCTATGTGTTCACATCTCTGAGAGAACCTGCAACATTTGTTTTAGGAGGTTCGGGTTACCTCATTCAATATGATCTTCTCTAGTTTATCTGCAAATTTCGTGATTCCATTTTTCTTTACAGCTAAGTAGTCTTCCACAGTGTAGATGTACCACGTTTTCATCATCCTTGAAGGACATTTAGGTTGTTTCCATTTCCTAGTGATTGTGAGTAGAGCAGCAGTGAACATGGCTGAGCTGATAACTGTGGGATAGGATATCCAGTCCTTTAGGCATATGCCAGGGAGTGGCATAGCTGCCTAGGGCATACATGAATGTACTTTTTAGCGTTTTAAGAATTCTTCACACTGATTTCCAAAGTGGCTCTACCAGTTTGCAGTTCCATGAAAGGTGAATGAGGGTTCCCTTTTACCTACATACCCTCTGGCATTTTTGTTTTGTTTTTGTTTTTGTTTGTTTCTTTGAGACAGGTTTCTAACTGTAGCCCTGGCGCCACCAAGCCTAGGTTGGTTTTTGTTTTCTGTTGTTGGTTACCTTTCCCATTCTGGCTGTGGTCAGATAAAATCTCAGAATTGTTTTTGATGTATATGTCTCTAATTGCTAGGGACCATGAACATTTTTCTGAAATATTTCTTAGCTGTTTTTTTTTTGTTTTGTTTTGTTTTGTTTTGTTTTGTTTTGTTTTTTTTGGTAGGGGGGTAAGAATTCTCTTTTTTGATCCCTGGCCCATTTTTTGAATTGTTTGTTTGCTCTTGATTCTTTGTGTTTTGAAGCCTTTTATATATTCTAGATATCCATCCTCTGCCACATACATAGCAGGCAGAGATCCCTGAATTCTTTGTGCTTCCCCATCACCAAGTTGACTGCTTCTCCAGCTGTGCAGACTTTTTTTAGGTTTTGAAGTTCTGCTTGTCAGTTGTTGGCCTTATTTATTGGGCAAATATAGTCCTATTCAGAAAGTCCCTTTCTATATCTATAGCATGCCCGCACTGCCTGTGTTTTCTTCTAATAGTCCCTGTGTTTCAGGGTTAGGCCTTTGACTCATTTGGAGTTAGTTTTTGTGTGAGGTTATAAATACATGTCTAACTTCATCCTTCTATGTGTGGGCAAATAATATTCCCAGCAGCCTTTGTTGAAAATGCTTTCTTTTTTCCAACTTATGTTTTTGGCATCTTTGTCAAATATTAAATGGCTGAAGCTGTGTGTACCCATGTTTGGGTCCTCAGTTCTGTTCTACTGATGTACATGCCTGAATTTGTGCCAGTACTATATTATTATTACTGTGACTCCTGTTGTTAGGGTATGTTTCCCCTGTACTCAATGCTTTGAATGTTTAAAAGGGCCCTGTTCTCTGTGTAGAGCTCAAATGTGTCAGCCCTGTGTAGAGTCTGAAAATTATTTCTCTTCTAGTATTCTGAGAGAGTTATTCATGCTGGACTTTGACCCCACATGTGCACAGTGATGGCCAGCCTGCAGAATCCTGTCACTTTTGTGTTACAAAGCTGCCTCTTCAGAAGTCCACTCCATGTATCCCAGCTGACCTGCCTTTCTGACTCTGATTCCTCTACTTGGCAAAGCTATCATCTCCTTGCATTTACCTTTTCTCTGCTGAGATCCAGAAATTACCTACAGGCACATAATTAGGGCAATTTCGAGTTTTATCTGTACCCTGGCTCCACCCCCCTTTTCTCTAGTGTTTTATATTCATTGTATTAGATATCTTTGTCAGATTTTACAGTTGTGTTCAGTGGGAAACAAGTGTAAAATGAGTTTATCTGTCATTACCAGGTCTCAGAATCGTGTAATTTATTCCTGCTCCATTGGCAGTGTTGCTCTGTTCTAGGGCTGAATTTGAAAGTGGTACATCTTCACAGAAGGCTCCCTGCTCCTTAAAGTCGGATGGAGAAGCCATCTTTTACTTCTTAAACTTTCCATCCTCTTAATGCCTACTTTTGGTATGTGTGTAATCTGTGTGTATGTGTGTTTGTGTGTTTGTGACGAATGTGTGTACGTGTGTGTAAAGCCTTAGGTTAACCTCAGATGACTTCATGTTTGCTCCCCACTCTTGAGGGAAGATGTCTCTGACCCCAGAGCTCACAGTCATTCATCAATTTTAGTCAGCTCACGTAACAGCTTGTCCTAGGGATCCTGAGTCTGCCTGAGTGCTGGAAATACAGGCAGGCTACTTTGCCTGCCCAGCTTTTGTGTAGATTCTAAGGATCTGAACTCTGGTCCTCACGCTTGCACAGTAAATATTTTATACACTAAGTCATCTCCCCAGACTAGTATACATATTTAACACAATTAAACCTAGCTTGCTTAAGCTGGTAGAGGTGCATGCCCATACTCCCAGCACTCCAAAGAATAAGAGGGGAAATTTACATAAGTTAGGAAGCCCCTGTCTTAACAAAGCAACAACAGCAAGCTAACCTGCATATTATCTATTCCTTGTGACTAGGCAGCGTAGTCAATCAAGTATTCCACCCAGTGATGTTTGACAAGTGTATTCAGATTCTGAAGAAGAGCTGGCCTCAAGAATCTCACTTGACTCAGAAAAGAAAAAAGGACCACTCCAAGAGTTCTAAGGATAATTATAGGAGGGGCAGAAAAAGAGGAAAGCCACCTAGAAGAGAGGATTATCAGGTAAGAAGTGGGTAAGTAGACATGTCCAGGCTGGGCCTGGTGACTAGCACTTGGGAGCCAGATGCAGGTAGGTATCTGAGTTTGAGGTCTGCTTGCTTTTAAGACAGCCAGGGATATAAACTGTCAAAAAAACCCAAAAACTACACAAATAGAGAAGTAAAGAGGACTGCAGTAGTCAAGCAGACCAGACCACTCTGGCCGTCGAGACCTAGACTAACTTAGGTACCTGGGCAGAGTGTGATCCTCTGGTGAGTAAAGCTGGACTGGCATTTACTCCATGTGGGCAGATGGGAAGCGCGGGGCAGCATGAGATGGCAGCACAGTCACTGGCACATTTTCCATGGTGCAGGTGGATGAACTTTCCAGAGAGGAAGAAGACGAGGAAGAAGAGGAGGTTTACTTTTCTGGCTGGGACCTTTCTCAAATCCGAGATGCCATATTTAATCTTCTAAAGAACTTTTTAAGGCTTCTGCCCAAGTTTTCTCTTAAAGAAAAGCCACAGTCTATTCAAACTTGTATAGAGGTATGTGAGAATTCCCAGGACTTGGGGGTAAGTAACTTCAGAGGATGAAGTTCTAGATCAGTGGTTCTCAAACTGTGGGTCAAACCCCTTTTGCAAACCTTTTATCTCCGAAAATATTTTCATTATAATACTTAACATTAGCAACCTTACAGTTATGAAGTGGTGATGAAGATAATTTTATGGTTGGGGGTTACAACATAAAGAGCTGCATTAAAGGGTCGCAGCGTTAGGAGGGTGGAGAACCGCTGTGAACTCTAGTATTTACTAAATGGAGAAATCACTTACGGCTTTCTTGGTATTTGTCTTCCAGGTATTTGTCGCATTAACTAATTTTGAGCCAATTCCTCATAAGTTTCTTATTTCACAAGCCAGGTGAGCCCTTCATCTTGCAACATGACTAATGTTTGTCAGAACTGAAATGCTATTTTATTCTAATTAGTATGTAAGCAGGATTTATTCATTTAAATTTGGCTTATAGAAAATGCTGGTGGGGCACCCATGTACTGTAGCTGCTTGGAAGGTTGAGTAAGTAGTTTGAGGTCTCACACAGGGATGCTGTATCCAAGGAAGGAAGGAAGGCATGAAGGAAGGGGGGAAAGGGGTGCAAGGGAGAGGGAGGCTTACAGGCTATGCACTATTCCTAGGAAAATCAAATCTGTTAGCCAAGGTTTTCCTCTTTTCTTTAGGAACCTCAATGAAGTAAAACACATATCAGAGCTGGCCTACTATGGATTGTATTTGCTGTGCTCCCCACTACATGGAGAAGGAAATAAGGTGGGGGAGACATACATTCTGATACCCTACTTGAATTGAAAGTGGTCAAACCAAATAATGCAAAGACATTTAACGACTCATTTGTCTTTGGTTGGCTGAAGTGTGGCAAGAGAAGTGAGCACCTGTAGTACTTTCAGAGAGAGAACACATCTTTTATGACACCATATTTTTTTTTATTTTTTGAGACAGGGTTTCTCTGTGTAGCCCTGGCTGTCCTGGAACTCACTCTGTAGACCAGGCTGGCCTCGAACTCAGAAATCCGCCTGCCTCTGCCTCCCAAGTGCTGGGATTAAAGGCGTGCGCCACCACTGCCTGGCATGGCACCATATTATTATAATTATTCTGTCTTCTAATGCTTGTTCTTGATCATCTCATTGTTGTGAATCTCTGTTATGGTTAGTTGTGCTAGTAGCTTGTCCGTAGGATTACAGGCAGACTGCACACTTGCCCAGCTTTTATGTAGGTTGTATTATAGTTATGTCTGTATAGGAAAACTGATACAGGATTGCACTGGCCACATCTTCAGACATCCACTGGAGGTGTCTTGACACATATACTCTGTGGCTCAGGGGCAGCTGGCTGTGATTGCATTTTGATTTACTATATCACTTCAGAACTTGGTGCTCTTTCTATAATAAAATGTCAACTGTTTTTGCTTGCTATCTAGTCTTCATTACCCAGTAGTTAATTGGCGACCCCAACAAATTATTTCTAAGTTTCTTAGAGGAAACAAAGTTTGGTATTAATGAACTGGGAGAAACAGACTAAGCACTTTTATGTAGAAACTGACCAAATTGTCCTAAAGAAAGCAGTCAGGGCTGGTGTGGTAGTACATGCCTTTAGTCCCAGCACTCATTAAACAAGGGCCGGGTTTGAGACCAGCCTATGGACCAGGCTACAATTCCAGCCAACAAGAACTGTACAGTGAGACCCTGTCTCAGAGCAAAACAGACAAAAGAATTTTAAGTTTCTTTGATAATTCCTATGTGCTTAAGAACATGTTAGCATCTGTCTTATTCCTGTTGATAGTCTACAGAATTCTTAGAGTGCCATTTGTGGCTACTGTTGATAGCCTGCATCTTGCCCTCTGAGTTACCTTATGTTACTTTCTCAGTAAACATTGTAGTTGTAGTAAGGGAACCTCACTAAACTTTGATATAATAAAAGCAGGATATTCTGGGGGAAACATGATCAAGTTCCTGTGGCTTTCGATGAGTATGATATAGTTAGTGTGCTGCAGCACTATGTAGTTAAAAGCATGTTGGGGCTCTGCACATCTGTTTTCAAATTCCCATTCCACTTCCTACTAGCAGTGTAGCCTGTTGTGAGTTACTTGATCTTGGGAAAGCTTCCTATCTGGACAAGGAGAACAGAAAGTTTCACCCTAAAATTGCCACCAAATTAAACCAAATGCTGACTATAGAATGTGATGCCTCTTGCTTCAGAAAGTTAAAAAACAAATAAACAGGATCTCGCTCTGTCATCCTGGCTGGCCTGAGATTCTCTATACAGACCAGGCTGGCCTTGAATTCACAGAGGTCTATCTGCCTCTGCTTCCCAAGTGCTGGAATTAAAAGCATGCACTAGCATGCCCAGCAATGTGCAGTAGTTTATAATTGATTATATCTATCATTTCTACATGTTTAAACTATGAATTTAATGGAATTCACAGGTGTGTTTCCATGTCCTTCTAAGATACAGTCAATGAGAAAGGTCACCCTTGTAGGTATACTGTGTCTCTAAGGATTTTTAATTGCGAGGATATTTTGCTTTATGTTAGACAGACTTGGATTTAGGAAAACATTAATTATACGATTTTGGACAACTTTCAAATTTTTTTTTGCTACCTATACAATGGAAATGTTTCCTTTCTTGCGTGCCTCAAAGAACTGTTCAGATGCTTCAGAATGCTTCAGTCAGGTTACATACATGAAAGTGTTTAATACCTACCTCATGGTTTTCAGTACTTACTGGAATTTTCACTTGTCAGGTTAATACACTCTATGGGATAATATATTGGATGTTTCATAAAATACAAGTGTGTTCCCTTTTAAAATATGATAATATTAGAATTTACTATTAAAGAATTATAGTTTGCCACATACACTATATTCTGTGTCATGATATGAAGACATTAGGGAAACAAGATGGTATTCTTAAAGTTACCTGTTGTAACTTATTAATGCAAATAGCTTAATGCATAAAGTATAGCATGTACTTACTGAATACCAGGTTGTTGCCCAAGAAACACATCCCTAGTGATTAGCTGCAAAATCTTTGAGACCACTAGATTCTCTGTCACAGTTCAAATCAAATATCCTTTTCTCTTCTAGGTTATTGGTTCTATTTTCCATCAAATGCTAAATGTGATACTGATGTTAGAAGTAGGAGAAGGATCCCGTTGTGCCCCCCTAGCCATAACTTCACAAGTCATCAATTGTAGAAACCAGGCAGTCCAGTTTGTCAGGTAAAGTACATACACCTTGGATTTTTCTTATAGATCATTCTCCCTTGAAAGTCTGGGCCTTGCACTAACCAAAGCCTGACTCTTGTGGCTTTGGAATGCCAGACCCAGTAGTGTTTTTGTGGGTCAACATTAAGAGCTTTGTCACCTATCTGTTTCCTCTGCCTGAGTCAATTTGACAGCTTCCGTGTTGGGGCATTGTTAAAGACACAGTGAATCTGTAGTTCTTGACCCAGAGACTCAAGAACTTGAAGCCTGACTCTGGCATGCTGCCCACTTCTGTCAGTGTCTGCTCAAGCATCCCTTCTCCAGAACAGGAGGCCCACCGCCTCCTCCACTTTTTTCTCTATTTACCTTTCTGTTCCTTGCACATGGTTTTTTTTTTTTTTTTTTTTTTGTTCTCACTTTTCTCTTCCATCTTCTATATCAGGAAGGACTTGCTGAAGGGTGTAAGTGAGGAAGGTACTTTAATTTCGTATAATGACTGATGTTTAGCTCCACTTAAAAGTCCCCTCTTAGCTTTACTGGGAAAGGTACGTTTGCTGTGTCTTCTGTTTTCATTGCTCCACCACTGACTACTTGGCATTCAGTGTAAAGCGAATGTGTGCGAGTTGGTGTGTGCATACCTGCAGGCTTCTTTCCTGAGGAGTGGATGGAGGTGCTGGCACTGACCTGTAATATCTTTTCAGAGCAAGTGTCTCTCCATAATATTCGTTTGGTTTGAGACAGTCTCTCACTGTTACCAAGGTTGAACTAGAATTCACTATGTAGACCAGCCTGGTCTAGACCAACACCACCTCTTCCTTTTCTTCCTCCTCCTCCTCTTCCTCTTCCTCCTTCTGCCTCCTCCTCTTCCTCTTCCTCCTTCTGTTCCTCCTTCTCTTCTTCCTCTTCCTTCTTCTTCCTGTTCTTCCTCTTTCTCCTCTCCTTCCTCCTCCTCTTCCTCTTTCTGTGTGTGTGTGTGTGTGTGTGTGTGTGTGTGCTTAGCAAACATAAAGAGATCAAAGTATAGCTTGGGAGAATTGATTCTTCCCCTTCCCAGCATGGTCCTAGTAATTGAATTTAGGTCACCAAGCTTAATTGGCAGGTGCCTTTTAAGGATGAGCCATCCCACTGACTAGCTTCATGGATAAGAATTTTTAAAACATTAAATATCTAGGAATATAGATATTTAGTGTTAAGTAGAAATGTATTTTTTTTCCATACAACTTCATGGCACGTGCCTTTAATCTCAGTACGAGGGAGGCAGAGGCAGACTGATCTCTGTGAGATCAAGGCCAGTCTGGTCTACACTTTTAGTTTCAGGACAGCCTGGGCTACATAGAGAGCATTTGTTTCAGATAAAACAAAAACAAATAAGTTGAGTTTGTCATATTACCAGTTGAATGTTTATATAATGGTGCAAATCAAACAGTAAATTCTTCTAAAAGGAGAATCCATTAAACTAGTAGCACCTCACTGAACTGACACAAGGTGGCACTATATCCTACTGATGTAGTTATCCTAAAATCTTACTTACTTACATCTTACTATGAAATTCATTGTTGTTAAAAGATTGAATTTCCGTCCTTCCCTAATGACTCAACTTCTCAGTGATGACTCTGGACCTGCATAGGAAGCATCTTTTTCTAACCGGTTGCGATGTGTCTTTATTTCACTGAAACAACTCTAAAAGGTAGTTTGTTTTTACAATTTTTAGTTGCTATTATTGCATTGTGCCTGTGTGTGTGCATGTGCGTGGGTGTGTGCTGGCATGTGTTCACGCAGGCCTGCACCACAAGCACAGATGGAGGTCAGAAAACAACTTCCTGGAGTCAGTTCTGTCTTAAAACCTCTAAGTATTTGAATGGGTTCTGGCAATCCAACTGGTTGCCAGACTTGTGAGCCAAAATGCCTTTCCTTGTTGAGCCACCTTGTTGACACCAATTGAGTAGGTTGTTTTTAATGTTTGAGATTTCTAAAATATACAAGATTGGGTTCTGAGCATAGACTTAAGAAGTTCCTGCTGTGTAGTTGTCACAGATACATTGTAACTGGATTTGTGTTTTCCTTTGAAACAGCTCACTTGTGGATGAACTACAAGCAAGTGTGTTCCCAATCCTTGGTACTTTACTGCAGCATATCTGTGCCAAGGTATTTGTTTAATGTGTTTGTTCTTAAGAACCAGTTAGTATCATCATGAAAGGATGCTCTCTTAAACAGGCAGAGTTTTGGTTGGTTGGTTGGTTGGTTGGTTGGTTGGTTGGTTGGTTGGTTGGCTGGTTTTCGTGGGTGTTCTCAGGCAAGGTTTTGCTGCACAAGGTTTTGCTGTACACCTGAAGGTAGGCTTGAGTGGTGATCTGCTTACTCTTGGCCTTCTGAGTGCAGAGATGAAAGGCAGGCACCACCATACCCAGCTAATAACAAAGTGTTCTTTCAAAATATAAGCTATTGATTTTGAAAAGTAATAGACATGCACATGAGCTTGGAGGTCAGTGTAGTAAGTGAACCAGCACCTTCCCATCATTCATCAGTTTTATTTGCTTTGTGTATCCTGAATGCACATGCACACTAGTTATTTTCTTCAGAAGCAAATTCCATTGTATTCTTTCTTTCTTTTTTTTTTTTTTGGGTTTTTTTTTTTTTTTTTTTTTTTTTTTTTTTTTTTTTTGAGACGGGGTTTCTGACCAGGCTGGCCTCAAACTCAGAAATCTGCCTGCCTCTACCTCCCAAGTGCTGGGATTAAAGGCATGTGCCACTACTTCCCAGCCCATCGTACTTTTTTATTCCTAATATTTCAGTATGTTTCTGTATAAAGGATAAGAACATTTAAAAGACTATACAATATTTACCACCTAAAAGACAAACTACTATCAGTCATCTAATCATGTTCAATTCGCAAAGGTTTTTTCTGTGTGTGAGTTTTGCTTACATGTATATATGTACTCATGTGTGCCTGGTGCCCATGGAGACCAGAAGAGGCTACTGGATCCCCTAGAACTGAGTTTAGAGACAGTTACGAATCACAATGTGGGTGCTGAGATCCTCTGCAAGATCAGTAATAACTCTTAAATGCTGAGCCATCTCTGCAGCTTCCATTATCTTTCGTGCAGCTGTCTAAGGAAATGACTCATCATTTGAACCCTATCTCCTGGAGACGTGTGTAGTCTGAAGCTTTATGTTTTTCTGCAGAGAGGCTTATAGTGTAGGTTTCAGCGGGATAAGAAACATAAAGCTTGTCATTTATCCAGTGTGTAAAGGTCACTGAGCTAATTACACCTACTAATTTCCAGCTCCATCATCAGCTTCAGTCATTCTGCAAGTGGATGGCCAGCCAGCTTTCTTTTATTTGTTCCAGGTGGTAGACAAAGCAGAGTATCGGACCTATGCAGCCCAGTCCCTGGTCCAGCTGCTTAATAAACTTCCCTCTGGGGAGTATGCTGCATTCATTGCCTGGCTTTACAAATATTCGCGAAGTTCCAAGGTAGGAGATGTATGGGAATAAAAGCTCGGGTCCTGGCTCTGAACATCTGATGGCAGGCCCCTGTGAATGCAGAAGCTCTTGTTTTGATTCTTACTCCTCGTGATGGATTGCTCTGATTCTGCCTTCCCAGATTCCACACCGGGTTTTCACTCTTGATGTTGCTTTAGCTCTCTTAGAGCTGCCTGAAAGAGAGGTGGATGACACTGTATTATTGGAGCATCACAGGTTTCTAAAGCATAAATTCTTCGTGCAAGAAGTTATATTTGGTCGTTGCTTAGACAAGGCACCTACTGTCCGCAGCAAGGCACTGTCCAGTTTTGCACATTGTCTGGAGTTGTCTACTAGCAACACATCTGAGAGTATATTGGAAATCTTCACTAACAGTGAGTGGGAGAGGCTAGAGGCATAACTCAGTGTTTGCTTGCCTAGAATATATGAGGCCATGGGTCAGTACCCACTATTCATCCCAGAACCTCACACAGCTGAGCATGTATTCTAAATTTGAACACGTCTCCCATTCAGATCCCTTTCTAAAGGAGGGAAACCTGATCCACTGGAAACTCCCTTTCTGAAAGAAAAGAACATTGTTTTGAACATGTCTGCCCTTGTGGCTCCTGTATATGTTTCCATGTGATTTATGGTACTTCTCTCTTATGTGTCTGCTTACTTTCAGATAATTTAGTTACAGGAATAGAAAGTCACTCTGGCACCTCACTGAAACACTCAACAGGTAATCATCAGTATTTCTCAAACACTGAATTGGCTCTGAAAAAACAATGTGCTGCTGTTTAGAAGGACTCCGCCTCCCCTGCCCACCTGTCCTGATGTTGTTCCTTTCTTCCTTGGAGAAGCTGGGCTTTGTTTTCGCTGCTTGATCACTTGAGTAACATGCAGTGCTCATGTCATTGAGTGTATAACAAACTTTGACCTTCAACTTTCTCTTTAACAGTGTTAACCACTCAAAATTGCCGCTCAGTGCAAAGCAGTACCCATGACAATGGTGACCAGACTCAGCTCAGAGGTACCCACACTTGTCTTTCCCTCTCCCTCTTGCTGCCTCTTCCCAAATATTGCCTGTTCTACTTTCATAGCATAGATATTGTAAACGTATGTAAATTTCTTCTAGTTTAGATTTCCCCTGTAAGGGTATATCTGTGGTAGTTTCTTTCCAGGTCTGAGAGATTGTGCTTGACATGATCTCTGGATCAGTGCATCTCTCAGCAGGTGGCATCTTTTTTGTCCTTCTGTGTGGTTGATTAGGACTTCACCTGTGTGTGCACCACAGTCTCTCTATCCATTGTAGACACTGAGGTCTATGTGTGACTCCAGTGTTGTGAGTGATGCCACAACAGACATGAAAATATAGGTGTATCAGTTATAAACTAAGCTGCATTTCTTTCAGTTAAAAGCTCACATTCATGTGTTATAGCTGAGTCATAGGACAGTTCTGTTTTTATTTTACTAAGAACTGTTTGTTAGTATGTATATATTTAAGACAGGGTCTTACTATGAATTCCTGACTGGTCTCAAACTCAGAGATTCACCTGTCTTTATCTATCTAATGATGCTGGGTTTAAAGACACTACTGTGCCGTCAAGAAAGTCAGTTCTATTGGCAGTGTGCCAGGATTGCGTTTCCCCCTGTGTCCTTGCAAGCATGGGTGGTTTTGTTTATATTTTTGAGACAGAGTCTCTTGTGGTCAAAGATGCCATTTTGCTCCCGGAGTTAAGTAAAAACCAAGTACCACCTTCCATACCCCTAATGCTAAGAACGGGCATGGTAGAATAGGAGTATTCTGAAACACAAAGGGGTTTGTTTGTTTTGTTTTGTCTTTTATTGGTTTTGTGTGTGTGTGTCTTTCTGTCAGCAGTCATGCATGCTATAGGTACATAATGAAGGTAAAAGGACAACTTGAAGGACTCATTTCTCTCTTTCCAAGCATTGAACTTAGGTTGTCAAGCTTAGCAGGTGTCTGCCTGCTAAGCTATCTCACCGGCTCCCTAAACAGGAAAGTTTCATTTTTAAAATTCTTCATTATTGTATCATATTGTGTGCATTGATGTTTTGCCTTCATGCGTGCCTGTGTACTACATGTGCACAGTGTCCTTAGAGGCCAGGAGAGGGCATCAGATCCCCGGGGACTGCAGTTAGTGACAGTTATGAGCAGCCCCTGCTCCTAAACCTTGAGCCATGTCTTCAGCCCCAAACTGGAACGTTTTAAAAGACGAATGAAAAGGAAAGGGGAAAATTTGGGAGAGGAAAATGGGAAATGAAAAGCAAAAGAAAAATCTAGAATATTCAAAATGTGGAAATGTAGTAGGGGAAAAGTAGAAAGTGAAGTTCGTAAGTACATTTTTAAAGAAAAGAAGGAATGTGCAGAGTGAATAAAATAATATGACTATCATAAGGATCAATGACAGGGTCTCCAAACAAAATCTCAGTCTATTAGGCAGCTACACTTTCTCTTCCTGCCCTTGGAAGCCTAAGTTGCATGCCCACATCCTCATTTTTACAGTTTTCTGTTGCAGATACCATGTAAGTCTAAGCCACCTCTTTTGTATGGAGATTTCTCTCCTACGATCTGCACCACACTGCCTACTAAAACCTGATTTTCTTATCAAGCTGTTGCTTGTTTGTAAGAGTTGGAGCCAATTAACAACTCAGGAAGGCCGAGGGGGAAAAAGATTACCCTTCGATCTTTTGTTTGAGGTGGTGAAGGATTTCCATTCATTTCTGTGTCATCATTTGTCTTTGGGTTTTGTGCATATGGTATGAAGTGGTTTGATGTTTGTTTGTTTTATTTTTTTCTAGACAGGGTTTCTCTGTATAGCCCTGGCTGTCCTGGAACTCACTCTGTAGACGAGACTGGCCTTAAACTCAGAAATCCAACCTGCCTCTGCCTCCCAAGTGCTGGGATTAAAGGCGTGCGCCACCACCACCTGACTTGGTGTGAAGTTCTTTATGTTTATAGCTGTAGTCATTTTCTTCCTTTTATTAAGTCACCTTTGATTGTCAGTCTTCTGAGCACTTACTCATTTCATTAAAAATTTGTTGGCAAAAAATCACTCTTATATCCCTCTGTGCTCTGTAAACTGATAGTAATCTCATAATGCTGCATATCTGGTTTAAACAATTTTAATATTTTTTTGGTAAGTCTAGTTAAAGCTTGTTAACGTTTGTTCATTGGGGGGGACTATTTTCAAAATATTACCTGGGCTTCCCTGAATTTTCTCCATTTTATGTAAACAGTTTCCATCTTTGGTTTGAGAACATCTGAGGGGTTGCTAAGACCCTTTTCAAGGGTCTTTGATGCAAAAACCATGTTCATATTATTATCAGGGTGTCACCTACTCCGCTTACCTTGATCTTCTCACAAGTAAATTGACATTTCCCAGAGGTCCATTAACGTGTAGTTAGACTAGATGACCATTCAGCAGCCATCCGCCAAGCCAGGCATCAGCATAACAAAATGTGCCACAGCGCCGCCCTACTGTTGTCTTTTAGAAAGGATAGCTGTTTTTAAAAACATGTTATTTATAGTGTATTCTTCTTTTTATTTAATTGATTTTTAAAATGTTGTTGTTGTCCAGGCAATGGTGGCGCACACCTTTAATCCCAGCACTTGGGAGGCAAAGGCAGGTGGATTTCTGAGTTCAAGGCCAGCCTGGTCTACAGAGTGAGTTCCAGGACAGCCAGGGCTATACAGAGAAAACCTTGTCTCGAAAAACCAAAAAAAAAAAAAAAAAAGTTATTGTCTGTGTGATGGAGTAGATAGGCCATGCCACAGTGCACATATGGAGGTCAGAAGACAACTTTTTACCCTTCTTTACATGGGTTTTAGGGACTCTAAGCAAGACGTTCAGGCTTGCATGGCAAGCCTCTGCACCCACAGAGCCATCTTCTCAGCCCCTCTTATTTAACAAATTATTAAATGTTCCTACAACTCTCAGTTTAAGTTCCATTTATATTAAGACATAATCTATAGAGAACAACTCTTTTAGGTGCTTAGTAATCCCAGAGCCTTTTTAAGGAGAAAATTGAAAGGAGTCACATATTACCTCATCAAATCTTTAAAAGGCCTCTGGGTCCTGATAAGTCCTATCTGTTTTCAAGACTTTTCCATCCCCTCCTATCTTAGGACTTAAGAGTAATTAGTGAGTCTCTTAGGCAATCCTGCCTTCTCAATGTTGTGACATTGTTAGGTTGTACCTGGTCTTTCTCAAGATGGTGACTCTTTGGTGTTGATCCACAGAGAGATGCTTCATGACAATGCTGAGAAAAAGAACCAAGGATGAGAAGATCAACGTCAGGAAGTCTGCACTCCAGGTGGGACCATGAAAACTTGAAAATGCCACACTCATTACCTAACCTGCTTTTCATACTTGACCTTGGAGCTGCCATTTATAGCTGTAGAACTAAAAGAACTTGCTGATTTTTTTTTTTTAATATTTATTTTATTTACTATATGTAAGTATGCTGTAACTGTCTTCAGACACCAGAAGAGGGAATCAGGTCTTGTTACAGATTGTTGTGAGCCACCATGTGGTTGCTGGGATTTGAACTCAGGATGTCTGGAAGAACAGTCAGTACTCTTAACGACTGAGCCATCTCTCTAGCCCAAACTTGCTGATTTTTAAGCTTTCAGATTTACTTCTTGGATTTTTACTTGTACAATTTTTTGTGGGGTGTAGTGGTACATGCTCATGATCCTAGCCCTCTGGAGGCAGAAACAAGCATTCAGATTGAAGCAAGTTTGAATTTGAGGTCAGCCTGATCCACATAGTGAGTTCTAGCTCACCCAGAGCAATCGTATAAAAAACAAACCACCTCTAATTTCGGTAGGTTCGTGAAGTTGGTTGTAATGTTCAGTTTTCCCTATAGAGTCTATTCAAAAGATGAATACTGCCGGGAAGTAGGGTTAATCCCCAGCCCCAAAATGTTAGCAACACGAACTAGAAGTGTTTCTTGGTCTGTGTTTACTCTCTCTGTCCTTATGCCCTGTGCACACTACTCCATTTTGTACCTTTCAGGTATTAGTGAACATTTTGAAACACTGCAACATCTTGGGCATGGAGGAGGAGGACCTGCTGATCCTGCAAGACCATTGTCGAGACCCTGCCATATCTGTGCGGAAGCAAGCCCTACAGTCTCTTACAGAACTTGTTATGGTGAGGAGCGTCACACTGTGAATAGAATACTCAGTGCTTTGCGTTAAAAACAGTTCTGAGTTGGCTTTAATGGTTAAGACTTGTAACATTCATAAGGCTGAAGCCATCTTGCTCTATAGTATGTATGCCCTATCTCAAAAAAAAAAAAAAATTCTGGACTTGTAGGTAGGCTTCAGGCTAGACCATACACTTTGTATGTTCAAAGTGCTTGAGTTTAGTCCCCAACACCAAAATGAGGCAGGAGTAATTGTATACAAGAATTACCTGTTGCTAAATATTAAGTAAATCATTTAGAAATTCACCTGAGCCCACTATAGGACTTAATACCATCAACAGGGGAATAAAAAGAAATGGCAGATAGCTGTCTTTCTAAATTCAGCTAGGAACTTCTGGTAAAGAATGCTGTGCTACATCTTGATTTTTATCTTAAGTCCCAAAAGAAGAGACTAAAAAATTTTGAATTGATTTTAATTTTTGTTTATGTGTGTGTGTGCGTGTCTGTCTGAGTATGTGAATGCATGTGCAGGTGCCTACATGGGTCAGAGATGTCATATCCCGAGGTTGATCATGGACCAGCTAATATAAGTACTGACCACTCTAGAAGAGCAGCAAGTGCTCTAACCACTGAGCTGTCTCTGTTAATTACTTTTTGTTGCTGCGACAAAACATCAGAACCAAAAGGAACTTAAAGGAGATAGTGTTTATTTTTGCTCATGGCCCCAGAGGGTAAGAGTCCACTGTGCCAGGGAGGCATGGCAGCAGTCAGCAGGTGTTAGGATGATCTGGAAGCCAAGAGCTCCCATCTTAGCCCAGCAGAGAACACACTAGAATGGGACAAGGCTTCAACAAGGCTGTACCCTCCACACTGTAACCTTTCCAAACACTGCCAACAACCGGGGACAGAGTATTCAAATGCTTGAGCTAAGGGACATTGTTCATCTTAACTATCACACCATCTCTTGTCACTTAAGATATATAAATATTACCAGAAGAGTTTGTTCATTACTATGATATGTAATTTACTTCTCCTAATTAATTGGCTGTTAAAATTTTTTAAAGGATGACTTTTTATCAGAGAAGGCATTAAAGAATGCATAATTTTTAAGATTTATTTTTATTATTTAAGTGTGTGGGGGGAGGAGGGGGGATACATGCATGCAAGCATGCACATGTTCATGCAGTGCCCAAGGAGGCCAGAGACATCAGAACCTCTGGGTCTGGAGGGAACTGAGTTGTGAGCTGCCTGACATGGGTACTGGGAGTCCAACTTAGTCATCTAGAAGACCAGCAAGTGCAGTTAACTGCTGAGCCATCTCTCCAGCCCTAGCAATGCATATTTTGGCTTTTTGAAGTAAATATCATTTGTTACTGGTTTTGAATAACCAAAGTAATATTGATCACTAATAATAAAATAATGGCTTTAATTTATAAGTTTAATATACATTGATTCATCATAAGCTGGAGGTTACAGTTTGTTTTTCGGTATCTTTGAATGTTGTTTTGGTTTCCTTTTGTTTTTGTTTTCTTTATGTTTTCTTTGCAGCTAAGTGAATTATTTTGTTTGCTTAGGCACAGTGCCAAATATTGTGCCAAGGGCTTCTTACCCCGATAGGTGTGATTTTATTTAGCATGACTTTTGAAATGCCAACTGAAACTTCATTGGCTTGTAGTATTAATGTCAGATCTTGTGCTATAATGTTTTCAACCTTAGGCCCAACCTACATGTATCCCAATCCAGAAAGCCTGGTTGACAGGCGTCATCCCAGTGGTGATGGACTGTGAGAGCACGGTGCAGGAGAAGGCCTTGGAGTGCCTGGACCAGCTCCTGTTGCAGAACATTAAGCATCACAGGAAATTTCACAGCACAGACAGAAGCCAGGTGCTTGCTTGGGCTCTACTTGCTCTCACCATACAAAGCCAGGATCTGAGGTACATTGACTGTATCCCTCAAATTTCTTATAGAAGGCCATGTACTGTTTTGTTATGTTTTAAAGAGTTGTTTTTTTATTTTATGTCTATGAGTATTTTGCCTCTGTGTGTGTGTGCGTGCGTGCGTGTGTGTGTGTGCGTGCGTGTGTGTGTGTGTGTGTGTGTGTGTGTGTGTGTGTGTGTGTGTGTGTGTGTGTGTGTGTGTGGATTACTTGATATTTTCAGCACTTTGGTATTAACACTTTACCACTAAAAGTGTGTTCATCTAGTCAGTATTTTCTCAATACCACCTACGCTTTTGCTAACACTCCTTTAAGGGAGGGATTTATTCCACAGCAGAATCTACTTTCTCACTCTTGTTATTATCTTAGTTTCTCTCTCTGTTGCTGTAATAAAATTCCCTGACAAGAGCCTTAAGGAGGAAACGGTTTATCTTGGCTTACTGTTGCATATTATGTGAGGGAGCCACAGTAAAAAAGCAGAGAGCAACAAATGCCAATGCAGAGCCCTGTCTCCATTGAATACAGTTCAGGATCCCGCCCACGAAGTGTTCCTGTCTTCCCATATCATTTAGTGCAGTCTGGATAATCTCACAGACATTCTCCGATGCTGACCGTAAGGGAGTCCCTCACATGGAAGCCTAGAATCCTGCCTTGTAGGTGATGCTAGGCTGTGAGGTTGATGTGTAACTATCACCTAGTCTTAGGTCCCCAGTTTTAAACAATCAGCTTCCTCTCAAAAGGCTTTTCCTTTCTTAGATGTTTAGTTATTTTTTAACTTCTTAACTATTCCATGCTTTCCTACTATAATGTATTTCTATATGACACATGACCTTCTAAGTATCCTATAATATACATTCTCTAATGCTTGATAGGACATGAGGACCCTTTAAAGCCCACTCTTCAAGTACAAATGTTTGTGTTTACAGACTATTTATAGCTTCATTTCAGTCCCATTTCTTAACGTTTTCAAACACACAGCTATCTGATTTGAAAATGAGTAAAAATAACCATCAAAAAGGAGGCTGCTGTTGCTCTGATACAGCCTTCAGCCTGCACAGCCAGCCACCTAGCTTAGACACACTGAATAGGTGTCACAGCCTTCTCTCAAGTGTGTGTCACCAGAGGGAGAGAGAAGAACACTATATTGTCAACTTGACACATCCAAAAGGAGGGACCCTGAGTTGAGAGAATGCCTCCATAAGTTCCAGCTGTAGGGCATTTTTAAGTGCTTGGGGGAGGGCCCAGCCCATTGGGGGTGGTGCCATGACTGGGCTGGTAGTCCTGGCTTCTATAAGAAAACAGACAGAGCAAGCCATAAGGAGCAACCCAGTGAGCAGCACCCCTCCGTGGCCTCTGCAGCGGCTCCTGCCTCCAGGTTCCTGCCCTGTTTGAGTTTCTGTCCTGGCCTCCTGCAATGACTGCAGTGTGGAAGTGTAAGCCAAATAAACCCTTTCCTCCCCAACTCACTTTAGTCATGTGTTTCACTGCAGCAGTAGACACCCTAAGTAAGACAAGTGCTCTTATAAAAGGGGCACAGTCCTCTAGAATTTTTCAGAAATGTTAAGTGTGAAACTGTAATGAGTATAGTCCCTCATGTTTGTTTGGTTTAAGATGACAACATATCACAGTCTACATGTCTTCCAAAATAGAAATTTACTTCTCATGGTTCTGGAGGCTGGCAATCCCAGGTTAAGGGTCTATGCTTTCTCTTAGGCCTTTTCTTGGGCTGCAGACAGCCTTGTCTCACTGTACCCCAGAGTCTTTTCTCTTTACCTGTGTGTTCCTGGAATCTGTAGGAGTGCAGTCCCCACTAGTAAGGACACCTGTCACATTTTCTTAAGTTGCTCCCTAGTGGCCTCCTTTTGACTCTGTTGGTTCTTTTATAGGCACTGTCTCCAAATTCAGTCACATTCTGAGATTACAAGTGTTGGGTCATTTTTTTTTTTTAAGTTTTATTTATTATATATAAGTATACTGTAGCTGTCTTCAGACACACCAGAAAAGGGCATCAGATCCCATTACAGTTGGTTGTGGGCCACCATATGGTTGCTGGGATTTGAACTCAGGACCTCTGAAAGAGCAGTCAGTGCTCTAAACACTAAGCCATCTCTCAAGCACAAGTGTTGGGTCTTTTAACATAAAGATTTTAGGAGGGCACAGGTCAGCCCATCACACACTTCTAACAAGAAAACATTCTTTTCCACACTGAAAGTAAGCAGTTACATCATAATGACATGGTGAGTATGCGCCAGAATGGTCTGCAGCTGCTGCTATGGCTGCATGTTTCCCTTGTAAAGCTCTTTTTGTATAAACTGGAAAATATCACCTGGAGAATATCACCGGGGGTAAGATGGTATTAGGCAGCCAGGGCTGTATTCTCCTGAATTTAGTGTTTGTAAAAAGAGAGAGCTTCCCGGAGTGGGCTGTCTTGTTTCATCTCTGAGTTTGTGCTGTGAGCTCCCCTGCTGCTTCCTCCAGAAGATGGAGCAGGGAATGGCCTCGGCAGATGCTAAGCCTGGACCTTAACCATAGTTTTCCTAGCTTTTAGGATTGCGAGTGGTAAATTCTGTTCTTTATCAACTACACATTCCCAGATGTGTAAGAGCAACTCAGATGCCAGAGGACGATGACACCACAACCACAGGAAGGACAGGCTGGAGAACTGGAGCCACCACAAAGGATGATCACCAGCCTTCTTCTCTAACGCTTCTCACTCTGTGGAGCTCTCCTCATAGACACTAGGGGACTTGAGGAGCAGGTCTCAAGTCCAAGTGGAGATGAGCAATAAACATAATTAATCTGATATTAAACTTCTCTAACAGTCAAAGGAGTTAGAAGTAAAACAGGTTTCAGTTTGTTAGAATGTGCGACTCTAGAGTCTGTACCACCCACGGCCTGCATAACCACACTGACACATGCGTACATACATACCCCACAAAAGCACAAGAAGAGTACGGTTCGTGGAATAAAGAACCCTGTAAACAGTGATATACACGATTTATGTTAAGATTATTTATCAATAGAGAGCAAGTGCTTTAAAGGATAGCTGACCTTTAAAATGACTTTGTATTTAAGTTTTTTTTTAATTGTATATGTATCTGCATATCTTCTGAGGGTACATCCACTCAAGTGAAGGTGCCTATCAAGGCCAGAAGACTTCAGATCCCCTCAGGCTGAAGAATCAGTTAGCTGTGAACCAGTCAGCCTGGGTTCCGGAATCCAAACTCTGATCTTCTGCAAAAGCCATACGGTTTACCTCCCACTGTATGGTTTACCCCCAATTGTGCCGTCTCTACAGCTCCCCAACTGACTTGAAAGCAAATAAGGAGCAAAAGGACAGCCCTGGGTGCATAAGATTGTGTGCACTGCACTGGCACCTCAGCATGCTGATGGCTGGTATGAGTACAGGGAGCCTGGGACCCAGATTAAACTGCAGCATTGTAATACAGCATGCAAATAAGCATCTGTTAAAAGCAGAGTAACAAGGAGGAAGTGGCTGATGAACCTACATAGGGAGAGGAGACTGGGATTCACATTTTAGGAAATAGAGAAAATGGATCTGTGCTTGGAGACCAAGAGCCCCAAACTGGAGGTTGGGAACACAGGCCTGTGTGAAGTGATTTAAGTCACAGGTAATGGGAGCAGAATAAGATGAGCCGGTCGAACAGGAGGAAGGAGGCCTCAGAGCTGCTTAACAAGTGTCGGGGTGGGGAGGAGAAGAGGAAGAGGTCAGCTAGCATTTTAAGTGGTCATTTTCAATGCCCTGCTCTAAGGGCTGGAAAGGTGTCAGACTTGACACCTTACTCTATTTAGGTTGCTCTTACTCCAGTGGAAATTAACTCACAAAACAAAGTGAGTTTTGGTAGGAAGTCTATTACCAGAGCACAAAGGGAGGACATAATTGCATTTTGTTGTTATTTCTTCTCTTCCGCCTTCCCTCCCTCCATCCTTTCCTCTCATCCTGCTTTTTCTCAGGAGACCGAGCACTGGGTCTTTCACATGCCAGCTCTCCAGCCCCAAGAGCTATGCTGTCGTATTCTTTCAAGCACATGATGTGGCATTAGCTTGTGAATCTTAGCATCTCATTCCATGCTATGGAAAGAAAATAAGAGATGATTTGAAAACAGCAATGAAGGGCCCTGGGTAGTGAGTGCATCAGTGGGTAGTGTGCTTGCCCAGCAAGCGTGGAGACCCGTGTTTGGATCCCTAGGACCTGTGCCGCTGTGTAAAGGGCAGCACTGCAGAGACAGTCGAGCTGCTGCCCAGTTTGTGTAGTTGAACCGTGACTTCCAGGTTCAGTAAAAGACCCTGGCTCACAAAATAAGGTGGAGAGTGGTTGGGAAGACACTCAACATCAACCTCAAGAACATGCATGTACACACATGACACACGGGAACTGTAACATGAATACTTGTACATTGGAAGCATTTTCAATTTTATTTGTGTGTTACTAAGGTATACCAAGTTTCAGCTCATTTGCTTTGCCATGTTTAAATGCTATGATGTCCCTTCTCTCTGGCCTCTCATTAAATAAGAGATATTCATTATCTTTTGTTATTTTTTTCCTATCAACATGGACATACCTATTATTATCTATATGTGTGGAAATTTTGAAAGGGGTTGTTTTGAAATTTTTTTCTTTATTGTAAAGAGTATTTTGTAAGGGAGCGGGTAATAAAGACAGTTTATTCTGAGGGGAGATTAAGAAGACATCTTGTTTGGTATCAGATATCCAAAGAGCCAGACTCGCTGCATGCTGTTTTATGTACCAGAGAAATCCCGGAGGTGCAGAAGTTGATACCCTTTCAGTGAGGGTTAGTTGGAACACTTTTGTATATTTCTAATTAACAATTCTTTCCCTTCTTGTTTTTTCCAGCCGCTATTTAAATAAGGCTTTTCATATCTGGTCCAAGAAAGATAAATTCTCATCCACTTTTATAAACAGTGTGATCTCCCACACTGACACAGAACATTCTGCACCAGCCTGGATGCTGCTCTCTAAGATCACTTGCTCATCACCCAAGCTGGACTACACCAAAATAATGGAGTCGTGGGAGAAACTCAGCAGGTTTGCATGCTTACAGAGCAGCCACTAGCCAATACCCATTTGCTGGAAGCAAAGCTCTGGCCTACTTCATAGCTGTCTCTTTAGATTCTGGCTCAAGAACAAGCTTGAAAAAGAATCTCATTTAAGCGGGTTACCTTTGTCAGAGTTCATGAAGCATCTTAATGTTCTCAGACCTCACTGTTAAGCCATGTGAACTGCTGACTTGTAATACTAACAATCCAGAGGAAATGGGTTTTATAGTTTTATATTTAAGGCGGTTTTATAGTTTTATATTTAGGGCTTTGGCAGTTTGCTGTTTGCTTGTTTGTTTATTTGTTTTGACAGCGTGCTTGTTAATATGGCACTTTCTCCTTCCTTTTCTCTAGAGAACAGTCTCCCAACTCAGACACCTTAGGCTATATGCTGTGCATCATTGGACATATTGCAAAGCATCTTCCCAAGGGCACCCAGGACAAGATCACTGGTGCGTCTAACAGACTGTCTTGAAGGCCTTACCCTTTACTGCAGCAGTTCTTATAGCTCTGCATGATTTTTCTAAGCAGTTACATTTCAAGTTTTTTTACTTTTCTTAGGTGTGATCAAGGCCAAATTGAATGGATTTCAGTGGTCTCTGGAGTTGATCAGTTCGTCTGTTGACACGTTGCAAAGGCTATGCAGAGCATCTGCAAAGACACTGTTGGAAGAGCAGGTAAGGCCACACACCTTCTTGTGTTTCCAGCTTCTTCTCAAATGTGCTACTCCACTTGCTATCTGAGAAGTATTCTCTATGAGTAGAGGGTGTGGAAGGCTATGTCATGGCCAGCAGCTCTTACTAAAGGTCAATGACTGTGTATTTAGCAGCTGACATTCCCTAAGAGCTGACTGCTGATGGCATGGCTCCCTTAGATAGCATCCTCACTGTGGCTCCAAGTATAAAGTGTCTTTTAGTAATGCGTGCCTCCTGATTGGTATTTATTTTTCTGGTAATGAATCGGCAAAGTTATCTTTTAATAAGTCATAGTCTAGACATTCCAAGAGCAAAATCCTAGTAATTTTCATACAAATTCAAATACATACATTACATGAGACAGTTACTTTGACACATATGGGAAATTTCTCCTATCAGCATTTTAAGTTTTCTGTATTTAATATGACTGATTGCACATGCTTGAACTCAGAGGAGAACTGAATAGGAGTCAGTTCTGTCCTTCTACCAGGTGGGTCCCAGGGGTTAAACTTAAATTGTCAGACTAGGTACAAGGTACCTTTATCCCTTGAGCCATTTTGACAACCATATCACTTTTTAAATTATTTTTATTTTATGTGCATTGATGTTTTACCTACGTGTCTATCTGTATAGGCATGTTGGATCCCCCAGAGCAGAAGCAATTGACAGTTACAAACCACCGTGTAGTTCCTAAGAATTGAACCTAGGTCCTCTGGAAAAGTAGTCAGTGCCCCAAACCACTGAGCCATCACTCCAGCCCCCATATCCATATTTCTAAAAAATTTCTAAAAAATTATTTTATCACTGCTTTCTGCCTTTATCATGAGATACCCTCTTTCATTTTTATTTTTATATTTGCTTGTATGTGTGTCTTTGTGAGTGAATGTCGTGTGTGATGGTGGCCATGGAGGCCATTAGATTTATTGGGGTCCAGTACCAAAAATATAGTTGACACTGTGTTGCTTGGTAGCAGTTGGGATGGGCAGTAGCACACACTCCTGATGGCCAAGCTGGGTTAGAAGGAAGGTCTCTGGTCCCTTCCTGCCTGTGAATACCCATGCTCATCGGGCTGTTTAGTTATACTGTTATCAGCACCTGGGAAAAACCCAAAACCTCTCCAGACTTAGAAACAAAGACCTAAACTTTTGAAAACTTGATCGTGGTAAGAAAACAGCCACTTTTTCTTTTTCCTGCCAACAACTCCCTTGTTAGGCATTAGTAGAATAAGACCTGGAGATTTTTCTGGCATCATAGGGAACTTAAGTCCATATAAACACGCTTCTCTTTTACCTTTGTAAACAAGCAATCTATATTTTACTAAGAACAAAAAATGATTTAGATAGATGATAAATATACTGCTCAATAGTAGTATATACTTAGTACTTGGTCATTTTTGGCATCTGTAAGTTTGATAAGAGTTGGTCTTCTGTGACTATCATTAAACTCTTTTTTTTTTTTTCTTTTGGTTTTATGAGAGAGGGTTTCTCTTTGTAGCCTTGGCTGTCCTGGAACTCACTCTGTAGACCAGGCTGGCCTCGAACTCAGAAATCCGCCTGCCTCTGCCTCCCAAGTGCAGGGATTAAAGGTGTGCGCCACCACTGCCCGGCTGTCTTTAAAATCTTGATGAGAGCTTGGACTATATTAATGGGGAAAGAAAGTGTCCAGAGTAAGAGGGACGGTGGCCCTGCTCCTTGTCCTATGTGAACCTAAGGTGCCATCTTCTGTGCCAGCTTTTTGGAAATGTTAACAGATAGACTTTATGTGGAAGACAATTAGTTGAGGGGATTATGAAGCAAATTATATAGCTGAGGTCCTTGTAGAGGGTTTAGCATGGAAGAAGTTATGTGAGACAGGCCACCTATCTAAATTTATATATATGAAGGCTTTCACATAAAAGAATTGAATTTATTTCATGTATAGAGATGTCCCATATATACAAGTGCTTGGATATTGTAAGAGAACAGATTTCAGCCAACTGGAGAAGACTTACAGAAGTGTAAATGGAGTTTAAGAAACTCTATTAGTTATTAATACTACCCAGTCAGCCCCCCAATAAGCAAAGTAGAGTCTTATAGATTACTTAATCAGCTCTTGCACAATTACTGGGGTGTTGCCCCTAAATCAGATTTCCTAATTGCTAGACTATCTACTCCCCGTCACGCTACCCAGGAACTTGCTGTTTAAATCTGGCCCAGGTTACTTCTGTTCCTGCAGTCTGTCCTGAGGGGTGGGGCATTTCACTCGGGCACGTGCTCTTGTTCTGTCTTCTTCCTCCTTCATTCTCCTTTCTTTCTTTCTTTTCCTTGCTCCTTCCTCCTCGTGGTCCATACCTGTATCCCTAAACCCCTAGCCCAGTAACTGAACTCCACCTTCTCTACTCTTCCCAGTAACTGCCTATAGCCAATTACTATTGACCAATAGCTTTAAGTTGGGCACCAAGGATTGCATAGCATCAGTCACTGTTAAGTGAGGATCTCCTTGAAGGGTAAGGGGGCAACCAGATCTTGGGAGCCAGTATTTAGCATTTGAATATGTAGCGCACCAATAATCTGACACTATTGTGTAGTGAGAGTCCCTGAGTTGTTTAGCCTTGACAGCATTCTCAGGCTCTGTGGCTCTAAGTAGTTATTTCAGATCACTCAGGTTCTTTTTAAAGCTTTGAAACAGTCACCCTTCGTCTCTTCCTCAGGACTAAGCCCTGTCCATTTCAGGAGCTCTCTTGGCCAACAAGTGGTGGTTAGGTTGGGTAATCTATTAAAATCATAAGTGTAATTATTTTTGAGAAATAAACACATATAGAGCAGTGGTAGTACACACTGTTAATCCCAGCACCAGGGAAACAGGCAGAACTCATAACTCTGAGTTCGAGGCCACCCTGGTGTACAGAGTAAGTTCCAGGACAGTCTGGCACAGAGAAAGCCTATCTTCAAAAAAACAAAAAACTGGGGCTGGAGAGATGGCTCAGAGGTTAGGAACACTGACTACTCTTCCAGGGGTCCCCAGTTCAATTCCTAGCATCCACATGATAGCTCACAACCATCTATAATGGGATCAGACACACAAATCTTCTGGTGTGTCTGAAGACATCGACAGTGTACTCATATACAATAAATAATAAATCTTTTTTAAAAAAAAAAAAACTAAACAGAGCGATAAACACAGTAATTTTGGAAAATGCTAGGCTAAGCCAGATTATTTTTTCTTGTGGTGATGATTTCCTACATTGCTTTAGTGCCACATGCACTGGGTGACTCCTAAGGTGGTCTTTGAAAGCACTTTGTCCCCATGTTCATTTCTGTGGGGGAGGCACTTAGCTCTACCTAAGTATTTTGAAATGGCATTCTAAAGAAAATGAAGTATGAGAAATCTCCGTTTTAAGAATGTTCTTGGGCACACAAGTGTCATTATATACTGTGTCAAAGACCCCGCTAGAACTTTCTGTAATCATTAAGAGACACTGAAAACTTGTACCTAATATATTCCAGAATAACAACTGCTCTGTGTGTGTGTGTGTATGTGTGTGTGTGTGTGTGTGTGTGTGTGTGTGTCCATTTGTCTGTCTATACCTATGTCTTGGTCTATGTGGATCTGTGCATTTGCACAGGGGTCAGAAGAGGATGGTTGGGTGTCGTCTTCTGTCACTACATACATAATCATTTTTGAGCAGGGTCTCTCCCCTGAACCTGGGACTTACCCTCAGCTAGACTGGATGCCAGCAAGCTCAAATGATCCTCTTGTCTCTGCCCTGTTTGGAACAGGCATTCATGGAAATGTGTGGCTAAGACAGTGAGTGTCTGGCTAGATAGCCACACTGGCCTGAAGATCTCAATTTGCCTAAATGACGCTAGAACTCAGAATCTTCCTACCTCCACCTACTAAGTGCTGGGATTGCTATACCTAACCCAATATCAGTTCTTTATAATCTTTTAAAAATAAAGCGTTAGTCATAAAGCTAATTCTCTACTTGTATATGCTACCATTGTCATTTTCCTCTAGTGTTGGTCGAATACTGCTATTGAAGGTGATTTATCAGCCAGAAAACTAGGTTTTCCTATTTGCCTTTGCTCTTCTAGAGCAAATATGAGGAGAAAGCTGATATGCACAATGCTCTTACAACATTTAACATAGCTAGTTCAAGTTGGCTAGGTTGCTATAAGTATTGCTGCGGTATGGGACAGTGCTAGGAAAAAGGTGGAAATCCTTGGTGTGGCAGCTGGGGTCTTCCATGCCTTCAAAGAGCCTGGAGGTTCTGAGAGCTAGATTTGGTGAGTCATCAGACATATGAGACCCTTCAAGAGCTGACCTGTGACTTGCAGGAACTACTGAAGCAGGTGTGTGCGGATGTGCTGTCCACCTGTGAGCAACACCTCTCTAACATACTTCTGAAGGAAGATGGGACAGGGAACATGGATGAAGACCTGGTGGTAAGCAGCTGCTTTTCTCTAGTCTTTTTATAGCGAGGGTTTTTGTATAAGTTTTAGATACTGTTGACAGGAATGGGGCTTTTATACCTTACGTTTTAGATTTTTTGATTTTTTTTTTATCATTGCTATTATGTGTTTGTTTATGTTGGGGCAGAGTATCTACATGCAGATACCTGTAGAAACCAGAATAAGGACAATAGATGCTCTGGAGCTGGAGTCACGGGTGTTTGTAAACTGATGTGGATTCTGGTCCCCTATAAAAGTATCTTTTATTCTCTTGGAGTAACTGTCGTCTCCGAGGCTTACTGCCTGTCTGCTAACCCAGGCCTAGGCCTAGTCCTAGAAGTTTCTAGCCTCCATACAATCTGACCTAGAATGTTCTCAGCCTCTGAGACTTATTGCCAAATAAGTTCACCCTTTCTTGTTCTTTTTGAGCTCTAGCTGGCTGGTTCAACTCAGCTGTTCTGTCTCAAAAGTCATCTCCAAGCTGACTGATTCAATATGGCTTCTTTCTCAGCCTTTGACTTCTTTGCTTTGCTTGGCCTTATTACTAACTTAGGCAAAGTGTTCTAATCTCCTAGCTCCTTCTCATTCTCTGACTCTTTCTGACTTCGCCTGTGTCCAGCTTGTTCTCTCTCTACAGCCTGTCTCTGTACAACTGTCCTGGTAAAACTGTCCCCTCTCCTATTTTCTCTCTGAGCTCTCATAGCCTCTCTATCCTATTCTGTCAAATCTTTCTCTGATTCGTTTCTTTTTCTGACACTCAATTAGACATCACTTTCAAGCACAGGTGCTTGCTTCTACAATTTTACCTTCTAATTTCTCCTTCAGTGTTTAGGATTAAAGATGTGTACAAAGGACATGTCTATATTCCAGCCAGAGGGACTAAAGGTGTGTGCTAGGGGCTGAGCCACACCACTAGTAGAAACAGATTTTTCCAGTAAACACCACAATCTTGGGGTTCATGGTGTGATCAAATATCCTACAACAGTCCTGCGAGAGCAGCAAGTGCTTTTAATCATTGCACCATTCCTCCAGCTCCTGTTTGTCTTTTTGACTTTTAAAATAGTTGTAATATGTCTTACACTGGGGGATAGAGCTGAGCTTTTGTAATGTGCAAAATAAAAGGTGAGATTTGACCAGTGAGGACGCAGATGCGCTTGGCTAAGCCAGTTATCTTAATGAACACCCATACAGTAAGAGATCCCTTTGAACATAGGAGTCAGTTACAACGTCTGGCATCAGACATTGTCCAATAGAGGAAATAAGCTGTGTTTATTGAATCATCATTCAACCAAACCTGGCTGGTTTCCTCTTCTATTTAAGTGAGTAGAGCTGCTCCCGTCTGTGGTAAGCTCCTGCTCTGCCAGCTCAGCTCTTATAATTAGTTGTTAGTGATTGTAGTCCAGGGTTCGAGTTGTAAGGGAAGGCCTCTGTGCGGTAGACAGCAGAGGGCTCGGCTCTTCAGGTATCAGTCACCACCCACACCAGTATTTACAAAAAATAGAACAGAACCACAACAACTAGAGAAAACACCATTTTATGATCAAGACGTGTGCTTTCTTACTGCAAGATTAAAGAGTTATTTTTGTTTTATTTGAGTCGAGATCTTGCTATGTTACTTGGGCTGACCTTTAACCTCTAGGCCCAAATGATCCTCCGCCTGTACCCTTCCCTAGTAGATAAGATTGTCGGCATGCATGTACACACCTGCACCAAGCTCTAAAATAAGCGTTTGCCTGACATTTGACTTTTTAATGCTCATCCATCTTCAGGGTAAGGAAAACAGTATTATTTATTAAACTGATGTCATTAGAAACCATGAAGAGTTAGCTGTGTGGAGGAAGGAAACATTCATTGTATACATTAATATGAAGGGATGATACTTTCCATCATAACATGATTATCAGTAGAAGTCCCAGTTATTCACAGAAATTTCTGGATTTAGATAACAAAATGATATTTGTCATCCTAGTTTGGAATGACTTTATTAAGCAGCAAATTTTTATTACTAGTAAAGTAGTATTCCTTTTGTAATTTGTGAAACAAAATAATGTTCTTTTTTTACGTTACTCTAACTAGTGTTTTTGTTTTTGTTTTTGCCTTGTATTTATTGCAAAACCCATTCTCTTTGCAGGTGAAATGTATCTTTACCCTAGGAGATATAGCCCAGTTATGTCCAGCCATAGTAGAGAAGAGAGTCTTCCTTCTAATCCAGTCTATTCTGGCTTCTTCTGCTCATGCAGATCACTGTAAGGTCCTTGAAGTCATGCTCTGTACCATTCTGTCCTAAGGCTCAGTTAACTGTCTCAATAGTAAGTCCTTTCCTCTTCCTCCTCTGCAGTACCATCATCTCAAGGGACCACAGATGCCCTTGCCAGTCAGCCTCCTTTCCAGGCCAGAAGCTCTGCCATGCCTTCTGTGATTAGAGCACATGCCATCATCACTTTAGGTAAGGGTACCACGTGGCAAAATGTGGCTGTAGTCTGTGAAGCTTAAGTGTGTTCTGAGTACTGTGCTATGTTCTGCTGAGGCTAAGCCTGCTGTAGTTCTTATGACTTTAACAGTTAACTCTAGTGTGAGGTCCCACCTCTGAGGATCCAGCTGCCTGTTCACAAGGAGAGCCCCTTGAGACTGTCACTCATGTGGTGATTATTTCTCTTGTTGCTTTGATGAAATAACTTTTAAGGAAGAAGGGTTCATTTTAGTACATACTTCAGAGCATTTTCCAGTCCAGGTTACAGAGCGAAAGCATGGTAGCAGTAGACAGGAAGTGAGCCAGGCTGAGATAGGATCCTCAAAATCCCTCTACCACTGACCCATGTCTCCTGCCTCTAACCTGACCTCACAAAACAGTCATCAGCTAGGAACTAAATATTCAGTCACATAAGCCTAAGTGGGACATTCTATACATATAAACAAACCATTATAATATACAGGGAGGTTTTTTTTTTTTGTAGCATTGTTTCTGCATGTTTTTTTAAATATTCACGGAATAGCTCAATGAGTCTATCAAGAAGTGTATTTCAGAGGTTGGAGAGATGGCTTAGTAGTTAAGAGCACTAGCTACTTTTCCAGAGGACCCAGGTTCAAGTCCTAGCACCTACATGACATCTCACAAGTAACTGCTAGTAACTCCAATTCTAGGAGATCTCATGCCCTCTTCTGGTCTCTGCAGGTACAAGCCACACAAATGACAAAAGCAGGCAAAGTGCCCATGCACATAAAATAAAAAAATAATTAAGAAAGCCAGGTGTACTGGTGCATGCCTATAATCCCGGTGCTAAAGATGCAGACTGACAGAGCGAAATCATGGTAGCAGTAGACAGGAAGTGAGCCAGGCTAAGATAGGATCCTCAAAATCTCTGAGGCTCACTGGCCTACCAGCCTAGCCTACTTGGTAAACTGCAGGCCAGTGAGAAGCCCTGTCTCAAGGGATAGTGCTTAAGAGCTTACAAGGGTGCTTAAGAGCACTTGAGGTTATCTTCTGGCCTCCACTGATACTTGTGCATGCACATAAGTCTGCACACACACAAAACAAAGAACTGCAACCTAGACATTACACAGAGTTTTAGGAATGGAAAGTTTGAAGCTCAGTTTATAGAAGGAGAATATTTATTTAATATTTTCCAGAACTGAAAGATTTGCTATGAACACATTTCTCTACCAGCTCAAATAGTTCATCATGAAAACACTGACCTCTGGCTATAATTTGAATATCCCATCTTTAAAGTGATTGTACATTTGGTAATAGGTGTAGTTTTGAATGGTGGCCTTTCTTGTTGCTGTGGTTTAGTTTAATACTTAAACATTCCGAGTAAGAGTGAAGCCTTCCCCAAGCCATAAAGCAAAAACACTAGTGAATATAATCCAGCCTTCTTCTAGCTGAATAAGGAATGAAATAAGTGAGACAGCATTCACTCCTGCACATCTAGCTTGCATTTCTAATGCAGCAAGGGTATTTAGAGCATGTATATAATCAAAAGTAAGATGTGTTAGGTTTTACTGACCATTTTGTGGATAAGTAGGTAGCTATAAAAAGAGTGACTTTAAGTGGAAGATGATTTTATTGTTGCAAAGGTATGTGATAGAGTTTATTCTAATGCTATTTTGAACTTCCAAATATTTGTTGTTTGTTGTTGTTTGTGATTTGAGGCATAATTTTACTTTATGTAAAATGCATAGTGTATAATCTAGACATCCTCCTCCCTTCTGTGATAGGTAAACTCTGCTTACAGCATGAAGACCTTGCAAAGAAAAGCATCCCCGCCCTTGTACGAGAACTTGAAGTAAGTGAGGATGTGGCTGTCCGCAACAATGTCATCATTGTGATGTGTGATCTCTGTATCCGGTACACTGTCATGGTGGACAATTATATTCCCAATATTTCCATCTGTCTGAAGGATTCAGACCCATTCATCCGAAAGCAGACACTGATCTTGCTTACCAACCTCTTACAGGTATGTGTAGGAGTCAGAACTCTCCTTTTCTGCTTTACCATTGCTGGTTTGAGGAACTATTAGTTAACAGTGGGAAATGTGCTTGCTTTGTTGTAGAATTCAAAGACAATTATTCTCCTTTCTGGTTTAATGTTCGGTGCTCACTGGCATATTTGCACAGCAGGCTTGTGAAGCAGTGCCATTCTATGTCAACAGATCTGCAGAGGGATCACTGCAGTCCAGGCCCCACTGCTCTTGACCACATCCGTGTGTTTCTGTCCTAATGCCTTTTTACAATGAAAATCATATTTGGAATGTACTGTCTTCCAGTGAGCTTGCAGTCTGTTTTCAGTCTGCAAGACATCTTGAGCTACAGAGCTATACACAGCATTTGGTATCTGTGTACATTCAGAGCTTGTGGATGGATAGCTTGTGGGTTTGATTATTTGAAAAGAAGGCATTCACTAACTTCTATATCCATCATACAGATTCATAAGGTCATCTCATCATATATTACATACCTTACAAAGGCACCAGTGGATCTATCTACCCATTAAAGCTGTATTCTTTGTGTAATTTTCCTTATAATGTAGATTTGATAAGTTTTTGCCCAAATATTCCTCTGTGTGCTTTCAGGGCTGTTAGGAAGTAGATGCTATCTAACCAAACTCCAATCCTAGATGGAACAGTAGCCAACAGGTGGGATGTTACATAAAGGAAAGCCAACAAATGTCTAGTGTTTACATAGTGAAGTCCATCCTGAAGTGTGCTGTTGTTTCCTTGTATAGGAGGAATATGTGAAGTGGAAGGGCTCTCTGTTCTTCCGATTTGTCAGCACTCTGGTGGACTCACACCCAGACATTGCCAGGTAATCTTGCGTTCATATATCCGACGGCACAACAACTTACTTAACTGTCTTTCCTTTCAGAGTAGTCTACAGTTGTTTGGGATTTGGTAAGCTTCTAATAATTACAAGAAAATCTTAAAATACTAAATGGAAGAATGGATTTAATATATGCATGTTTGGGGAGAAAAACAAACCAAAACCAAGCAGGCTGATAACTAAATAAGCTTAGCATTAACTATACTGTGCGCCAACACTGTGCCCTCACTATAAATTAGTGATGAGCACTCTGTGCCTTGTCAGTTAAACTGTGTACTATGGAAGGCATTAAGTAGTGACTCCTAGTGATTGCTAGATCAAAAAAGGTTAATTTTGACAAAGAGATTCAACTTTCTTTTCAGTTCAGAAATGGTAAGGAAGAGAGTCTAGGAACCAAGAGTGGGTGCACGGTGAAGAAGTGCAGCACACACATTGCAGAGGCTGTGTTTCTTGAGAATTGGAAGGGAGGAGTTTTATTTTGCCATTTTGTAATTCTTATCCTTGTATTTTCCTCTTAAAGACTTATGTTCCAGGGGTTTGAAAATGCTCTGATAGGATTTGCTATTCCAGATTACACTGTATGAATAATTATTTTTAAAGCAAATCTTCATTTGGAAAACAGGATGCTCAATGCCACAACAGAAGCCTCCACAGCAGGCTAAAGGTCTTCATAGAGTTCATTAACTATAAATAGCTCGTGATAATGGCTCCCTCTGGTTCTAAATTTGGTCACTGATAATTTAGTCTGTTTTCCGTAAAAGAATTTCTGTTAAGTTCTTTTGGTGTAATTTTGAAAGGAGGAACATTTCACATAACAAAGAGCAGAGAATTAGCCTTCTAATTAATACTCTCTAGGGCCAGAAGCAAAAAAGCTGGGGCTACCAGCTTCTTCTTTGCGTAGTCAGGGAGAGGATGAGATCTGCCAGTCTTGTGTAGCTTTAATGTGCTCCCATAGGTCCTTTGTGGCCAGCAGTTTTCATGGTCTGCAGTCTAGGCCTGGCAGAAGTGCTCAGAATGCTTTCAGGTGATGAACTTAGAATGCAGCACTCTCTGTCTAACCTGTATTTCTATCTTTTCTCTTATTTTCATCAGCTCCCAAACAAGCATGTTTAAAAGAGGCAATAGATAAGTTTAACCCAATTTAAACATTTCACAGTCTACACACATGTTGAAATATCATATGGCACCCCATAAATATGTAGTGCATATGAATTGATTGAAAATAATACATTTTAAAAAGTTGAAGAGAATATATAAGAATATATATCTTATATATATTAGTTTAGTTGTATCTTATTTAGATTAGTTTCTCTGTGTGTTCTGCCAAGTCAGAATATAAAAGGATATATTTAAAGAAGAGCATTAATCAGTATGCATAATATTTACATCAAAGGTGTGAATCCAGATTCTCAGGGCATATAGGTCAGAAGGAAATTCGGTCAGACCTTGATATTCTCACTAAAGGTTTGTATTCTATCTTATTTCCTTCTTCTGCATATCTGTGTTGGGCATACGTGCCACAGCATGCATGTGGAAGGTGAAAGGCGGCTTTCAGGTGTTACTTGCTCCTTTCACCATGTGGGTCCCAGTGTTAGCCTCTGGCCATTAGGAAGCAGGCCCTTTAGCTGTCTCACCAGCCCCTTTTATCTCTACAGTCTGGGTTTAAACCATGGTGTAAAAGTGGACAGGAGTTTCTTCTCTCAGAAAAGCTGATGTCTATATATGCTAGGCCAATGGTTAGACCTATTTGCTTATATTATGGATTAGTTTCTCCATGTATTTCTGCCAAGTCAGAATTTACCAAGAGAAGTCTATTGGATATCTTTTCTGGTCCAGTTGGATTTCCTAAAGATTCTGGCATGAGGAAACTGAGGAAGGAAAGGGAGGGACGAAAGCCCAGGGCCTTATACATGTTCTGTATGTGTTCTACCCATGGCCTACATCCTAGCACATCTTAAACAGGCCCATATAAAACCAAGTTTTAAGGCTAAAAAATGGTATAATGTTTTCTTTTCTGTCCAATGTGGTGGCCTTGTAGACTGGTAGTCACAGAATGATAGCCAGGTAATAAGCAGACCGTTTAATAGGCAGTTGCTGCCAAAGTTAAGGTCAAACAAAATATAGCTGAGAAACAAGAGGAAGGAAAACCAAAGGTGTCTTGACTTTGGAGACAGGGAGTCTCCATTCTGTGGAGAGCTAATGGAATGGGATGGGGGCATCCAGACAGCTGGAGAGTAGGGAAGGCATGTACAGGGAAGTGCTTAAATTCAGTTCAGTGGCATAGTCCATGGCGTGTTCACAGAGAGGTGGCATGAAATACAAACATGGGGCACTGTGGGTAAAGAAGTCAGGAAAATGGCAGGTGGGGGTGACAGGTGGGTACCTATGTATGAGCATTGAGGATCCTGAGTCATGCGTGATTTGGGGTTGAGAGAAAAATATCAAACTAACAGAATCCAGGGAAACAGAAAAGGCTGTGGAGCTGACCAGCGCATGTCTGTTGCTGTACCCAGTTGCCATCTCCCCCATGCCTTGCCTTCACCTTTCTTGAGTCTAAAGTTAAGTTTCTTTAAACTTTTCAGCAAACAAAAAAGCTTGATCCTTTTCTCACCAGAGTGTCAAAACTGAAACGTGCTGTTTTAGTAAACATTGCATTGACTGATTTCAGCTTCTAAGGGAAGGAAGGCTTCATGGCAGCTTCCATCCCTGCACATGCATTGTTGATGTGCAGGCTTTATGTGAATAATGCAGACTGTATGTGGCAGTTAAATATATGTGCCTAATAGTAACTTACCCTCAGAGGTAACACCTCTGCCGATGTGCACTCCAACCCTAAACCCCAAGAAGAAGTCCTGAGATCAGATTAAAGCAACCTTTCTTCTTACTGATGAATTAACAAATTTATAATTCAAATTCAGATCTGAGGGGAAAGTTCAGGTAGACATGAGAACACTGCTCCAGTAGGTTGGTCATTAAAAAACCACAGAGGGCAAATTCTTATTCTTCATTTCCTTGGGAGATTTGTTCTCCATTTAATGGTGTTCCCATCCTGGTCACAGATGGTTTACCAGAGTTAGTTAGTTTAGAAAGAACTCCTTCTGATGTTGTGACCTTTGCCTTTCAAATGCAGATTTCTAGACAAAACAATCTTGTAAAGACTACTTGGTGGCTCAAACTTGTAATACCAGCACTCAGGAGGTGGAAACAGGATCAGGAGTTCAACTGTTTATCAAGAGCAAGGTGAACATGGGCTACTTGAGACCCTGTCTCAACAAAAAGAGAGTGCATTGAGAACTCATAGATGACAGGCTTTTAAAGCAGACCTTAAGTGAAATTTTCCCAGGAACTTTTATTTGTTATACAAAGCTGTGTTTAATCCCATATTTGAAAATTACCCTACACAGAACCAGGGTCCTTCTAATTCTTTCCCACAGCTCCTTTCAGCCTTCCCTTCTGGCCCATTTCCATTCTTTGATGACACCTGCCAACCTGCAGAAACACTCTCTCTACCAGGGACCTAATAGCCACCAGCAACAAAAGAACAGAACATCCACCCAACAGAGACAAAGCCAGATAGATAGCTATGCAACAAACATTTCAGTCATTCTTACTCTAGATGCCAGGGCAAAATCACAAGCCTGAGCAACCAAGACAGTTTGCTTCCTCCAGAAGCCAGCAACCCTATTTGCAATAAGCCCTGAGAAAAGCAATTTTGCTAAAACACAAGACAAGTACTTCAGAATAGTAATTATGCATGTGTTTTAGGACCTTAAAGAGGATATGAATAAATGCTTTAATGAGGACCATGAAAACATATACAGTTAATGAAATAGTAAAAACCATTCAAGACCTGAAGGTAGAATTTATCAAACAAATAGAGTCACTAAAAAAAAACAAAGTGAAATAACTGGAAATGGAAACCTCAAGATGTCAAACACAAACCTCAGAAGTAAGCCTCACCAATAGATTAAAAGTCTTGGAAGGAAGGATTTCAGGTCTTGCAGACAAAATGAAGAAATGGATAGCTTAGGCAAAGAGAATGTATCTGGGAGGCAAGGGGAGAAATCCAGGCACAAAACATCCAGGTCTAGAACATTATAAAAAAAGACCAAATCTATGAATAATAGAGGAAAACAAAGAAACCCAGGTCAAAGGCACAGAATATTTTCAACAAAATTAGAGAAGAAAGTTTCCCCAACCTAAAGAAGCATACAGAACACCAAGTAGACTGGACCAGAAAAGAAATTCCCCACAATGCATAATAAAACACTAAATATATAGAACAGAGAAATGGCATTAAACACTTCAAGTTCAAGGGAAAAGGCCAAGTTGTATATAAAGACAGGCCTATTAGAATAACACCTGCCTTTTCAATGGAAACTCTAAAAGCCAGAAGGGCCTAAGTCTATATTCTACAAACAGAGACCACAGATGCCAGCCAGACTACTGAACCTAGCAAAATTATTAATCACAATCAACAGGAAAAGAAAAAGCACTCCACTATAAAAACAAATTTAAGCAATTTCTGTCCACCAGTCCAGTGTATAGACTTCAGTCAGTCTGAAGAGAAGTTAACTACACCCAAGAAGACACAATAAAAAACTAATCCCAAAACAGTAAATCAGAGGGAGTGGCGTGACTCACAACAACAACATAGGGGTCAGAAACATTGTTCACTAGCAACACTGTTAATGGTCTTAGTTTCCCAAGTAAAAAGACAGACAAACAGATTAAATTAGAAGACAGGATCCATCTTTCTGCTGCATCCAAGAAGGTGGAAAGGGGTATTTCAAGTAAATGGACCCAAGAAGCAAACAAGCATAGCTACTTTAATATCTGACAAAATAGACTTCAAACCAAAACTAATCAGAAGAGATAAGGAAGGAAACTACATAGTCATTAAAGGAAAAAATCTACCAAGAGGACATTGCAATTCTAAACATTTATGCATCAGTTCATAAAAGAAACACTACTACAAACAACTAAAATCACATATTGACCCTAACACACTGATAGTGGATGACTTTAATACCCAACACTCTCCAATAAATAGGCCATCCAGATAAAAACTAAACAGATGCACTAAAGTTAAATGACATCACAAATCAAGGGGACCTGGCAGATATTTACAGAACATTTCACTGAAACACTAGGTTATATACTTCCTCTTTAGCTCCTCATGGAACTTTCTGCAAAGTTAACCACATATTAGGACCCAGAGCAAGTTTCAACAGATACAAGAAAAGTAGGATAACACCCACATCCTATCTGACAACCATGGATTAAAACATGATATCCAAAACAGAAATAGCAGAAAATATACAAACTCAAAGACACTGAAAACTCACTGCAGACTGAAAATTGAGGCAAGAAATAAAGAAGGAGCTTACAAACTCTTAGAATTGAATGAAAAAAACACAATATACCCAAGCCTATGGGACACAGCCAAATTAACCAAAAGACGGAGTCATTGATAAAATTAAAGACTGAAAGAGAAATATTACAGTAGACACTGAGAAAATCCAGAGAATCATAAGGATGGGTTTTAACAATCTTTGTTCACCACACTTGAAAACATTAAAAGAAGTGGATCAATTTTTTGATATATATGGCCTAAATCAAGATAAAATAAACATTTTAAACAGATCTATGAGCCCTAGGAAGATAGCAGTAATCCCAACACAGCTCCCAGCACCCACATACATGGTGGCTCATGACCATCTGTAACAGGATCTGGTGGATGGATGAATAGATGCATAGATAGATACATAGATAGAAAATATAAATAAAAAGTGTGGCCCCATGAAACTAAAAAGCTTCTTTATGGCAAAGGATACCATCATTCAAGCGAAATGAGAGCCTAAAGAAGGGAGATGGGGAGGGGCCTTACAATTTACATATCTGACAGAATGTCAGTGTCTAGAATATAAAAAGAACCAAAAAAAAAAAAAAAAAAGTAAACATCTCAATTTTAAAACAGGCAGTAGAACCAATCAGAGAGTTCTCAAAAATAAAAGCACAAATGGCTGAGAAACACTTAAAAGAAATGTTCAAGATTCTTAGCCATCAGAGAAATGCAAATTAAACCTACTTTGGCAATTTCATCTTACCCTAGTCAGCATGGGCAAACTCAAATGACAGCTCAAGCTGGTGAGGCTGTGTGTGGGGAAAGGGGAACACTTACTGCTGATGGGAGTGCTGTCTGACTTGGCCTCTATGAGAATCAGTGTGGAGCTGCCTTGAGAATTGTTGTACCTCAAGATCCACCTGTACCTTCATCAGGCGTACACCCAAAGAACTCTGTTTCTTACTACAGAGATCTTACTCATACTTAAAGTTATGAATTTGGCAGGTAAGTGGGTGGAACTCGAAACAGTCATCCTGAGTGAGGCAACCCAGATGAAAACATAATATATCATGTTACCTCTTACGGATGGCTATTAGCTTTAAAGTGTTCCATATCTGTGCTACCAGCTGAATGACCACAGAGGTTAGCTACCTAGTAAAGCATGGCAGGGGAGCAGGCACAAGGGGATCTCCCAGGAAAGGGGCAAAATAGAATATGGTGTTGTGGAGAGATAGCAGGGAAATTAGAATAAAAGGATTAACTTGGGATGGAAGAACAAGATAAAGGAAGGAATATGGGGAGGGATAGCTAACACTAATGGCCCTCTGAAAAGCCATATGGAAGCCTGTTACTATAGAAGCTTCCTAAAACATATTCACATATAAAAGGAATTTAAATGCCATCACCATATTTTAGGGAAAACAATCCCAAGACTGAAACCCCCAGTTCCAGGAATAGGTTACAACTCGTGGAGTCCTTGGCTAAAGACCTCCCGTGGGCTTCCTCAAACATCATAGACTATTGCCAGTGCCATCGGTTGTTCTTCACATCCTGATGCTAAGACCCTGTTGCTGAGGATACTTCGTAACATCAACAAGCATGGAAAAGTCCAGCTGGTACCTGTCTAGAATCTTCACTCCTGCTGACTCGCACTCATGGTACTGAAGATACTCTGCATGCTGCTACCAGAGGAGAAAAGCAGTCTGAGTCACTCAGCTGTAAGCCCTGCAGCCTACAGCGGCCTGTCTGCAGGGTACTGGGCCTCAGATAGAGTGGCACAAATGTTACCACAGGGGGGTGGTACTTAACTACTTTTTTAAAACTAGATTTAAGGCCCATACACAAGATGGAACCCATACCTCAAACTGGTAAAGTGGCCAAGAACCTGAGACCAGTTAGGTAATGGGCCTAAGGGATATCCTAATCCTGTTGTTCTGCTAAGGGAAAATAAGACTGAAATGACTCTTTATGACATAGTGCTCTACCTCAGTGGCTCACTCAGCCCTCACCAGAGAAGCTTCTTGGAGAAGATGGTAATTAACACAGAGTAGAGAGTGAGAGACTTTGGAACACTCAGGCCTAAATGGGATGTCTTCATCAAAGCCCCAACCCCTCAGGCTCAGGGAACTATATGGAAGAAAGGGAAAGAGATTGCAGGAACCAGAGGTCATGGATGACTTCAAGGAAGCAATGTCTTCCAGATGAATTCCCAGAGACTGTGGCAACATGCACAAGACTCCAGCACTGAGAAGGAGTGATGGGCACAGTCCCAGCCCTAACCGAGAATCTTTGCAATTAACCCTGCCAGGAGAGGGAAAATGAGTTTTCTTCGGTGGAGTGTCACTGGATGTATCGAGGGCTCTCCAGGACAGGCCCATGCTCTTGCAGTTGGCCAATACAAAACAAACTCCATGTTTGTTTTGTGGGCTTCTTTATTTGGGTTTTGTGTTTATTTGGTTTGGTTTTTTTGTCTTTGTTTTTTTGCTTTTTAGAGGGTCAGGAGAAAGAACTTGAAGTTTGGTTAGTAGGGAAGTGGGGAGGATCTAGGAGGAGTTGGGAGAGGTGAATAGATAATGTGATCAAAATATATATTGTATGAAAAAATTATGTTGTACTTGGCACCATTTTTAGAAAACATTTTAAATAATTTTTTAAAAGGTTATCCTGATATGTTATTTTCTGGACAGTACCTGGTTGTCCTCTACAGAACTTTTAAAAACTAAGCTTTTTTACATCATGGTTTCTAAGTTCCTTGTTCTGAATGTTAATTGATATGTATAATACAAACTAGTTAAATTCTCAGTCTGACAAATACAACTTGGAAAAGTCAGTTTCCAGCAATGTCCTAGTACCATCTAAAGCCAAATACAAGACTTTAACCGTCAACCTTGCCTCTGCTCCCCTTGCCAGTGCTCCTGGGTAGGTGGGAGTCTTGGCTGAGTTATACAGTAAAACTATAGCTCTGTTCATGATCCGAATCACAGCAAGCCCTACCTCACCTGGGCAGCCCCTTAGCAAGTCTTGGTGTTCGTTCATTCCTATTGTGGTATCACAGAAATGATCATGTAGGCTGCAGGTGACAGTTGGGCTTTGGAAGCCATTAGAAGTTTGTCCTTCATTTCTGTATGATCTTATGTGGTATTTGTCACATGTGTGACATTGTATACAGCTTCAGGACTTCCAGCTTTAGAGCCATAGGTGCAAGGAAAGTGCCCAGGACTTGTTGATGATTCCAAAACTCGGGGATAGTCATTAATTCTCTGGAGAGTGGTTGCTTCCTAGCCCAACAGCAAAGCTCTTACTATCACTAGTCTTAAGGAAAGTTTCATGTATTAAAATGGGCTTTTGCTCATCTTTGTGGGCAACAGGTTGAAGTTGGAATATGAAGGCCTCAGGCTCATTTTCAAGCAACCATTATCGTTGCATTATCCATGAGGACCTAGGCCTCTGCTTGAAAGAGTTTTGGAGAAGTTGGTTGTTTCTTTCTATCAGAAGTATAGCTGAGTAGTAATACCATATTTGAGTTTTGAAATAAAAACTAATAGAGCAGAATAGAGAGATGGTCCAGCAGGTAAGGCTGTTCTTGCAGAGGACACAGTTCTGTTCCTCAGCTCCAGGGATTTTGAAACCCTTTTCTGGCCTCCTCAGGCTACACATCTGTAACATATGGACATACCCCTACACACATGCATACACATACTTAAAAGTACTAAATCTTAACAATAAACAAAACCTGATGAAGAAGGCATTTATATAGCCCTTAGCTTTGAAATGAAACGTTGAGCCTGTACAGACAAAGCAAGTAACATCCTTGACTTGCTTTGAGCTGTTCGTTGGGCTGTATTTCGAGTTCTGTGCTTTTTCTGGGTAGCAGCAGAATTCTCAGTGACTCTGTAGACTGACGGTGAATAGTAAGTCTCCTTGTGCCTCTCTCCTTTGCAGCCTTGGGAAGTTCTGCCTGGCTCACTTGTTGCTGAAAAGGAACCCTACCATGTTTTTCCAGCACTTCATTGAGTGCATATTCCACTTCAACAGCTATGAGAAGCATGGGCAGTATAACAAGTTTTCCCAGTCAGAGAGGTAAGTGGCTGGGGTGAGGTCTCCAGGCCTCAGGAAGAGTTTCAGGAAGGCTTCGGACTGCTGCCCATGTCGTATGCATAGGTTGGACACTGGCACTTACATGATGTCTTCTTCAGTGATCTTTTTTTTTTTTTGACACGATGACAAAAGATAATGCCTGTAATGACACTAGAGCCTCTCAGTGTCCTTGTCACACAACTTTGAGGCTGCTTTATATGAATCTTTGCCACCTGTATCCACACAAGCAGTAATATTTTCCTGTTCTACACCAGAGGGAAGCCCCTGTTTTTGCTAAAGGGAAAGACAAACAAGGAGAAGCGAATGAGAATCTACAAGTTTCTTCTTGAGCACTTCACAGATGAGCAGAGATTCAATGTCACTTCCAAGATCTGTCTTAACATTTTGGGTATGTCTGGTGTCTTTGAGATAAATGTGTTCTTAAAATACAGTGTCGACGAGAACACAGCAGGTCTGTGTAGAAGACGTGTCTGTTTTGTCCATCTTGGCATCAGCTATGTGTCTTAGAACCCCAACCTGTAATGGGGCTGTCACTTCCCTACTTCTGTGAATTCTCTTTCCCCTCTGGGCCAAGGGTTTATCAGAGGCTGGTCCTGTGTTCCCTCAGCATGCTTCACGGATGGCATCCTGCCTGTAGACATGGAAGCCAGCGAGTTACTCTCAGATACCTTTGACATCCTCAGCTCCAAGGAGATCAAACTATTGGCAATGAGAGCACAAGCATCCAAGGACCTCCAGGAAGAAGATGACCTGGCTCTGGCAAATGTGGTCATGCAGGAGGCCCAGATGAAGATCATCTCACAGGTACGTGCCCTCTGCTGCTCCACAGTGTGGGCTGGGCATTCAAGTCCCGCGGGGCCTTTCTTACCACTGACTTTACTGTGCTCAGCTGGTTGTGGTTCTAAAGTCTCTGCCTCTAGCCACAGCTCCTCCCATGAGTGTGTCTACTTGCTTGCCTGGGTGTGCCATGGTGTCTCAAACTGACTGTCAGAACTAAATTAATCATTTCTCCTTGCTTGGTTTCTTCTCCCAGTCTGTTGCAGGGAATGGAACAATTATATACCAAAGGTATATGTACCTGAAAGTTCCTTTTTAGATAGTTTGTGATACAGCCAAAGGCAGAAAAGGAATCTGGCATGCCAAGAATATGTTTGGGTTGACCAAAGATGTCAAATTAGAAATTCAATGACTGGAACAACCTAGGCACCACGGCCCTCAGCAGACTCCATGTAATTGTACCTAATTTGGTTTGTATTTCCCACCTAATCCCTGGAGTCTTCTGATCCCAATGAAACAAATTTTGATTACACCCAATCCAACAAGATCCAGATCTTGTCTGTTTTGCTTGCATGCCTGTCTCTTTTGCCTTTCTGGTGATTGTTTCTTTAAGCCTGTGGCATTTTCTGTCAGCACCCTTTCTGTCTCTGTTTTTTCTCTTGCCAGAAAAGTCTTTCTTCAACACAATTATTCTCTATAAAATATACTGAAAATGGCTGCTAAGGCAGGAAGAAACTTCCAGGGGGTTGGTTTGTAGATGTTCTGTGGTATCGAACACTTAGTACTTTGCGAATGCTCATGGGATCTTTCTATTAAAGCTGGTAACAATTGGGCTGGGAAAAGGGCCCAGCAGTTAAGAGCGCTTGCTGTTCAGCTCCCTGCACCCACATGGAAACTCACAATGGCTTTAACTGGTGTTCCAGGGATTCCAGTGCACTTCTGATTTCTGCAGGCTCCTGTATGCATGTGGTACACACATAGAAACTTAGGCACACATACATACACGAAATAAGTGTTTGTTTTTTTAAAAGGAAAGGTAAAAGTATCAGATGTTATATAACTCTTAAGCTACCTTGGAGGTGCTCTGTCACCTTCTAGATAGATTCTTAAGGATAGAAAACTGTCTGCCCTTACCTCATTCCTTCCCTTTTTCCTCAGATGTATTCTGTTCCATTCCTTTGACACTCGTTCTTCTGTCTAAATCAGTTTTCTCAAACTTCCAAATGCTAGCACCCTTCAATACAGTTCCTTATGTTGTTATGACCCCCAACCATAAAATTACTTTGTTGCTACTTCATAGCTGTAATTTTGCTATTGTTCTGACTTGTAAACATCTGATATGCAGGATATCTGATATATGACCCTTGTGGGTTAAAAAATGGTCTGAGTGCTCACTCTCTCCACACAAACTGCTCTTAGCCCATTCTTATCCCCACACATCTAAATCTGCCTCACAAAGATTCCTCCGGTGTACGTCCTTGTCTACTCCTGCCTTTCCCAGTATCCTTCCTCTCCATCAGTTCCCCAGCTCCTACAGCTTGTCATCTCCAGCCGTTTACCACAACACACACTGGTTTGGAAGCAGTGTAAGGCAGGAACTCTTGATGTCTTTTCTGTGTCTCCAGAGGTTAGCTTGTGTCTAGGACAGAGAATGTGCTTGACGATACTTGTTGAGTGCATTTAGGCAACATTTAATGACAGTGACTAAACTCCCTGTATCTTCAGATGCATGTTTATTACCTTGTGTATTTCATTTGTTATCCTATTTTAGGGACTCTGAGCCAAAGCTTTAGAAATGAGGGGCATACAAACAAGAAACCCTGTCAGCTTTAAATGAAAAAGAAAGAGTACATTTCAGCCTCAGAAAGATAATCTTACTCATGTGGGGTAATATAATGAGTTACTTTTAATTCTTAGATTTATTGCACAATATCTTGGATACTGATTATTTAAATCACATACTATTTGTTTATTTGCCTATTTGTTTGTTCTTTTAAAAGGTCTTACCTTGTGACTCAGGTTGGCCTAGAATTCTTGATCTTCCTTTCTCAGCCTCCCGAGTACTGAGATTATAAGGCTCGGGTCATCACACTCCAGTACATTACACTTTCAAAAATGTATACAGAGTTATATATACATATAAAAAGGCAGAAGCATGTGTGCATTCATGAGCACTTGCATACACACACATACATGTGCACACTTACACAACTATAGATCATTGTCTTTTTACACACAAGATTATAATGTATCTGTCTGATGGTTACATGACCAGATTGTCTTTCAAAAGCAAGAATATAGCCGGGCGGTGGTGGCGCACGCCTTTAAT
>NW_022196906.1:21136086-21156019 GCF_008632895.1 Mastomys coucha
AGTGGATCAGAGCCGAGGGTCCATCAGGGTTGTGTGGAGATTAAAGCTTTTTGTCAAGTTCTTCAGTGTATTTCTTACTCTTTTTTCTAATGTAGAACACAGAAGTGGTGTTAATATGTATTCTGCTGTGCAGGCCTGTGTGTGCTGTGGTGCTTGCAGTCTGATGACAAGTCCTGCAAGCTCTTCATTCCCAGTATCCCAGTGAAATGGCAGATGGGCTTCTGTAGCTGCTAGATTTGGTGTACTTAAAGAAGTAGATCAAGGAAAAACTATTCTTCAGATATGTGTGCATCTAAAGCATGCTTTTGTGTGTTCCTGCAGGTTCAAAAGAGGAATTTCATAGAGAATATTATTCCAATCATCATCTCCCTGAAGACTGTTCTGGAGAAAAATAAGATCCCTGCCTTGCGGGAACTCATGAACTACCTCAGGGTAAATGAGGAGCTCACCCTGTGGGGTTTTCCTCCCAAGCCCCACTACCCCAGGTTCAGTTGCTCCGTGTAGACAGTGAAAGACAAGAACTCAGAATGCTAGGAAACCTAGTCTGTAGAAATGTACCTAGCAGGCTGCTGAGGATACTGAGGTACTGAAGGGTGTGGCCAGAAGGCACACTGAGGTCGCTGTCTGTTTCTCAGGCCACTGAAGTTTTAAAGCATACATTCATGTCTTGAACCTTCCTTGGGAATATGTTCCAATCTAAAGATTTTCTCAAATAAAGCTGAGGACAAGACATTGTCCTAGTTGATCCTGTAAGGATGAGGTGGAAATTGATCGTCACATTTAATGTTGGGTGTTTGATTTGAGGCGGGAAGTCACAGCCCGGTGGCAATATCATGCACACAGGGATAAGGCATTATCTTGAGCCAGCTCCTGTTCCTGACTTGTCTGTAAAGCAGAGAACCATGAGAAGCTGCCCCAGCAAAGCTGGGATGTGTCTGCTTAGAATCCAGCTCTGAGCAAAGCCTCAGGCTTCTGACAAAAGGCATTCAGACAGAAATGGCACAGTTTCTCCTTTAACTTGGCAGCCTTTTCTTTGTTCACATTTGTTTTGCTTCCAAAAAAAGAAAAAAGAAAAAATCTTGATGCTAGCAAGATAGCTATGCAGATAAAGGTGCTTGCCAGAACCCACATGCTAACAGGGGAGGCTTGACACCAGTAAGTTTTCCTCTGACCTAAAATGGTTTTTTGAAAATCTGGAAAAGTTCCTTAAAGGGCTGTAGCAAAATTATCCTAAATATAATTTTTCAAATAGTTTTGCATCCTAGGGAAGATCAAATGGAAGAGCTGAGCTCACTTTACAAAGAATATAAGAATTTGGTTTGGATTGGCTTGGCTTGGCTTGGCTTGGCTTGGTTTGGTTTGGTTTAGTTTGGTTTGGTTTGGTTTGGTTTGGTTTGGTTTTTTGTGACATACCTACCTTCCTCCCTCCCGGGCACCCATGGATAAAGTTGCTGTAGGCACGAGAAGCTTTCAGGCTGTACAACCCCTGTGACCTCTACAGGGTCCTCTCCCATCAAGATCATGGCAGATAGACAGGAAACTTTCCAAGAGACCACCGCTGTTAGCTAAAACTAATAATCATGGTCACCTGCTTCTGTGGTCAGTGTCTCCTCAGGAAAAAGCTGTTGTACTGAGTAATCTGCAGGCAGATCTCTGAGTTTGAGGCCTGGCTGATCTATGCAGTAAGTTCCAAGGCAGCCAGGGCTACACAGAATAACCCTGTCAAAAAAAAGTCTGCCATGTGACTGGTCTGGAACTCCTGCCCTTCAGTCTCCGGCTCTCGTTCTGGAGTTGCAGGTGTGCACCATACGAGTAAGGCCTCACTTTTTATGGAAAGGGCACTAAAGGATGCTTCTGGATCTGTTTCAGGAAGTAATGCAGGATTACCGGGATGAAATCAAAGATTTCTTTGCAGTTGACAAACAGCTGGCATCTGAACTTGAGTATGACATAAAGAAGTACAATGAGCAGCTAGCCCAGGAACAAGCTCTGACAGAACATGCTAATGTGACCAAAGTGCCTGAAGACAGTGACAGAGTACCCTCCACTCAGGTAGGTGATAGACACACCAGTAGCTCAGTGGTTCTCTTTCCCGAGACCCTGTGAGGGAACTTTGCCTGGAAAGTTGTGTGAATCATCAGAATGCGTAAGTTTAGGTACACTGGCAGAGCACAGCACCTGTGATGTTTGATTTCTGTAGCCCCTCCTCTTACATCTCTTCATGTCTTCTTATGTATTGTTTCTGCCCGTAGAGCTTATTGTCTTGCAAGGGCATTTCTGAGTATAGCCATAGGCTCACATTCTAGGTGAGGAATCCGTGTAGATATTCTATATTAAAAAATTAGAGAGACAAGCCTGCCCTGACATTTGTGTATGGCAGTTTGCCAACAGCTTTGTTTTAAAGAGAATGTTGTAGCTGTCCCTGTGCATAGGTTTAAGGTGGATTACCTATGCACTTCTTATAGCAAACGATGATATTCTTGTTCACTCTTGTGATAGGTTGCTCCAGACTTACAAGTTGTACCTGCTGCTGCTGCTGCTGGCCAGGAGAATGCTAACGTGCCTCTAGCCCAGAGCCGGCCTTCCGCACCTGGGTCCAGCTACACACCAACTTTGCCTCCCATATCCGAAAATGGACCTCTGAAGATAATGTCCAGTACCAGGTAGGGAGCCCACTGAGCCAGCAGGAGCCCGATTGTGGCATTCTCATCGGCGTCTCTTAGTTCCCACCAGGCCAGAACTGCCTCATCACCATTTGTACTAACCCCTCACACCACATGCTTCCCTGAGAGGCTGGGAACAGGGTGGTTGAGCAGTACATCAGAAGAGACGTTGTAGGAACTGATGCCCCCATGGTGGTCTGACTTGGAGTCAGCGTCTGACATCTTGTCTCCATAGGCCCATGTCTCTGAGTACCATCGCCATCCTGAATTCAGTCAAGAAAGCTGTTGCGTCTAAGAGCAGGACACGCAGTTTAGGAGCCTTGCCTTTCAATTTGGAGACTAGAAGCCCAAAAAGTCCCCCAAGCCATGGTAAGCCTTATGGTTGATATCAGGCGTATTAAACATGTACATTTCAAAAGTGAGTCTATGCCTCATTCCTTTTTAAATGTTTTCTATTGTCCTTAATAGCATTAATTGGAGATTTTGGATTAAGGCTGAGAAAATAAATTTCCTGTGCTAAGGGGTTTAGGGAATGGTACGGTAAAAGTCAGCACTCTGCTTACACACGCCTGTGAGACGTGCAGTGAAAACTCCTTCTTGAGATTTTCAGAACTCTTGTCCCAGTGGCTTTATAGCGTTCCACCATAAATTGGAAGTACTGAGACTTCTGTTACTACCCTATTCGTGAAAGCATTGATACTTTTTTATGTAAATAACACAGTAAAACAACCTTGTAAGTATAGCCTTGCATGGGAAATTATTTCCAGCGGCAAAGGCCAAAGTATTTGAAAACCTTAAACTGGATTTAAATTAAATAAAACAGACACACACACACTTTATATTGCCAAACTGTCAAAAACATAAATTTAACATGGGTTTACTTTCCACTTCCCTAAATGCTATGAATATGGACATTGCCTGAGAACTTTAATGTTTATTTACATTGCTTTCTTAGTTTCTGTGGCCTGTCTGAATGTCACTTGAAATATTGGGAATTTTAACTTTTCAACATGGACTGGGTTTTGTGGTTGTTCTCTGTATGATGTTGCTTTGGGCTTTTATACTGACAGACTCTTCTGTTTTTTCCTAGCATCTTCCTTAAGCTTGGAGCGAGAGTCTAATAGAGCTGTCAACCACGTAACTAAACGGGCAATCAGCACCCCAGAGAGTAAGTGACTGGAATAGGCTAGTTTTTCCACTCCTTCCCTACAGCTGCGTACACAGTAACACTGGTGGCACACCTTCTCTATAAAATAGTAACCTCCTTGTAAAATAATCCTTACCCTTGGCTGCTGATGCTCACCGGGCTACGGTGATTGTCAGTAGTTGATAGAAAATGTATTGAATGTGAAGCACTCGTCCCAGTGTTGTGCATGCATTAACTCAGTCCATGTTTGACCACTGTGAACTGAAGGACAGATAGGTCAGGTCATAGCCCAAGAGTGACATTGTGGAGGTAGCCCTCTGCTGCTCTAGGTATATTGGGAGGTACTAGTCTGTTTCATCCTAAGTTGTGGTCAGGGTTTGGCCCTACATTTATCTTATGTGGCCTAGGGTTCTACCCTGGTGACACACCAAGACTGCAGGGTCAGTTATGTTTTGAAGATCATACTCCAGCTATGCCAAGATTCTGCGTGTCTCCTCCTTATTTGGTGTTTGTTCCTAATGTTCTAAGTTAGAGCAGTTAGCCTCTTCTCCCTAACCTAATAAAAGTTCTTACTGTGAGAAAATTACTGTTCAGGTAGAAGATCCTTATGTTTGGCACCAGAAGTGTTCAAATTTCAGATATCTTTAGATTTTTTCTGAATATTTGCACATATTTAATGAGATATCTTTGTCATGGGACCTAAGATTAAACAGAAAATTCATTTATGTCTCATGTATGGAGTAAGATTACTAAAAAATCCCAGTGTGGGGTTTTACCCACCTTAGACCATTTATGTTCCCGCATGAAAGACAGACACACACAGCCTTTATATTTTTAAATATGCCTTAGGCAGCATAGTAGCTAGGCAGCTGCCTACCCTCCATACTGTTAGAATCTGCCTTCCTAATGATAACCCTGAATAATCATTTTGTATGTTTCATCATTCCATATGGGCTGCTCTTAGCTCCAATTGGCCAGCCCACAGGGACACATCTTCTTTTTTTTTTTTTTATTTTATTTTATTTTATTTTATTTTTAGATATTTTCTTTATTAACATGTGAATTTCTCCATTCCCAGTTTCCCCTCCAAAAAACAAACAAAAACAAACCCCTGTTGCCTCCCCCCTCCCCATGCCTGCCACCCCGCCCTCTCCCACTTTCTGGCCCTGGCATTCCCCTACACTGGGGCACAGAACCTTCACAGGGCCGAGCTCCTCTCCTCCTATTGATGATTGAATTTGCAATCCTCTACCATACACATGCTGCTTGAACAATCAGACCCCTCTATGTGCAGTCCTTGGTTGGTGGTTGAGACCCTGGGAGCTCTGAGGGTACTAGTTAGTTCATGTTGTTGTTCGTCCTAAGGGGCTACAAACCCCTCAGCTCCATTGGTCCTTTCTCTAACTCCTTCACTGGGGACCCTGCACTCAGTTCGATGGATGGCTGTGAGCCTCTACATCTGGGGACACATCTTCTTTACTCCTACCCCGTGATGTCTCTCTCTCTCCCTCCTGCAAGTTCTTCTTCCATGCCTGCTCCTTCCTTCTTCTCCCTCCTGTTCTTTCCTCTAAGCCTGCCAAAACTCAACCCCATCAATTTTTCTTCTGCCCAGGTATTGGCTGTTGGCATCTTTATTCACCAATCAAATTAACTGGGGGCAGGATTACTCAGTGGATTCTCTTTTCTCCCTGGGATATCAGTCTTAGGGGGCCCTAAATTAGCATTAGAATACAAGCAGCATTAAATCAACACACTATATAAGTACTCCCAAACGAATAGCCTGGAGTATTTTAGACAGTAGATACAGTATACCTGTGTTTTAACTGTCACCATCATGTGAGGTCAGTATAGAATTCTCCACTTTGACTTGATGTCAAATTATTGCACTGAAAATAATTCAGATTTTAGGCCATTTCTGATTTCCATCTTTTATGATTGGCATTGTTGTTCAGCTTGTACTATTGAGACCACTGCTGACTGACGTGCATACTCTGGAGTTGAGCACCTACCTAGAGAATGTGCCCTCCTTCCCTGCCCCAGCTGTGCAGGGCAATGTGTGCCTATGTCAAACCACTCTTCCTTGGCTGAGGCCCTTGTTCTCTGAATGCCCCTTTCCTTGCATCTTCATGCTGAAAGGCCCCAGACCTTTTGGCATTGCACCCCACACCTGAGGCTTCGTTCTTTCTGTCCTCGATGGTTTTCGCAAGCTGTTTTACCCTTGTCTTCATGAGGCTGGTGACAGAGCACCTGGATACATGTCCTAGAGACCTGTTCAGAAACACCAGTTTGCGGCCTCTGTGCTCTCTAGGCTTCTCTGTCAGGTTGGTTCCTGTGACTGAGATGAGAACAGAGCCTCCACTCTGCAGCTGTGCTCATGCCTTGAGCCCACATGCTTTCCCACTGTACCACATGGACTCTGGCTACGTACCATTTTGTTAACTTATGGTGCTTTGGTGTCTTAACAACATTTAAGAGGTCTATAACTAACTGTCATGCAGGACCCTCTTTAAGGCAGATCACAAATGAACAGAATTCTCACCCTACATTGCCTTAGATAACTGGATCATGGCAGTTTTGGCAGTAAGACAGTAAGGTTGGCTTATTGGATACCAGCAGGTATGACATTAGATATGTAAAATTGTCCTCCTCTTTCAGAGAGGTTTTTATGACAAGTGTTCTGGCTCAGGATAACCAAGTACTTCTATTTTGGCAGTTAGGTACCATATGCTGTAGAAGCAGAACACATGTACCTCATTTCAGCTTTGCGTATCCCATGAGTCTCCTATCTCAATCCTTAGTTGGTTTCCTGGCAGCATGTGTTGCTTAGCAGTGAAATCTGGCATGGTGCACTAATGCTGCTTTAATTTGCATGTAAGGACTTGGCTTTGATGGAAAATCAAACTCGGGTGTCACTGGGTCGTGACACTACTTGTTCTTTCTCTGGCTGTTGATGCAACTTCTGCCCATCTATATTTTGAGCCAGGAAGGAATGCTTAAAGAAGGAGCCCATTCTCTGCTTCCTGGGAAAATGCTCAGAGCATGCGGTGATGCGTCAGCATGATCATGGTTACCCATTGCTTGATGGGAGCTGTCCCTTCTGACGAGGCGGATACCTGGTCCCCTCTCAGTTTTCATTCCCATTTCCCTGATGGCTGAGCACATTTCTTCCATGTATATGTTGGCCATGTGTACATTGAGAACTTATTCAGTTAATGTGCCCATTTATCCACTGGGTTTTGTCCATTGGTGTTTAGTTCTTTATATGCTGTGGATATTAACATCATCAGAGGAACACCTGACACAGATTGCGGCCTGCCTCATCTCTTCACTCTGTGGTTTGCTTTCCTGGGTAGAACTTTGTGGTTTCATTCAGTCCCATTCCTCCCTATTTCTTGTGTTCCTGGAATCCTATTCAGAACATCATTGCTTATGTTGTGCCTTGAAATCCTGCCACCCCCAGCGTCTCCTCCAGCAGTTTCAGAGTCTCACATGGAGGGCTTTGCTCTGTTTGCAGAGGATCTTAGTTTACTGTTGTTCTACAGGCAGAGCCTGTTGTCTCGAGCCGCCTCCTTGTTGAAGACTGTGGCTCCAGCTGTCCAGGTTGATGTTGGGTCCTCTGCTCAGTTGAGCCGCAGCCCTGCCTCTGCACGTAGGTCTGTGTAGGGTAACTGAAATCAGGTACTGCTGAAACTCCAGCCTTGTGCTCTCCTCGCCATTACTTTGGCAGCTTGGGAGTCTTTTCTTCTTCCATATGAATCTTAGAATCTTTTGTGTGTTTCTGCAAATATCAATGGGGTTTTGGTAAAGAGTCACTGAATCTGTATTTATTTCAGTGATCCATCCATTTTCATAACGTGAATTCTAGTGATCCATAAATATGGGAAGTCCTATCTTTTTGGCCATGAGTCTAACCCTTAATTAGATGAGCCAGCCATCTCTTCATCCCACACAGGAAGTCTTTATCTGACATTTTTTTCCTTCAGTATTTTATAGCAATCATTCCCCCAGCCTCCTGGTAGGTGCTCCCCAGCCTCCCATTAAATATTCCTAGTTTTTGTTTTCGGCTAATGTGAATAAAATTATTTTCCTGATTATTCATTCTGCCTTTGATTCTGAGCAGAGTCCACTAGAACTGTGAGAACCTCCCAGGATGCTTACAGGCTTGCAGCTGGGAGAGTCAATGTGCATATGAGGGGGAAGATTCCTACACCAGTGATAGAAACAAACAGCCACGCGTTGCTTGATGGTAGCCGCAAAAGATGGAATTGTCTGCCAATGTGTTAACAGAGCCTTAGTCGCTGCTGTGGTGCAGCTCTGCAGTGAGGTTAGCATGTTTCCATCCATAACAGGTCGCTGTGTGCTCCTCATGAGGACAGTGTAGGAAATATGGGCTCTGGAGCCAACCTCATGAACCCAGGCTCTGCTCCCGTGTGGAGTTTTTAACAGCCTAGGCTGGTACACACGACACCAAGGCTATAGCTGTAGGATTCTGGGATGGGGCAGGTAGAGGTGACAAAGCAATTGAATGAGCACATAGGTGTGACAGGTGAGGGCTGCTGAAGAAGGGTCAGCCATATGCCTGGTGGACACAAGTGGATTACACAATGTTTGTGAAATCTCTTGAGTTTATAGAGATGGCTTGGGCTAGCTCAAAGTGATAGATTTTAGGATCTCCTTGATGGACAGAGCCTCAAGGTACCTAACCAAGACACTAGTTACTTGTTCTTTTAGTCAGCATGACTCCAGTCATGACATAAGGGATTATAGCTAATAAATTATTTCCTTGGCATTTACCTTGTATCGGATACTGTGTTAAAATAGTTTGCATCTTGTATAAACTGACCGTAAATGACCTGAATGTCTGCTGGTGAAAGATCCAGAGCACAGTCCCAATGTACTTCAATGGATTTGGCTGGGCCTTAAAGACCAGGACATAGCACGAAAAGTCAAGAGTAAGAGCTGAGAGGACTAAGATACTTACAGTGAGCAAGGATGGAGACAAGGAAGAAATGGTACTTGAGCGGCACCAGGGAGGGACAGGGTGGTTACTGCTTCCATGTAAGATGGAATGTAGCCCAAGGTTCTAGCCAGTTAAAGCCTTAGAGAACCACATATCAATCCTTGGACAAGGAAGAAACAAGGGGCGTAAGTACCAAGATGTAGTAGGTGTGCTGCTTTTAGGTGAGAAGTACTAGGAAATGTAGATCTCCGCCATGTAGGCAGTCACAGAAGGTCGAGGCAAGCTGGGAGAAGATGCTACAAGTCTGAAAACAAGCTGCAGTGCAAGCTTTGAAGGGCCCTGGTTGGAAGAGAGTCAGTGTTTCAGCTTGTGTAAAGTCCTGAGGTAAACAAATGAAGCTTTTGATGAATAGCCATCTTTGTGAGTAACCTAGGGGATAGCAGTGAAGACCAGGGAGAACCCATGGCAAGCTCACATAGGTCCCTGCATTTGATGTCTGTGTGTTACAGGAGTTTCCTTACCACTGTTCTCCCTTTCCCCAGATTCCATCAGTGAAGTCACATTTGGAACAAGGGTCAGTGACATAGGGACACCAGCAACTTCGTTTTTTACCAAAGGTAAGTTCTGGGTTTTCTTCTGGTCAGCACAACTACTGCCTCTGAAACTCTGAGAAAACAAAGATTTTTTATGTTTGACTCCTTTTCAGAGAAACTCGAGGCCCAGGAACAAGGAAGTGACATTTTATGTTTATCGCTGCTTGATAAAAGGTAAGTTTGGTTGGGGCTGGAGAGATGGCTCAGCGGTTAAGAGCACTGACTGCTCTTCCGAAGGTCCTGAGTTCAATTCCCAGCAACCACATGGTGGCTCACGACCATTCATAACAAGATCTGACTCCCTCTTCTGGTGTGTCTGAAGACAGCTACAGTGTACTTACATATAGTAAATAAATCTTAAAAAAAAAAAAATAATAAGGTAAGTTTGGGGGTGGGCTTTCTGGTTGAGCTTTTTCCTTGAGCTGTTGACTGCATGATTTCCTTCTCCAGGCCTCCACAGTCTCCACAGTGGAATGTGAAGTCTCCAGCCAGGAACCAAAGCAACCCAAGATCCAGCCGGAGGTCCCTTCGTAAGACCCCCCTGAAGACAGCCAACTGAGACCTGTGGGAATGTTTGCATTTCCTGTATGGAAGGGGAAAGGGCAGTGTGGGCTGCACCCACATGGGAGAGACTTCCCTAAGCACTGCCAACTCCTGTCTGAGACATCAACTGGTCTTTGTGCAGCTTGTGTTTGGCTAACCAACCTTCCGTATATCTCTTTATTTTATAGTTGAGATTTGTAAATAAGAGAAATGATGTATTTAGACTTTCTCACAATAACATTAAGCTATTTAATACTGTGATACTCTATTTGAATATCAAACCTTCTGTGTTAAGTTACAATCTGGTCTTTTAAGGAACACAATTTTAGAAGCCAGCTTTCTTCTGTCTATAGCTTGTGTTAATTCAATATAATAGATATATATCCCCTTAGCTAATGGCAAAATTTTGAAATATTTTTCTATTATTTATAATTACATTTTTTTAAAGATTTATTTATTTCATGTATGTGAGTACACTGTCGCTGTCTTCAGACACACCAGAAGAGGGCATCGGATCCCCATTATGATGGTTGTAAGCCACCATGTGGTTGCTGGGAATTGAACTCAGGACCTCTGGAAGAGCAGTCAGTGCTCTTAACTGCTGACCCATCTCTCCAGCCCATAATTACAAATTTTTATTAAAAGAGGTGTACAGTCTTTCTAAAACAAAGTAATAAATGTCAAATATAAATATAACCTATCATTTATTATAATTTTTCTGGCTTTGGAGCAAGGCTTTATTGATGGTCTTCTTAACATTGCATTAAGTATTTAAGATCAAATCTTTCCCATTAGGGTTTAGTTTATCTGCCCACCTGCCTTTGTTCCCATCTAGAAACTTTGTCTCTCTCGTGTCCCAACAGCCACCCCCATTAGTACATTAGGTGGGTAAAGCCTGCTTATGATGGAACGGCTTCTTGACCCTTAGAGCAGTGGTACTGATATGTGAGACTCCTGGGGACTGCTGCAGCACTGGGCATGACTCCTGTATAGGTACTGTCTCAGGAACCTGGATGTTGGGATTGAATGCTCTGCCTTTTTGGAGACAAGCACCTCAGGTATTGCTCAGCAGGTTGAATTGGACTCAGCCGGTCCTTTTCTTGTCTCAGCCTTCCTTCCAAGTAACAGGTACAACAGGCTTGCTCCACCATACCCTCCTCCTACCCCATGTCAACCCAGGACCATGCAGGCCTAGGCAAGCCCTCCACTATGGGTCCCTCTACCCTGTCATAAAGAAGCTCTGATAGTTGGTGGCTCCTGAGTGAACAACCCTGGCTGCAGTACAGGTGCTGATTTCCTCAGCATGAAGGAGTCTGTGCATAACCAAACGCTAAGAAGTTCCTTACGCACATACTCAAATCTAGTAGAAAGAAAATGCTTTCATTTTGTTTTGTTTTTTAAGTTTTTTTTAAAAGATTTATTTATTATATTTAAGTACACTGTAGCTGTCTTCAGACACACCAAAAGAGGGTGTCGGATCTTATTATGGATGGTTGTGAGCCACCATGTGGTTGCTGGGATTTGAACTCAGGACCTCTGGAAGAACAGTCAGTGCTTTTAACCGCTGAGCCATCTCTCCAAGCCTGTTTTTTAAGTTTTTATAAATGAGTGAGGTAGGGCTTTTGTTTTGTTTTGTTTTGTTTTGTTTTGTTACAAATAACCAAATTGTAAGTGTGTTAGTACAAGTCTGTAACACCTATGAAGAACTTCAGCAGCAGTAGCCAGCACCAGCCTCTTTTGAGTTTCTTCAGTCACACTCACATTGTACAGAGTGCTTTCTGTTCATGTCTATACAGTCACAGAGCACTGCCTTCCAAGCTAACGTGTTGCTTTGTCAAACTTAGTTCTCATGGTACTATGAAAGAAAGCTTTAGGACATAGAGGAGTAAAAGAGGGGACAACATGGCTACCCTGTTGCTGTGACAGCCACTGAAGGCCAGTGTCTTATCCTACTACCACACTCCACCCTGCTAGAGTGGCAGCTATCCTCTTCTCCCGAGAAGGTAGAGGAGGGACAATATCCAAGATGCAAAGGCAAGAGAGACCAGGCACCCCTGAGCAGGCACAGAGACACTGCTGGGCTGTTCCTGCTAAAATCTTAGCATATAGCCTTCAACATAACTTTAAACAAGTGTGCCTCGATGAAAAAAGGAAGAGAAATTGAAAAAAAGAAGTTAAGATGGCAAAGTGTCTAATGTCTCTAAAGACCACCCTGTAGATGCAAGGTAAAATCAGGCTCCTTTAGATGCTCCTGGCTTCTACCACTTCATAGCATGGTAAAGTGTTTGAAACCTAGAGCATCTGTTCTTGAAGAACAAAGGCTTGCAACAGTGTTTCTAATGTCCCATAAAATGAGCAGTGTCTCAGACAGATAAAAAGGTTTACAATAAAAATTAGAAAACTGCTTTTGGCCAGACACCACTCTGCTCACCATCGGGCTTTGTCCCCTGGCTGTACTTTATGATATTCTTCAAAGAGCTGTGCTGGACACAACAGCTTGTCATGGAGGAGACGGCCTACAGTGATGGGACTCTTTCATCACAACAAAGAATCTTCCTTTAAATATTACTGTGGTTGAATGTTCAGTTTAAAACTTGCCTTTGGCCTCAGATACACTTACCAACTAAACAAATACTTTAAATGATTTTTACAGTTAAGTGCACTGGCTTTGTCTTATAAGCTATCTAAAGCAGACTGGGGTTCTGTCACAGGTACTCAAAGACTAGGAACCACTGGCCACCAGCTTTCCTCGGCTTCCTGCCTCAGACCAGCCCAGAATCCCGCCAGTGATCGTTTTAATCAGGTGCGGAGCTGAGGTGAGGACTGTGCAGGGTTAAGTGGACAGTCCATCCCACACAAGTTAGGAATCATGAGCACTGACTTAGCTAACCCTGAGACCATTCAACTAGGACTGCACAGGGCCTCTTTGGGAGTAGGAAATCTTAAGATTTCAGGATGAGGCCATTCAAAACTAGCCCAGGAGTTCCCAGTTTCTTTGGTTAAAAAAAGATACAAACATGACTAGATTGGAATTCTTTAATGGTTTCCTAAGCAACAGTGGTCAGACAGAGTAAGTTTTCTTATGAAAAATGCTAAAACTTCTTATGAACAAAGGAATATTCAGACAGCTTCCTTAAGAAAATTCCTTAAAAGACTTTATTACTGGTATTTTCCAATTGAACACTAGCAGCCCGAGCCTTCTACCTTGTTGAACTCTTAAAAAAATAAGTTTTGAAACACTGTATGGCAATATATTTACAGTTTATATAGAAATTTTCAATAATCAAAATACATCTTTAGCAAAAATTTAGAATGTTAAATTTTTATAAAATAAGCAAAACCAATAGAAAAGAAGACTTCAGTACCATTTCCGACTTAGCTTAAGACAGAGGTTCTCCTAACTCCTGGCAACTCTTGGGAAGGAGAGTTCCCTGGGTAAGAGCCCTCTTCCCAGCAAGTTCACCTTTCTGATTTGGGTTTTTTATAAAATGCTGATTCCAAACAGATCTCCAGGATGGAAATGACAATACTGGCCAATCAACAGAGGCAACATGGTGGGTCAGGGTCCAGGGAGCAAGGCACTGCCTGAGAACCTTCTTGGGGCACTGTCACAGGCATCAGGCAACACTGCTGCTGCAGCCCAGCGCCTCAGCCTCTCCGCCAGTGGTGTCCTGGCAGCTAAACAGCCTGGGGCAAAGACAGTCCAAATTGCCCTGCTTGGGAGAACTGAGACCAGAAAGGCCTTGAAGATCACCCTAATCCCCAGACAGAGATCAGGCTAACAACAGCCTATGGTGTCTACGTCCATCTTCAGGAGGATTTCTTTTATTCTTGTGGCTTGTTAAAGAGGAAGGAAGGAATCGTCAACTTTGGCCAAAACAAAAAGCTTCTGCATGTCTAGCTTTGTTCGGGTGCTCTGGGCTCACAGCAGCCCGTGACCAGTTTCCAATCGAGGTACTCCCACGTGCTCTCCCAGCCGACAGTTTCAGATAACAAAGGACGATTTGTGTCTGAAGTCACCCTGCAAAGGCAGCACAAAGAATCAACTCAGGGGCTTTGTTGAGTGGTTTTTGACATACATTGGTCAAATCAAATATAAGCTAATCTTGTCCCGTAAAAATGAAACCAGGAGCAAAACAGAGATGAACTAAATCCTTGTTCTTCCGCAATAACATCTATTAGCACTCGAGCTAGTGAGGAAGGAGTTACCATGAGGGCCAAGAAGGTCAGGGAGTGCACTGTAATCCCCAGCCCCTGAGAGCCACTGGGTTTCCAAGCATTAGGTAGTTTTCTGGTAGCTGCAGCTGGACCACTAGGGTTTCTGTTCTTACCTCCTCACTTGTCCGGATGTAGTTAACACCACCGTGTTTCCCTGGGCTCTTAGAACTGTGAACACAAGAAGACAGCTCAGCAGTGCAGCTACACTGTCAATACAAGTCTGAACCCTAGATGAGGCAGGCGTACCTTTCTCCATCTTGCTTACTGCTGATGAGGCAGCCTCGTCTGTACGCACAGCAGATGCCCATCGTAATCAGAGCAAGAACAATAAGGACGACGAGGACTCCCCCAACAATCCCAGCAATGTTCAGATCATCTGCAGAAAAAGTTTGTACACAGAGATAGTGTGGTCCATTAAAAGACCTTAGACCCTCTTAGCTTACCTTCCCAACCCTACTGACCCATTTAGCCCTTGGTCTACTCATGCTTACTCTATCCAGAAAAGGAAACTGACCAATTAACATCTCTCTGGATAAGAAAATACAGGCTACCATAACCCCTGATATCATAAAACATTCTGGGATGTGGTTGGTTCAAATACAGTTATACTCAAAGCCACTGAGAGACGCTTACCAGTGTACAAGAGGCTTTAAAATCTTGTAAATATTACTCATGGAGAAATGGCTACATTTATATAGCATCAAGCCAGGAGTCCTAAGGAAAGTAACGTTCCTAATTTATACAGCCTGCCTATGCTGGCGATGGCTTGACCTTCCACTTCAGCTGCAGCCTGTCCTTGGCCCTTGTATAACTCCCTGCAGTCTTCCAGGCAGAGGCTCTAGTGGTTTTTCCCCTCTATGCAAATAAAGACGCTTGAGGAATGCAGGAAACCATCCTATGGCAGTGAATCACCCTAAAGTAATTCCCCAAACTGGATCGATGACATGTATTGGAATGCATCATGGACACGGACACTTGTGGAAAGTTCAGGTGACCCCTGCACACTGTATGCAGCAGTCCTCCATCAGGCTAGGGAAGCAATGCTCTGGGGTGGCCACAACTGAGAATGGAGGAAGGCCCCAGTGGTTCAGCTCACCCTATCCACTTCCAGCATCTCCCAGTGAGCCTGCTGCCTAACAATGACATCACAGGAGAAAAGCATGAGGCTTTTGAGTTTCCTGAAAAAATAGCTACTCTAACTGGCTAGAATCCCAGAGGCCCATCAGGGCTCCCTACACAACTGTTTTGGAAACTTCAATCAGTTACCAAAAAAAAAAAAAATGAATTCCGCCTAGTGCAAGTTCTATGATACCATGTTACTGACACCCAAGTCCCCAGGAAGCTGGTTTGAGGATCACATTTAGACCTCATGCTCTTTATACTCCCATCAGGCTCCCAGTAGATTTGATGAGTCCCCTGTCAGCTCCAGAGCCAACGTTCAACTTAAATATTCAATTTATTTCCATCTTCAGTGTAATCTTTCCGAGTGACTCACAGACTTCCATGTCCTGCCCCTCACACCTGGCTGCACCTGCGTCATTGGAAGCAATGCAGTAGTACTGCCCAGAGTCATCCTTGTGGACAGCATTGAAAACCTGTTTTAGAAACGACAAGTATTACTTCACTCAACAGGACAAACTGAGTGACAGACATCAAGACTGACACCGAGGCCCCGATGAAGCTACAAAGTAGTCTGCTCACCAGCAGCAGCGCTACTCTCATCATTTTCCCTCCCCACATCAGGGCTTAACAAGGAACTCCCCACAGGATGCTGAGAGCACAGCTAGGCAACAGCCAGAAGTAGCCCACTGCATTTTCCCTCTGAAGTTGAAGGGATCCTTAGACAAATACAAAACCCTAGAACAAGTCACCCGATCACTCCATGCAGTTGGGTATTTCACAAACCAGGACACCCCACCACCCACCCCACCCCACCCCACTCCTGCCCCTGCTGAAGGGCCTTGAAGCCAGTATGGCCTTTGCACATGCCAAGCCATGCTGTTTCATTTTCTTTTCTCTCCCACGTGACCTCTGTTATTTTTTTTTTCTGTTTTTTTGTTTGTTTGTTTTTGAGACAAAGTTTCTCTGTGTAGCCTTGGCTGTCCTGAAACTCACTTTATAGACCAAGATGACCTCAAACTCACAGAAATCTGCCTGCCTCCTGAGTGCTGGGACTAAAGGCATGTGCTGCCAACCACCACCATGCACCTGGAGGTTATTCTGAAGCAAATTCAGAATGTTTAATCCATACGTATGTATCTCTATGTAAGGACTTAAGAACTATAATCACAATTCTGTTGATAATGTCTGAATATCAAACATGTGCCCAGTAAGCACATTTCCTTCACATGATGTATATGTCCTACTGATTATTCAAACTAGGATTCTAATCTGTGAACCCACTTTTTTTCCTACCCCTTGGTCTCATCCAGATATACAGGTTTCCATCTTGTTTTACTCCTTAACACGTGTTTATAGAAAAGACAAAGCCACCTTTCCTGCAGTGCTTCTGATGTTGTAGGTTTTGCCTCTGCCTTGAAAAGGAGCCTCTGGCTCTCCTTACAGGCATACAAGGCCCCAACAGACACATCTACTTCCTCCCCGTGGAAGAGATCTTACCAGAGTGCCTGTCTCTGAGTTCACGTGGAAAGAGGAATTCTGGAACCTAGGATTGGCTCTGGAATCTGTAGGTAGTGGCACATCGTTGCGGTACCAGCTATAGTGAGGCCGGGGATAGCCCTCGCTCTCTTGGCACTGCAGTGTTGCCGTCTTGCCGACAGGCACAGCTGCTGGAACTCTGCAGACAGGGGTCACTGGCTTCACTGCAGGCAAAATACGAGTTGGTCTTTGAAATCTCAGCACAAGCCCATCATGCCAAAACCTAGTGTAATAAAGCAGCTCTGAAGACCCCAGCATCCACTGACTGCCTGCTGCCTGCACCCTGCTTCACTCTCTGAGTTCAATCCTGCCTGTGTGTCCAATCTCAGTCTCCAGTTCTTCCACCTTCAGGAGTAAGCTGAAAAGGAGGCTGCAAAGGCAGGTCCCTAAGGCCGGTGAGGAACACAGCAGTTCTCATCTTCCCAACCTAACTCCACTTAGCCTCACTGGGTCCCCTCCCAAACTGCAGATAGCCCCAGAACGCAGCTCTGGAGGAATAAATCAAAATATGAGCTAGTCTCATTCTAGAGCTAAGGACTGACTCATAGGGCTGACCAGTGGAAAAGCTGCACATTAATGGGGCCTACCTTGCACAATTAACTCAATGGTAATCTCATCAACTTCTTTTCGGTCACTTAGAGCAACAACCTCACAGCGATAGATAGCTGAATCCGACCGTGTCACATTCAAGATCCTCAGGGAAGTTTTTCCAAACACCTCTGTGCGACCTGCCAGGTCTCCTATAAAAAAGAAGACACAAGATACTAGACACTGGAAGACAGTGTGGTGCTGGACTTGATGGCAGAGCAAGAAGACTGAAAGTGCTATCTGTCTTGTCCCTCTCTGTGTGAAAGACATGCTCTTTATGAGAACCAGGCCACTGACTTCTCGCCATGTGCAACCTGAGCATCATAACTAGCATCTGGTAGTTAAGATAAAGCCAGGAACCTTATTTCTTTTATTATTCCCAGGAGGAGATAATTAGTTAAAGGAAAAATTAAAAGAAAGTTAAAGGAAAACCAAATAAACATTAAAAAACAAAGTCGACAAAGGATATTGTGGCTATCCACATGAAAAAGAAAGCTGATCCCTGGCTCCCTCCCTAGTCAACTAACATCCACTAAGAGTTGAACAAGAGCTGGGCATTTATTTGCAACACTATAAGCTAATAGGAATTGAGTTTGAGATTAGCCTAAGCAACACAGTAAACTTGAGGCCAGCCTGAGCAACATTAGCCAAAGTTTTTAGATTTATTTCCTTTATGTGGATGAGTGCTTTGCCTGTCTGTATGTCTGTACAGCAGATATATACCTGGTGTGTGTGGAATCAAACCCAGGTCCTCTACAAGAGCAGCCAGTACTCTAACCACTGAGCCACCTCTCCAGAAGGCATAATCTTCATGATCTTGCCTTCAGTAATGGTTCCTTAGATATGGCAACAAAGACACAAGCACAAAAATTTGGAGTTATACTAGACTCCATCAAATTAACAACAGCTGTGCTTTAAAGGGCATAAGCAGCTGAGAAAACAATCTATGTACACAGGTAGAGAAACTCTCCAAGCCATGTCAGAAAAAGGATTCACCTCTGCAATGTATAAATCTACAACTCAAAGGAAATACACACGGTTTTTAAATCAGCCTAACAGTTGATGAGATGTTTCTCCCAAGGAAATCTACACTGCCCACTTTGCACAGGAAGGGATGAAGCCACTCTGATATCTTATACCCTCTAAAACTATTAAGATAAAGGTCAGATGGCCGATCACAAGTGGAGGTGTGACTATGGGAGAAGCACTGAAGTGTGGGTGTAAATGGAGAAAGCCAGGACTGGGCAAGTGGCTCACTCAGTGGTTAAGGACAGTTACTAATTTTGCAGAGGATCCAGGTTTGGTTCCCAGCAACTGTATGGTGGCTCACAACCATACATAACCTCAACTCCACAGGAGCCAATGCCCTCTTCTGAGCTCTGTTCACCCAGCATGCAGATGAAGTGCTCAGACATATGCAGGCAAAAGACACACATAAAATTTAAAAAAAAAAAAAATGGTGACGCCACTTTGAAAAGTCATCTCAGAAACTCCCCATGCAGCTACCATGTGGCCCAGTAGTTGTATACTTGGTCTTCACACAGAGATGAGTACAGAATGCTGACGGTAGCCAGTGTAAAAGCAGCATCTGTACACATCACCTGATGCCTGCTGAAAGCAGCAAGGAGCCCACACCATGAACAGTGGCCCTGCCAGAGAAGGGAACAAGAAAGTCCTGTGCTAAGTGAAAGAAGCCCTTATATGACATCTCCAGAAAACGCAAAGCCTGAGAGGCATGTAGATAAGGGCTGTTGAGAAGTGAGGGGAGGGCCCTAACTCTTCACAGCATGGGCTTCTTCTCTGGCTACGGAAAGGTTCTGGGATTGACAGGGTGGTGGTCCATTCCTATGTGAGTATAAAAGCCAAATTTTACACTTAAGGGGAACAGGATAACAGGTGTAACAAGTGTAATAGGAGTAGCAGGTGTAATAGGGGTAACAAGTGGAATAGGAATGACAGGAATAACAGTAGTAACAAGTGTAATAGGAGTAACAGGGGCAGCAGGTATAACAGGAATACCAGGAATAACAGTAGTAACAAGTATAATAGGAGTAACAGGGGCAGCAAGAGTAGCAGGTATATCAGGTGTCTTGGGCACAGCACCAATCCTGCTTCCGCCCTTCTGCTTCTTTGTGGTACATGTCCTTTATGCTAACCATTCCTATGGGTAAGAGTAAAACCTCTGATGTCCATGAAGAGAAAGTCGTTGGTAATGCGAGTGATAACTCAGGGCCTCATACGTACCAGATCAGTGGTCCATCACTCTGCCCACCTCACCCAAATCTACCCCCAGCACTAGGGAAATAAGAGTTTTCTTAAAGATTTATCTTTACTATTTGTTATTCTATGCACTGAGTGTGGGTATGTGCAGGTGTGAGCACAGCTCCTGCAGACTAGAGAGGAGCAGGAGTTACAGGCTGCTGGAGTGGGTACGCAGAACTGAGCCCAGTCCTCTGCAACAGTACACTCTTAACAACTCGGTCATCCCTCTAGTCCCAGCCTCCCCCCCAAAAAAATCATTAGGGTTTTTTTTTGTTTTTTTTGTTTTTTTTTTTTTTTTTTT
>NW_022196906.1:21156045-21176461 GCF_008632895.1 Mastomys coucha
TTTTTTTTTTGTTTTTTCGAGACAGGGTTTCTCTGTATAGCCCAGGCTGTCTTGGAACTCACTCTGTAGACCAGGCTGGCCTCGAACTCAGAAATCCACGTGCCTCTGCCTCCCAAGTACTGGGATTAAAGGCATACGCCACCACTGCCCGGCAATCATTAGGTTTTTATAGTTTTAATAAATGCATCTTTTTTTTAAGACTTACTTATTTATATTCTTGGTGTAGAGCGTTTTGTCCACACACCATATGCATGCATTCATGGCCTGTGAGGGTCAGGAGGTGTCAGATCCCCTGGAGTTGTGAGCTCTACAGGGTGCTACCACAAAGCTACACATACAGCCCTTGGAAGTTGTTGGGGTTTGATCTTGTTATCCCCCCTCAGACGTAGAAACTGAATTCAGAGTTTCATGAATGCTAGGTAAGCAGCACTGTACCACTGAGCTACAGCTGTAACCAACAAACTATTTTTAAGACCTTACAACTCCTGAAACCTGTAGAACTCAGATCACAATGCCCATGACTTCACTAAAACTGAACATAGGCCCTCCTATTTCTCCTTCCCTTGATGCCAGACGGAAAGTAACATCCTACTCTGCCCCTCACAGCCCCAGCACTCCATCTTTCAGCACAGCTGATCCTCCCCTCGCATTTCCAATGGCGCTACCTCAGCTCCGCCAAGGAAATCTGATCTGGTCCTGCTCGGAGCTGTGATTACCTCCAGTCTCTGTCACTTCTCCTAGTACCTCTTATGGGTACTGCCTGCTGTCCAGACAGCTGTGGCCTGACACCCCGTGCACCTGCTGTCTTCTTCATCGCCCTCTCAGCCAGGCCCTGGCTACAGCTCTTCTCAGCAGCTGAGTTCTCCCTGGTTTGTGTGTGTCCATATGTAGCACTCTTTCCTGCCACTATGTCTCTCAGCATGTAGCACTTGCTATCTTGTAGACTGCCTGAGCACTCGGCAGCAGACATCCTGATGCCTGGCTCTCAGTCTCTGCCTCTTCACCATCCCATAGTAGCTTACATTAATACTATCCCCAGATACTGTCCTGCTGCAGGTCGGTGTAGGGGGGCCCCAGACCTAACACTGGACACAGTGGAACTCAATTCTGTGTCCCCACACTGCTGTGATAATCCCTTTGGGCACTCACAGTATGTCTGTTGTGGGCCATAACAGCCTGGCTAAGGAAATGGTTTGCTGTGATTTCTCAGGCAATCTGTACAGAGACCCAAGTCCTTACTAAGGAGCTGGGATTTGTTGAAGCTGCATTGTACAGGTACAGGCAGGCTCAAAAAAAATCAATGCTAAAATTGAAATTTTCTCAGTGATAAACTCAGAAAGTCACAACAATCTGAGCCACAGAAGTAGGCTGGCAGTCTGGGGGAATGTTACTATAAATAAATTCTGAGGCCTGTAGATAAAATAGGATGAGTGCAGAGCACAGTGGCCTCATACCTTGAATCTTGTTGTCAAAATACACATATGTGGTTTGGCCATCTTGGATTTTCTTCCATTCAATCCTAGGGTCATTTGTCTGTGAGTCCGTAATGATACAAGACAATTCCACACCTGGAGAGCAATGGGAGAAAGATTATAAGCTTCAACTTTCCAAGACGAGTTTCTGCCAGAAAAACAATGAAAACATTAGTAAGGATTTCACCACAGGGAACACACCTCCCCTTAGACACCCACATCTATTATGTGAGCTTTCTTTGTTGTGTTGATATAAGGATAGGCAGGAAACAGCCAATGTAACCTGCAGAGTGTGCTGCTAGGCTGCCCATACACAACAGCCATCCTGAACATTCTTGGCTATTACATTCAGGGGAGTAGGGGCTGGAGGGATGGCTCGGTGGTTAAGAGCACTTACTGCTCTTGCCAAGAGGAGTTCAATTTCCAGCATACAACTATCTAGACTCCATCTACTAGAGATCCAGGGCCCTCTTCTGGCCTCTGCAATATCCTCCTGACATGTACATAGACAGACACACGTTCACAAATAAAATATCTTTTAGATGATAACAGATTGGGTGTGGTGGTGCACAATTTAATCCCAGCACAGTCTCTGGAAGGCAGAGACAGGCAGACAGCTGTGAGTTCCAGGCTGTGAATTCCACACCAGCCAGGGCTACACAGTGAGATCGTGTCTCAAACAAACAAATATATAAATGTATCAATACAATAAACACAACAGAACAGGTGCTGGGTTGGCTGCAGAGCTATCCAACATCCACTAGAGGCTCCCATCCCTCTCCATGTTTCCTGTACTTACTTTCAAATTCATGTACCACTGGGTTTCGGTTGCTGGATTTGAGATTCACTGCCTCTATCATGCAGCCTGAAGGAAAAAAACAAAAGTAAAGTTAGATAGCCCCACAACTGCAAGAAACACTGGATGGAGGCCACAACTCTTCCTTCCATGTAAACGTGAATGTCCATCACAAAACACCATCCATCACAAAACACGGGGGATGGGAAAATACACTAGCAACAGTGTCTCACAGACAAACAGTAGTTCATGCTTTCCTTTGTTCCTCAGATTCTAAAAGAATTTAAGGGAAGAGCTTTGAAAGTGGAAAAAAACACCCGTTACTACTACTCAGGACAACAAAGAGCAACAGTAACTGAGACCCAGCAAGCTCTGAACAGAGTGACTGTCCTGTGTATCCTAATGAGCCTCAGCATAGTCTCTCTGCTACAGCAACCATGAGTAGGCTTTACACGCATGGTGTGTGAGACAGGGTCTCTCACCAGTCTGGAATCCCGGATTAGGACAGAGTGTCTGGCCAGTGACCCACATGTGCCACCGCATCCGCTTTCTGACATGACTCTAGAGATCTAACAAGTCTTCAATGCTTTCAAGTCAAGCATCCTATTGACCAAATTATCTCTCTAGCCTATATTTTATTTTTAAATGGCACTTAATGTCTTAGATTGGGTTTCTATTGCTGATAACACACCACGACTAAAAGCAACTTGGGGAGGAAAGGTTTGACTTCATCTTACAACTCTTCACACACCTGAAGCAGAAGCCATAGAAGAATGATGCTTACCAGCTTGTTCCTCGTGGCTGCCTCAGCCTGCTTTCCTATATGCCTCAGGACCACCTGGACAGGGGTGGCACCACCCACAATAGGCTGGGTCCTCCCACATCAATCATTAATCAAGAAACCACCCCTACAGACTTGCCACTGTGATCTAGCAAAGACCTCTCTCAGAGGCACTAAACCAGGACAGGCCACTGCCACTGCTCTTGGTTGTCCACTGACATAATGTAAGTCCAATTGATAAAGATACTATTGGCTTTAGATGCAGGATATAGAGAAATCAACTCAAGCTGACCAGGAAACTAACTTATACTTTTGCCAGAAGGTGCTATATAGGCTGCTAAAAAGAAAAGACATCAATGGCCTTACCAAGTGCAGGACACTGCATGCTACAATATTGGCCTGCTGGCAATGTATGGCCACTGGTACAATAATGGCGTGACTGTTAGGGGGTAACCCTGATCCACAGGAAGAATTTCATTTCTGGTACTAAGAATTTGGTCAAAGCTTATGACTTGGGGATCCTACAGCTGTTGTTTTGCTAAATACCTATGTTGTCAAACTGCTTTCTTAAGACTTATGGTTTTGCCCATAGATCTGTGCCTCTCTCAACCGTGGACAGAGAAGCTTCTTTCTGAGGTGCCAAGTTGTTAACACATAGACTCATAACTGGTCCGAGTGCCGAGTATAATTAATGAAGAGTGCTCAGCTATGCAAGTATCATCCGTATCAACTTCCCACCATCCAAAGCTCAGGGAACTTTGCAAAACGAGATGGAAAGAACATAAAAAACGGGATGGAGAGGAGAGATGTGAAATGCTCACTTCTGGAAATCCTATAGCTGTTGCATGCATCAACTCACAGAGTCTGTGGTTACTATTGTGCCGGTAACCAGCACAAGATCAAGCCAGTCAAAAAAGCCCAATGTGGATGAGGGAGGGCCTAAGACCCCACTTCTTTCAGAGGAAGTAATGGCAACTGAAGTCTTCTGAGAGAAAAAGGGTCTAACTTTCTTTAGGGATGCAGATGCTGATAGGTTGCTCATGTCGAAATGGGCATCCACACGGTCACACATGTGTATATGAAGAGAACTAATGTGACTCAGTTATTAATAACAACAATAACAAAAAGAGAGGGGACAAGAAGCTACAAGGGAAAGAGTGTAGGAGGCAATGGGGTGTTGGGAGGAGGCAGAGATGTAATCAAAGTATTGTATAAATGCATAGAGTTTTCAAAAATAAAATATTATTTAAAATAATAAATAAAAAGAAAGAAGCAGTGGTGGTGCAGGCCTGTGACTCAGCACCAGGAAGGCTGAGGCTAGAAGAGCAAGAGTTCAAGGCCAGACTACAGTATATAGTAAATTCAGGGCCAATCAGGGTGACTGAGTAAGACCTTGTCTCAAAAACCAGGAATTAGGGAGAGACGATCAACATCTGGAAATCCCTTATCTGTGATCTAACTACCATTTCCCAAATGCTAAAATGGTCCAAACACAAGGACATCCTACAATGCACCAACCACAGGTTATTTGTAGCACAATGAGAGCAAGCAGGAGAAAAGCTGACATCCGTAAATCTGATCAAAGCAATGAAGCTGAGAGGGTCAGAGTACCTCAGGTCACTTCCGAGTGTTTGTATCCTCTGGTTAAGAAGCTAGCGCCAAGAATTACCAGCACCCCACCCTTCAGGACATTATACCCATAAGGCAAATTTGTGCTTTCCCTGGGAAAACAACAGTAGTCAGAGTAAAGAATGTCATGTGAAAATCCACCAGCTAAAGAGTGTTAAGATGTCACATATGAGAAGCCAGTCAGTAGTGTGCAGAGAAGACAGACCAGAAATGAGACCTAAACTTACAAACAGCATGATTTTGACAGGCACCAACGACAGTGGTTTGCTTCTTGTAGATCAGCTGACTACTGTGCTAAAGGAAATTATCATCCTGCCTGCAAAGTGATGCTTATTGTAGAGAAAAGGCACAGCAAATCCCGTACCCCCTCCCTCCCTCCCTTAGTACTGTAACAGGTGATGGAGCGGAGCAAGGAGGCACTCTGTGTGCTGCAGGGATTCTAGTGAGCTGCACCTCTGAGCATCACTGGGGGGCTATCTAACAACGTTCTCAGCACTGACTTAGCCTCCCCGTACCCTTGAATGTAAAGACTACTGCATGTACTTCCCAGGCAGGGGACAGAGCCTACTGGCAACAAGCACAGTCAAGAATCAAGCCCAGGAGTTTGGACTTATCATTCCTACTTCCATGATTTATTTCATTAATTTTCATATAGGAAATAATACTAAAAATCTACCCAGAAATAAAAGAGACAGCAACAGATCCACATAATGGAGATTTTATACTAAAAGGAAGACATGAATCAGACCCTGAAGTCTAAATTGATAGCCCATTGTTCTACCAAAATCTCTTTTCAGACAAGTTTGCAAGGGAAGTGGCTTTCAAAGGGTCTTGGTGTGATGTGCAGTTGGCACGGTCACCACCAATCCAACACCTCTTCCTCCCGCTCACAACATGGAACTGGGCTAAGGAAGGGAACAGGCAAGATGAGGATGATAAGGCACAAGAGGAAACACTGTTGCTCTGACATTCACGTGGCCTTCCTCATGGCCGGCACCCAGAGCTGCTGTGTTCTCCGTTTCCCCTTCCCTTTCCTTACCAGGAACAATTGAGGCACCTGTGGACAAGAACTGCAGTTTCCTCCTTCAGTGTTGAGAGACGTAGAAACTACCAGGGTCTGGAGCCAAGATGGCAGGCAAGTCATATACCAATCCTTCACTTGTTTAAAATACCATTCCCCTAAGTCAGACTCAGAAAGACATGTTTTCACATTGTTAGGGGTAGACGGGGTGGGGAGAGGAGGCAGAGGCAGAAGGAGGGGCAAGTATGAGCAAAGTATAATGGCGTGCACAGATGAAAACACCACAGTGAACCTATTATGCTAATTAAATAGGTAAAGCAAGGTCCACTGTCCAACCCCTCACCCCCTGGAATGTGTCTTGCCAAACATGCCTGCAGGTTTCTACACGTGGTGCTATCCAAGAAGCCTTGAGCAGTGACTCGTTCTGTGGGGCCAGGCCCCATCCACTCAGAAACAGCCTGTTGCCCAGCCCAGGACACCCATGCTTCCTTCTACTACCCCAGAGTGACTGGCTATAAAATGCATCTACAGGCTAAAGAAAGACCAGCCAATAACAAAATACTGCAACAAACACAGACTTAAACCATAAGAGGTGTTGAACTGTGGAATGGCATGAGCTTCAGCCCACACTCTTGTTAGCTCTACAGTCAGCTCATTCTGGTTGAATGTTCTAAGGGCTGTCACACACTTGAGAGAACTCAAACTCAGTTCCAGGGGTGACTGCTCAGGATCCCAGTGCAAACTATGCATCTTCCTTCATTTTCTCTTCTTTCTTTGAAATTAAAGCCATGCAAACAGGAGCCTGGATCTACTGACTCATGAATAAACCACTACAATAACAGAAGGGGTCTCTTTCACTAACAGTGGCTTTATTTACCTACAGGGCCCACCAGGAGAGGAGGAGATCAGTAAGCTTAGCTTTTCATGGAAAATTACATTAACTGCAATTTATACCAATTACTATAAAACAGGATGAAAATTTTCTTTTAAAATTATTTCAGTCTACAATATGTTGTTGCTAAAACCTAGTTTATGTGTGACTGGCTCTCAGAGGATTTATATTTAGCTTTCTGGCACTCTGTTCACTTTGTCTCCTGCTCAAAAGAAAACTTTCCCCTAACCAGGACTCAAGCCGAGAATATCACGTCAGCACACAGCACTGTGGGATTGTGCTGGCCCACTGGGGCTCAAGTCTAAATATAAAGCAGCAGCACAGGCTTATCCATGGACATTAACTGCATGTTTACTGTTCAGAACAGAACACTTGCTTGTGCTTGTTCAGTGAAAGCCACCTTACAGAAAAGTATTTCAGTATAAAGCATCATTTCAACAATGTCACAGAGCATTAGCCAACTTTCCAGGAATTTAAGGGCAAGAACTGAGGGAGAGGGAACACAGAATGCTATTGTCCAGAACCATCCACCTACACATACAGCAGAATATAAATCATTCAAAACAGGTTCTGACTGACCAAGGCACAGCTGGAGGAAATCCTGCTTATACCTACCAATGTGATCAAGGCCAAACTAAATGTCAATATAATCTTAACAGATCCTTAAAAATGAAGTCTAAGTCTACCTAGTAATACATGTGAGAGGACAGGACGAATATAAGTTTTAGGCCAGCTTGGGATACAAAATGAAACCCTTTCTTTTTTTTTTTTTTTTAAAAAAAAGCTGAGTGGTGGCACACACCTTTAATCCTAGCATTCAGGAGAGAGGCAGGTAGATCTCTGTGAGTTCAAGGCCAACCTGGTAAACACAGCAAGTTCCAGAACATCCAGAGCTACACAGAGAAACCTTATTCTGAAGAAAACACACACACACACACACACACACACACACACACACACACACACACATACAAAAGGATCAGCCAAACAAGATGGGATTAAAAATAAATCTGGCTTGAATGGTTAATTTTATGTGTCAATGTGGAGGGTGCTTTTGCATAGCATTACTATTTAAACTGTGGAACTCTGGGTTCTCTGGTATCATTAGATCTTATCCTAAAATTGGCTGCAGATCTAAATAGAATAAAGAGCACTCTCCCCATGGAAGAGGAAGTTCTTGGGCAAAGTATCTTTGGGCCTGGTGACATCATTGTCTCTCCGGGGTCACCAGGCTGCAGGGATACACTGTACATTCCTAACATGTCAGTTTTCATGACCTCAACACAATTCCTTAGCATACCATGTGATGTGGTCTCTGCACTCCAGCAGCACCAAACACTCTCCCAGGAAGAATGAAGGAAGAACAAGATAGACCTGAGGACAGGTTCGGGAGGCAGAAAGGCAGAAGGGGAAACAGGAAGGGAAAGATCCCCCAGAGTAATAGCTTACCTCTTCTTGTAATTGATGGCTGACCCCTACCCTTTTTAATCATTCAAAAAAGTTTATACAACAAAACACGAGCTGGATGGCATCCCTGCCTGGCTCACCAAGAGTTTAGCTTTAGCTGAAACAACTATAGAACTGTAACCAACAGAGGAGAGAGATGGTGGTCAGCATGTTCATACAAGCCCAGCATCATCAGTTTCTAACAGCAGAAAGCTCAGAGAGACATCTTTCTCCATGAGCCTCATTTTGGAGGTACTGAGGCATGACAATGGTGATGACTAAATTATACAGCATGTGTCAAGGCGCATTCTTATTCTGTAAAGCATCTCATCTGCAAATACATCATCCCTAACACTTAACCTGACTGGAAACCTTGGCCTGGTGCAACTCTGTGAGCCAGTCCTGAAAACACTCTTTGCATGTCATTACAAATTCTGGTATCAGAATTCCAAGACAAGAATATGTGCTCCTATGTGCTTCAAAGAATATATTCAATTCAATTCAAATGAAATATATTCAATTTGATTCAAATATATACCAAGTTATATTTGCATTCCAACTGTATAAACTCTGCAATAATCCCATCTTGTTTCCATTCTCCAAGGCCCTCTGTCTCTGCAGTCTGAGGAGGTACAGAGAAACAGCCTTAGCTGTTGTTGTCAAGGGCAGTGAAGGAGGATGGTCCTACTTTAAATATAAATGGAACAGCCACTTCATGCTCCCAGACCTACCAGGGCTTTGTAAAGAAGGGATGAGATTTCTTTATCCCATTGTCATAGCAGTAAGAAACAGTCAAGCTACAGGACTTTCAGCTTTAACATGTTAAAAGAAAATAAACGTGTTCTAAAAGTAACTGGTGTAACTGAAATGTTGAAAGATGAGGAAAATTAAGAATGGTTGTATGGAAAAAAAGAGAGTAAGTTCAATTCTCATGTGTACAGTTTAACTTCAGCTCAGTCCTACCAAAATAGGACAAGACTATACGCTACCAAGAATTTCTCTATCACAGTCTTTTCTAACTCGTGACTACTAAGTTATATACTTAGAAATAAAGCAACTTAGTTGTATTTTTCTTTCCTCAATGAATAAGAATAATAGTCACATGAGCTAGGTGTGCTAGTCAGGTGCCTACAGTTCCAACACTTAGAAGAGTAAGCTGAAAGCAGGGCATTTGAGGGAAGGTCAGAATGCTCAAGTCAGAGGCCCATCAGCGCTACAGTGAGACCTTGCTTCACAAAAGAAAAAAACACTGTATTTTAGATTAAAGTGTGAAAGAAATGCATGTATATTCAGTATATAAATTATACAAATATAGCATATAAATAAATGTAGTCAATATAATTCAAAATAAATATTGTAGTTTTATGTGTAGTTTAAGGAAACAAGCTAATAAGAATAAATGCTATACTTTAATGTCATACATATAATCATGACTAAATATCTAAAGTTCACTGAATAAATAAATTCAAAAATACAAGAAAAAGGCAAGAATGAAAAAAATATTTTAAAGAAGTAGAAAAGAAAATGCAACACATAGCACAATCAGAGGCTGGGTCACTACACTGAGAGGATGCAGCACAGCCAGAGGCTGAGTCACTGCACTGAGAGGATGCAGCACAGCCAGAGGCTGGGTCACTGCACTGAGAGGATGCAGCACAGCCAGAGGCTGGGTCACTGCACTGAGAGGATGCAGCACAGCCAGAGGCTGGGTCACTGCACTGAGAGGATGCAGCACAGCCAGAGGCTGGGTCACTGCACTGAGAGGATGCAGCACAGCCAGAGGCTGGGTCACTGCACTGAGAGGATGCAGCACAGCCAGAGGCTGGGTCACTGCACTGAGAGGATGCAGCACAGCCAGAGGCTGGGTCACTGCACTCACAGGACTCACAAGTCTTAATGGGGGCAGGCTCCAGCCGTAAGTAGGCTCCAGCTGTAAGCAGCCGCATTCCCATGGCTAACTCCCATTGTTTGTTTTAAATGGCTGTGCCATAGGTAAGAACATAAGAGGGCTATTTCAGCAGGAAACATTTCGGACTCATGCTGAAGGCAACCATTCCAGCCCAGAATGAAAACAAAGCAAGGGTTTCCTAGGTAAGTTCCTTCCTGTTAATTTCAGGTATCAAAATTCAATGATTTTAGTCCTGTCTAAGCTACATACTTTTTATGTCCAAAGCCACTATGAAAAAATGATCACGACATTGTCTCTGTTGATTTAGCTTAACCATATATATTAACCATGAAATAAGTTATTTTAATTTAAAAAAAAAAATCAAAAGATGCCAGAAAAGATGACATAATGGAATTTTTGGAGTATAATGATGCAACAGTGAACTTATGACTAAGCATTTATAGGAGGGCTGGAGAGATGGCTCAGTGGTTAAGAGCACTGACTGCTCTTCTAAAGGTCCTGAGTTCAAATCCCAGCAACCATATGGTGGCTCACAACCATCCGTAATGAGGTTCGACTCCCTCTTCTGGTGTGTCTGAAGACAACTACAGTGTACTTACATATAATAATAAAGAGATCTTTAAAAAAAAAAAAAAAAAGCATTTGTAGGATACTACAAAAGTGAACACATGACTTAGCATTTATAAGATGCTGCAACAGTGAACACGACTCAGCATTTATAGGATGCAGCAACAATGAATACATGACTAAGCATTTGTCAAGAAGTTAGAATTAAAGACCATAAAGTGTGATCTTTAGTGAATGGGAACTTAACAAAAGAATCAGCTAGGATGTTCACTAAGCAAGGCTGGAGAACAGAATGTGACAAAGGAAACAGTTACAAATACCAGAACCTCACTAACTAGGATCCCTGGAGCATGTCAGGGGCTACTGACAAGTGCATCTGAGAAGACATTGCACTCTAGTTTTCCCCCAACAGCAATGTGGGTTAGCAACTCAGATGGAAAAAAATCTTTACATATATAACAATCAAAAAAGTAAGTCATGAGCTGGGCAGTGATGGCGCATGCCTTTAATCCCAGCACTTGGGAGGCAGAAGCAGGTGGATTTCTGAGTTCGAGGCCAGCCTGGTCTACAGAGTGAGTTCCAGGATAGCCAGGGCTATACAGAGAAACTCTGTCTCAAAAGAGGAAGAGAGAGAGGGAGAGGGAGAGGGAGAGAAGTATTATGAACAATTTCATACTTACAAATTAGACAATTATAATGAAATAAATATTGCAAAGCCTCACTCAAGATTAAGTGACCAGAATAACCTCACATTGACTTAAAACAAAAATTTTTGTAATTAAAAGACTCTCCTTAAAAAAACCACAGGTATAGCAAGCTTCACTAGTAAACTTCAATAAAAATTCAATGTAAAAATGCAAACTGTCTCTAAAATCCCCAAAACATTAATAATAACAACAACAACAAAGAAATATTTCCCACCTATGCCTTTGGTTGAGGGCAGCATGACTCTGGTATCAAAACCAAAGATTTTATAAGAAAACTATAGTCAATATTCTTTATGAACACAAGTATAAAATTCCAAAATCTGCCATTATCAGGAGGACCAAATGGTTAGGACAGAATTGTGAGGTATGATTAGCAATGGCTGATCGGCTAACACAACTCCAGAGAAAAAAGCAAAAACACAGTAGCAAGAAGATATTTTCTTTTAACTCACTCTGTAAACCAAGCTGGCCTTGAACTCAGAAATCAGCCTGCCTCTACCTCCCAAGTGCTGGGATTAAAGGCGTGTGCCACCTCTGCCCAGCAGACATTTTCAATGGATGAAGAAGAAGAGTATTGCTAAAACCTAGCATCCATTCATCATAAATTATTTTGGAATTAAATGCTGAATACTTTCTCCTAAGGTCAGATGTGGTGGTTTGGAAACCCTAACTAAGACAAGAACAAGATAAAGACATCTAGTCTTAAGATTTCCATTCAACACTGTATTGGAAGTTCTAGCCAGTGAACCCAGGCATGAACACTTACCCATATAGCAACAAATACCCGTACAGTATGCACCTTTAATCCAAGAGTCAGGAGGAGGCAGAGGAGGAGGATCTCTGTAAGTTCCAGGCCAGCCAAGGTTACATAGAAAGACTGTCTCCAAAAACAATGAGAAAGGCAAAGGCAGAGCTGTCTTTATTTACATGGACATGATCATCTATGTCAAGAAAGAGTGAAGTACAATCCCAAGCTGCTGTCTGACTGCTGTGGCTTTAGTATATATACTTTTATTGGAATACAGTCACATTCTCTATTTGCTTATTATCTATGGCTGCTTACACTTTTAAAACCTCAGTGATGAGTAAGTGCAAGACATTTACAAGTGATAAACATAAGATGCTCAACATCATTAGTGAGCTACAAATTACGACCACAGTAAGACAGCAATATACACTGATAAGAATGGCCAAAAGTTAAAAGAATGACCACAACTTGATACAGACATCAAACTTTTGATTTCCCCTGGGCTGCCAGTGAAAATACAAAGCAATTTGGAGAACTGACTTGAACAATTGAAATGTGCCTACTTTCCTAGTCATATTACCTTACATACAAAAGAGAATGAAATTATACTCAGAGTAACTGCATATGTGGTAGTTGTAGTCACTATTTTTGATGTAGTAGTGGTTGCAAGGCCTTTCATATATGCTAAATTTGCCAAATTAGATATTACATATTTACAGTTTATCACATGGCAACTTATACCTCAACTTTTTTTTTTTAAACTCCAAACCCAAGAGTTAGTAATGATTGTGGAGTGATTAAAACCGTAACTGGAGAACAGAGATGAACTAATGAATGGAATCATGTCCTCCTAGGAACAGAGATGAACTAATGAATGCAATCATGTCCTCCTAGGAAAGCTTAAGGGAAGAGAAGTGAGTTTGCTCTGTTTACACCCTTCCTGTATTCCCCATACTGGCATCCTATCCAATAATTCCAATTTTTAACTCAACTACAGAAGACATCCATGAAAGGTTTCATTTCTTTTGCTGTCTCTGTAGAATCCCTAAGGAAAAAAAATAGGTAAAAAAAAATTATAAAAAAAGGAAAACAGGCTAAGATGTAGCTACATAACAGCATTATCCTAGCATAAAGGAGTTTGATCTACCGCATAAAAGAGAGAGGGGAAGGGGAGGAGAGGGGAAGGGAAAATGGCCTCTCTGAGAAATCAATCTCATGACAATATTCTCATCACAAAAAAGCAACTTAAAATGAGTTATATGAATAAGCATGCTAACAAATGCCTGTAATCCCATACTGTAGAGGCTGAGGCAGAAAAAATACGAGTTTGAAGCCAACATGGGCTGCACAATAAGATTCAGGCCAGCCAGGGCAACAGAGTAGCAAACCAACAAAATCCAAAAACAATCATCACCAACTCCCACCTTCCCCGACCTGCCAAAAAAATGCTGTATATTCAGCATCAGAAATGGAAATGTTTCAAACCAGACAATCTAAACTACTATATTTATGTGTATACATCGAATGTTTGTGTATATATGTATATATGTACACATACATATATATATTCTCATATAGAATTCCCTGGAGTGCTTGTTCTGTGTCAGCCACCACTTTCCTAAACAACTTTTATATTCCTCCCAACTATCCTAGAAGGTGCCTACTGTGACCATCCAAACTACAGACATAGAAACTCACTCAGGATAATGTAGTCACTAAGTGGATCAGGTGAAGGGGAGAAACCCAACAGAGTCTTCAGAGCAGAAGGGCAGAGTACATAAAAACTAACACAATCTGTCTTCACATGGTATAAGATGTTAACAGACATCTTCAGAGTGAGAAAGGAAGGATGGAGACTAGAAAGTATGTCTCCTGGGAGGACTGACACAACAGACTGGTATTAAAGAAAACTTACTATGCTGCCTTCTGTGTAGTGGGAAGGAGCTAGAGTGGCCACAGCTCCTGAATACATCACTTACGAGGTCATTAGTGAAGCATTCCAGCCAAGGGCACTTGAAAGAGAGCACTCTGGCTGCCCCTGAGCCATCGAAGCATTGACACCGTGGTTCTGGAACTGGGTTGATAAGAGGTCCACCACCATTCACCATGCTACTTGGGGTGCTACTGTTTCTCATTTATAGATACTGAAATTAGTGCCTATCTTATAAAGTAATTGACATCATTAAGGATTGCATATAAGGACATAAAATTCCTAGTACAGAGCACGTACTCAATAAAAACAGAAATAATGAAAAGGTCAGCAGAGTAATATGATCAGATTTCATTTTTAAGCTAGTGAGAGATACCGATGTAGTGGATGTAAAACCAAAAAAACACTATGTTCCAATAGAAACACCAAAAAGTTCACTTATTTTCTATTATACTGAGAATACTTCTGGTTCCAGAGAAAAAAGGAAAAATGTCCTGCCTAAACCCAGACATTCTAAATGGAGACAAACCGAAATTCCTAACATCTTGAGTCACACACCCCAATGTTCTCAACATTAGGATATAGAGTTTTTCATCACTTCCTGGGGAGATGCTAAACAAACAAACAATCAGCAAGTAGCTGGAGAGATGACTCAGCAATTAAGAGCACAAACTGCTCTCACAGGGGACCTCAGTTTAATTCCCGGCACCCACATGAGGCAGCTTACACCTGCCATAACCAGTTTCTGCCCTCTTTCGAGCTCTGTAGGCACTACTCTCATATGTACATGCACACACACACACACAAACACACACACACAAACACATACACACACGTACATAATGTAAATTTTTTTAAAAACTCAGTAAAACACCTGGGTACCTGTACACACTATCTAAGAAGGGCCAAAGAAACAGTCCTATATAAGTCCAGGGTGGAGAACCAACGTCTACTAAGATTATTCATGGCTGACACAAAGGTGGTGTCTTAGTTTGGGTTTTATTGTTGTGAAAAGAAACCATGATCAAGGCAACTGTTATAAAGGCAATATTTAATGGGAGCTGGCTTACAGTTTCAGAGGTTTAGTCCATTATCATCATGGCAGGAAGCATGGCAGTGTGCAGAGAGGCATGGGTTTGGAGGAGCCGAGGGTTCTACATCTTGAGCCAAAGGCTGCCAGGAAGGTCTCTTTCCCCCACTGGGCAGGAGCCTGAGTTCTAGGAGACCTCAAAGCCCACCAGCACAGTGACACACTTCCTCTAACAAGGTCACACCTATTCCAACAAGGCCATACTTCCTAACTGTGCCACTTCCCACGGGCCAAGCATATTCAAACCACCACAGGCGGCTACATCTCAAGGAAGTCCCCAGAGCAACTTGTAGCTCCTTCTCAACTGGGGTCCACCAGAAGCAAGGACAACCCACAAAAAGCTCCACCCTTAAAGAATCCCCCACACACTCACAGGCAGCTATGCTACTTTTAGCGTCCTCTGTAACAACTGTTTACTTCTTGTCTAACCTCAGGGAAGGAGATACACTGAGGATCTTGTGAGTCCTATAGTCAGAGTCCCCCACTACAAAGGACCAGCAGGCTTCTTGAGGGTCTCCTGAGAGTGATCACAGTCACTCCAGAACAGCTGCTAAGTCCAGAACAAGTTAAGTAACACAATCAGGAGAATCCTGACTGGACACTAGCTCGAGGGTTCTCAACCTTCCTAATGCTGCCACTATAATACACATCTTCCTGTTGTGATAATCCTATCATAAAGTTATTTTTGGTGTCATTTCATAACTGTAATTTTGCTACCATTGTGAAACATAATATAAATCTCTGATATGTAGGGTGGTCTTAGGTAATTCCTATGAAAGGGTCCTTTAACACCCCCCCCAAGAGGGTCAGGACCCACAGGTTGAGAATCACTGCAGTAGCTGAATTCGGGTCTTAGAGCTGTAGAACCAAGAACCTACTTAATGATGCTCTATGGGATACTCAGTGGTTCCCAGGGCACAGCACTTGCTATGGAACTGGAGTGGAAAATCCACATTTTAATTTGCATCTGAATGTCAAAACCATTCTGTAAATAATGCCACATTAACTCGGCATTACACCAAGTAATACTTGAGAAGCCCCTCACTAAGACATCACTGTTAGCTGCTTCTGATTATTCTACTTTAAAGGAGAACAGAGAAGCAGCGTGTTTACACTGCAACCTGTCAGGGGCATCATCTCCCTTAATTATAAGCATCACCAAGCACGGCAGCATGCTGACCGCTCACACTGAGCGCCGTTTATTGTAAAGAGGCATAAAACATCTCTGTGACTCTGGAAAATTAATTTTAAACTCAGTTCATTCACTGTTTTGCTCAAAAGATAGTTATTTAAAAGCCAAGTGTTTTATAAGAAGCTGTGTGATGTCGCAGTGTTTGAGCTCTCACTCCAGTGCTTATGGCCATTTTGACTTGGATCTAGCCTTATGCCTAAGAGGCAAATGATTATAATGCTTCCTGTCCTAAGACAGCAAATATTAAATAAGATAGCATATACAAAGTGCAGTACCCAACATACTGAAAGCATCTGGCTTACACTAGCCATTATTGTTATACTGGAGAATGATTTTACATGTGCTGAGGTATCAGTGATGTTCAAATTCCAGACTGACCTCAAGGAACCTATTATCAACAGGGAAACAGAATTCCACATGTAAATAAAAGACTGAGTACTTGCACGTACTCTTAAGGAGAAAGAATCAAATCAGGTATTGTAGCACATGTCTATACTCCCAGCATATGGGAGGTGGAGGAGTGCAGGCAGGATTTTGGACTAGGAGTTCAAAGTCAAGGTCATCCAGAGCTACAAGGTTGAGTTAGATGTCACCCTCATATACATCACTCACACACATACACACACACACACACACACACACACACACACGGGGGTGGGGGGCAGGAAAAGGTGAGAGGGAGGGCATGGAGGGCATAGGGAAGGGGGAGATAGCATGAATATGAATGTCTAATTATGAACTTTTAAATCTGCTCTCACTCATTTAATTTTTAGCTCTCCATAGGGTTTTCCTCACCATCTGGGCCATCAATTAAAGCAGGTCTGAAAAGCCTTCATAATTTTCTTATATCACACCTCCTCCTCACCAAGAAAGGCTCTGTGGGTGGAAAGCAGCAAGGAACACTGAATGTTAGGTACAAAGCAAACACTATCCAGAAGATGCGGCCTTACAGAAGAGTTAAGAAACTTGTTTGGATCAGAATAAATATATAGGATCCTTCTTCTTCTTCTTTTTTTTTTTAGTGCACAGATAACTACTAACTTTTTAAGGTAGAAGGAGCGGGATGAACTTCAAGTACCTTTGTTATCAGAAATGTGTCCAGTTCTTCAGAGAAATAAAAGGAAATCCTAAAATTCATACACACACACACACACACACACACACACACACACACACACACAAATTCACAGGTAGGCAAAGCCATCCTCAGCAGGAAGAACATTATCACAACACCTAACCTCAAAGCATACTACAGAACTATAGAAACAGAGGTAGCATGATACCACACAAAAACAGAGATGAAGGCCAGGCAGTGGTGGCGCACACCTTTAACCCCAGCACCTAGGAGGCAGAGGCAGGTGGATTTCTGAGTTCCAGGCCAGCCTGGTCTACAGAGTGAGTTCCAGGACAGCCAGGGCTACACAGAGAAACCCTGTCTCGAAAAAACAAAAACAAAAAACAAAAACAAACAAACAAACAAAAGCCAAAAAACAGAGATGAAGACCAATGAAACACGATATGGGCCTATAAATAAATCTCCATGGCTTCAGCCACCTGATAACAAAACTGTCACAAACCATGCACTTGGAAGGATGGAACAGCTAAGAAAACCACCTGATCTTCCAGAGGACCTGGATTCAATTCCTACAACAGACATGGCTCACAACCATCTATAACTTCAGCTCCAGGGAACCTGGAGCCCTCTTCTCACCTTTGTGGGCAGGAAGCACACATGCCCACACTGTTAGCCATCAGGCATGTCCACCAGCCTGCAGCTTAGGCATCACCTGCCACCAACAGGTACGACAGCAAGTGCACACATAAGAGCCCCAGCCCCCCTCGTCTCCCTCCACCCCCCTCTCTCCCCTCTCTCCCTCCTTCTCTCTTCCCCACCCCTCCCTTGTTCTCTAACTTGTTCTTTTGTCTGTCTGTTTGTCTGTCTCCATCTCATGTCCCCACTCCAATACTGCCTTTTGCTCTCCCCACTTCCCCAAAGGGAGACCAAAGCAGAAGCAATATACCTTGCAAACTATGAAGGCCATTATGTCAAGCTCCCACACTTTACAAGAACTGTTTAAGAATGTTTCTGTTTCTTTCTTTGTTTTGGGTTTGGGGGGGGTCAGTGGGGGGGTGGTCTTTTTGTTTTTTGTTTTTTGAGACAGGGTTTCTCTGTATAGCCCGGGGAACTCACTCTGTAGACTAGGCTGGCCTCGAACTCAGAAATCCGCCTGCCTCTGCCTCCCAAGTGCTGGGGTTAAAGGAGGGCGTTACCACTGCCCAGCTGATGTTTCTGTTTCTTAAATGCAATGTAACCTGAAAACCATGTGACCCTATTCACATGATGTATATCCTTGCCTTCCTCTTTCACTGTTTTTCTAACAATCTCTCACAGCCAATTCTCTCACCCCTGTAAACACAGTTACAGCTGCTAATCCTTTACCCTCTCCCCCATAAAAGGGAGAGACCTCAAAAGGCCAGAGCAGCTACTCTCTAAAATCCCTACTTAGGGGGAGCAGTCAGCTGGCCAGTGTCAGGTGCACTTCTAAAAGAAGGTTGCTTTAACTGGATAATTGTGGAACTGGCTTTTCTCCTCTCAATTATTGGACTTAACAAAAAACATCCATAACTCCGGTTTTGGGGGATCTAATGCCCTCTTCTGGCACCTACTGTCACTACACACATGTGATGCACATACATGCACATAAGTAAAACATTCAGACTCATAAACAGTTTCTAAAAGAAATGCATACTCAAACTACTTTGAGATTCCATTTCACCCCAGTGAGAGTGATTACCACCAGGAAAAGGGATGGCAGCAAGTGTTGATGAGGATGTGGGGATGGAGGATCGTCTGTGGAAAGAGTAAAACCTGGGGCAGCCACTAGTACTGTAGATGTGACTTAAACAAATAAAATGTGAACTACCACATGACCCAGCTACACTACTGGGCAAAGATACTGGGAGCCTTTCCTTTGACTCGACCAGACTGGGATTTTAACACTGCTGAAGATAAGGAGAGGCGACGGGTCTACCACCAGATTCTGATTGGGGGGGGGGGGGGCCTTCAAGAGGCCACCAGCCGGCCCACAAATTTATCTAAAGTGAATTAGGTGATGCAGGGAAAAAATGAGAGCCTCAGGGAACATCTAGAAAGATTTTTTGAAGCTTATAGTTTTGAAGCCTACACTGCTTTTGTCACAGAAGTCAGAGAGAACCAGTCAGCTGTGAACATGGCTTTTGTTAACTAAGCTGCAACTGACATCCACTAGAAGTCCAGCCACTGAATGGCTTTGCCAGCCTGCCTCTGACACACAAAAGCCAGCCTCTATTTGCCTTTGAATGGTTTCAAGGGACAACTGACTTGGACACACCTGCCTCAAAGATTCAAGAATTCACCCACCACCTTTGAGGAGGTACTGTGTGAGAACTTATGTATTGCAGGCCCCCAACTTGGAGACATTGCCAGGAGACCCCACTGAGACCTGCTATAGGAGCTGAGTCAACTTGGCTAAGTGTCTGCTAAGAAGGCCCAGCTTTGTCAACTTGAAGTCACCTATCTGGGGTAAGTATTCAAGGAGGGCCAGCCAAGGCATGTTGTCAGATGCCCCGGAAGTAAACTATCCTTAGTATCCCAGTTCCATCAACCGAAAGGCAAGTACGGGAATTTCTGGGTTCTTCTGGTTATGTAGACTTTGGGTGCCAGGGTTCACTGAGATAGCCAAACCATTATATGAGGCCACCAGGGGCCAAGAAGAGAAAATAGAATGGACCCCTGAAATGGACATGGCTTTAAGACTCTAGGAAGAGCCTTATTGGAAGCACCAGCCTTGGCCCTCCTGGACATACACAAACCTTTCTACCTGTATGTAGATGAGAGAAAGGGATAGCAAAGGGGGTGCTTACCCAAACTTTGGGACCATAACAAAGACCTGTGGCTTATTTATCTAAAAAGCTGGACTGGATGGCCCAAGGATGGCCAGCCTGCCTCCAGATCATAGCTACCACTGCCAAAATAACCATGGGGTAGGAACTGGTTATCACCACCACCCCCACGGGATTGAGGATACACTCAAGAATCCACCCAGCCAGTAACTGTCCAACACCAGACTGATACACTTTCAGGCCCTACTTTTGAATCCCTCTTATAAGATATAATCCATCGCCAGGGAGTGGTGGTGCATGCCTTTAATCCCAGCACTTGGGAGGCAGAGACAGGTGGATTTCTGAGTTCAAGGC